>NW_027512874.1:0-333022 GCF_048772815.1 Callospermophilus lateralis | reverse complement strand
AAAGACTGACTCTGTCCTTGGTAATTCCAAACAAGTGAACCCACTGGGACTGGTACTGGGACTGGCTCTGTGTGCCTGGCTTCCAGGATCCTAAGTTCAGAGAGTTCCATCACCAAGGGAGTAAGGTGAGGTCACTTCCTTCAGGAACTGAATGAGGTCACTGCCTTGGCAACCACTTTATCCTAACAGTTGCTTCCAAGTGTCTCATTAGATGGAGGCTTCCCCTACTTCCTGTGAAACATTCACAAGTTAGAATGGTATATCAACCATAGGAACCCGGTAATAGCTCTCCACACAGGCCTGGTTTGGTCCATCTCCTCTACATTGAGAAGAGAGGTTCTGATTCAGACACATCCCGTCATCCTGACCAGGTATTTTGCCATGGAAGATTACTTTTGCTTTCTCAGGTCGTCCATAGCTGACTACATATTCTCCAGGGATCATTTCTGCATTGAACTTGTGGTTCTCAACAGGTGAAAGATCCCCTACATTCCTGTATTGTAAGACCAACTCTGTCCCTGCTCTTCTTTAAATTTACATTGAGGGAACAGTGTATTGTTAGGGTTAATAAAATGTTTGATTTGGGTTAGAAATCATTCTGCTGGATGAATAATGGTATTGGGAACCTGCGATATTTTTAAAAATATAGAGGTGAAATATATAAATGAAAAAAGAAAGTCTAGGTAATTTTGAAGCCCAGAGGGGCAATGGGCCCTTCATTGGGATACTTAGCTTTGATTTACGTTGTACACAGATATCTCAGATAAATCGATATACAATGGCATAGGACCTTGTACCTTTTATGATTAAAATTCGAAGAGAACATCCAGTCAAAAAGGGATAGTAAGTAGGATTAGATAGATATTCGGTAGGTTAACAAAGAAGAGTGAGTATAGGATTTGGAACAAAAGTTCTTTAGCAATAGGGTTTGGGTTAAAGTGTGAAAGTAAATATCAGCACACTTGAAGGGTCAGTCACAATGATGAACAGTGGAAAATATGTAGGAAAGCAGATATCAATAGAGATATTACAAAATCAACAAATGGGCCAAGGACCTGAACAGACACTTCTCAGAAGAAGACATACAATCAATTAATAAGTACATGAAAAAATTCTCACCTTCTCTAGCAGTCAGAGAAATGCAAATCAAAACCACCCTAAGATACCATCTCACTCCAGTAAGATTGGCAGCCATTAGGATGTCAAACAATAATAAGTGCTAGCAAGGATGTGGGGAAAAGGGTACACTTGTACATTGCTGGTGGGACTGCAAAATGGTGCGGCCTTTATGGAAAGCAGTATGGAGATTCCTGGGAAAGCTGGGAATGGAACCACCATTTGACCCAGCTATCGCCCTCCTCGGACTATTCCCTGAGGACCATAAAAGAGCATGCTATAGGGATACCGCCACATCAATGATCATAGCAGCACAATTCACAATAGGCAGACTGTGGAACCAACCTAGATGCCCTTCAATAGATGAATGGATAAAAAATAATGTGGCATCTATACACAATGGAGTATTATGCAGCACTAAAAAATGACAAATTCATGGAATTTGCAGGGAAATGGATGGCATTAGAGCAGATTATGCTAAGTGAAGCAAGCCAATCCTTAAAAAACAAATGCCAAATGTCTTCTTTGATTTAAGGAGAGCAATTAAGAACTGAACAGAGGGAAAGAGCATGAGGAAAATATTAACATTAAACTGAGACAAGTGATGGGAGGGAAAGGGAGAGAGAAGGGAAATTGCATGGAAACGGAAAGAACCCTCATCGTTATACGAAATCACATATACGAGGTTGTGAGGGGAAAGGGGGGGAAGGGAGAGAACGGAACAACAACAGATGAGGTAGAGAGGGAAGATGAAAGGGGAGGGGAGGGGGGATAGTAGGGGATAGGAAAGTCAGCAGAATACAACAGTCACTAATATGGCATTATGTAAACATTGTGAATGTGTAACTGATGTGATTCTGCAATCTGTATTTGGGGTAAAAATGGAAATGCATAACTCACTTGAATCAAATGTATGAAAGATGAAAAAAAAATTAAAAAAGTACTAAATTGGCTCATCGTAACAATAAAAAAAGAGATATTACAAAATCAGGCAAAGTATAAAGTGAGTGATATGATTAGATATTTGCAACAGGGTTGATTTTGAATATATAATCTTAGGAAGAAACAAATATGTAGTCACCAATAGGATTGATATTTGAGAGCATTAGGCAACCTGAACATGGAAGTAATCCATGTTCACTTTCTATTTAGGCTTTAGTACAATAATAAGTGTGAACTTTGCATTTTGTGTCCAAAATGTTACTGTGATAAAATGTATATGTTGATTAGGTGACATGAGTATTTCTTTCACCATTTCTGCGAGTAATATTTTGAAGACATATACATAAGTATTGGTTGTACAAAAAGCTGTACCCTGTGTCTATGAATATACAGATAATGCATGAATAGACCATACTGTGAATAAATAGTATAGCTGGTTCCACTTTAAATAATGGATTGAATTCATATTCACAAAGGAGTGGTCTGAGGCAAAAACCTTCCTGAAATTCAGGGCAACAGAACAATAGGTAAACAAAACGCACAAAGCAGGGTTTCTCCACTGAGACTTTCCTGGTCACACTGATATCTGAGTTTTCTGAGATGCTCGCCTTTCCCTTCAGCTATCCAGTACATAGCCATATCACATAGCTTGGAGGTAGTACATATCTTGGACACAAAACAATGAGGCAATTCTGGAGAGTGTCCAGAATTCAGGATGTAAACAGAAACTTTGAAAGATAGCAGGTGTTTCCCTTCAATAAGGAAAGCTGCAGTCCATTAATAAATCGGGCAGGATGAATATTGCGAAGCTTTCTCCTAGACAGGACACATCCATTGATGCATTTTCTTTTCTAATGTCTACAACCACGGACAGAGTGGGATACACAGACATAGAAGCACTCGCCTTGTCAAAGGACTTACTAGAAACAGTCCACGCCAATTCAAACAAACAGCCTTTCTTACATCTTCTCAGAACTTGAGAAAAAACCATACACACACCTACACCCACAAAGGCACCTCCTTTGTGGAGTGTCCTCTGAATGGTGGGCCATACTATATTCCCCCAAAATGGCCTGTTGTATCTCAAATCTAGTCTCCTTGGCCAACTCTGTGCAGTTGTCAGGAGCCAGCGGTGAACCAATACCTGCTTTCTCAGAAAGGTCTTTCTTCAGAGCTTTCCTGGCATTTGGCCATCCTCACATCTGTTGGTACTAAGAAAGACTGACTCTGTGCTTGGTAAATTGAAACAAGTGAGACCACAGGGACTGGGACTGCGACTGGCTCTGGGTGCCTCTCTTCCTGGATCCCAAGTTCAGAGAGTTCCATCACCAAGGAAGTGAAGTGAGGTCACTTCCTTCAGGAACAGAATGAGGTCACTGCCTTGGCAACCTCTTTGTCCTAACAGTAACTTCTAAGGGTCCCATGAGATGGAGTCTGTCCCTTCTTTCTGTCACACTTTCACAAGTTAGAATGGTATATCAACCATAGGCACCTGGGAAGAGCTCTCCACACAGGCCTGATTTGGTCCATCTTCTCTACATTTAGAAGATAGAGGTTGATTCAGACACATCCATTCATCTTGACCAGGTTGTTTACCATAAAAGATGACTTTTCGTCTCTCAGGTCCTTCATAGCTGCCTATATCTTCTCCAGGGATCATTTCTGCATGGACCTTTGATGTTCTCAGAAGGTGGAAGATCCCCTACATTCCTGTATTGTAAGACCAACTCTGTCCCTCCTCTTTTGTAAATTTAGATTGAGGGAACAGTGTATGTTTAGGGTTAATAACATGTTTGATTTGGGTTAGGAATCTCTCTGCCGCATGAATAATGGTATTGGGAACCTGTGATATTTACAAGAATATATAGGTGAAATGTAAGTATGAAAACAGAAATCTAGGTAAGATTCGAAGTCAGAAGGGCATTGGGTCCTTGAGTGGGATTCTTAGGTTTGAATTATGTTCTGCATATATGTCTCTGACAAATTGAAATACAATGGTTTAGGACCTTATACCTTGGATGATTAATTGTTGAAGAGAACATCGAGTCAAAAAGCAATAGTCAGTAGGATTAGGAAGATAGTCAGTAGGTTTAGAAATAAGAGTGAGTATAGGATTTAGACCAAAATTTCTTTAGCAATAGGGTCTCAGGTAGACATTGAATGTAAATGTCAGCATATGTGAAGTGTCAGACACAATGATGAACTGGGGAATATATGTAGGAAAGCAGATATCAATAGAGATATAAGGAAATCAGGCAAAGTATAAACTGAGTGATAGGATTAGACATTTTCAACAGGCTTGAAGTTGAATATATAATCTTAGAAAGAAACAAATATGTAGTCACCAATAGGATTTACATTTGAGAGCATTAGGCAACCTGGATATGGTTGTTTTTAGTAATCCATGCTCACTTTCCATTTAGGCTTTGATACAATCATGAGTATGACCTTTGTTTTTTGTGTCCAGAATATTACTGTGATAAAAAAAAGAAATATATATATATATATATTGATAGATAGATAAGGTGACATGAATATTTCTTCTACCATTTTTGGGAGCAATGTTTGAAGAGGTATAAATTAGTATTGGGGGAACAAAGAGGTGTACACTGTGTCTATGAATATAGAGATAATGCATTAATAGACCATACTGTGAATAAATAGCATACCTGGTTCCAACTTTAATAATGGATTGAATTGAAATGTGAAAATGTACAGGAAATCTTATATTGATATTCACACATTCATTCCAACCACTTATACATCTAATGGTAATATTAATGTTATGGTTTATCTTGAAGAGTGTGTGGGTTTAGCTTCAAAATTGATTATGGAAATCGAAAATAATGTGTTTGGAAAGAAGTCTCATGAAAAGACCAGTCAAGTAACATGGAGGAATACATGTGTTCTGAAGCAGGAAGTGATTAAAAGTGAAACAAATTCCTATAAATTTGTGAACTTGTGAATGAAATATATATCCTATGATGTGCAAAAACTGAAGAAATAGTAATGTACCAGTGTTGAATTAAAATGAATGTCAAAATAGACATCATGTCCCATAGGAATATACTTGCATTGATGTTAAACTGGGTCAGTTACTGTAGAAATATTAGGATTTGTAAGCACCATTGATTGAAGTTAGTTTTCAGCACTGGGAAACAAATATGTATTTCAGGTAGATGATTATTTCTGAGAATAATCTTGTGAAAGTTGATTATAAATCCACATACATGAACATGAATGAATTTACAGAGTGTATATAAGACAAATATATTTCATATTTTATAAAATCTGTAGAGTGTATGTGTGTGTATATATATATATATATATATATATATATATATATATAGACAAAAAAACACAAAAATTCATTAAAAAGTATCAATATATATATGCCAATCGTAATTCATCATGTAATATATATCACCCTCAGATGCAAAAATATTTATTTTACTAAACATGGGTTTATGTATAATATTGTTCTAATAGGAAGCTCACCCATAGTTTGGATTTTCAGTTCCAACAGCGTTTAAGAGGACTGATCTCTTCTTACAATTTGTTTCTGCCAAGTCAGCCAACTCATAAAAATATACGTGTGATACCAAGTAGGAATCTATATGTGCATATAAAAAGTACATGTGCTGAGTAGGCTACAGAGAAAGGGAGACAGGAATTCACATATTTGTTAACTTTAAAAACGCATGGAGAGAGCTGGGGATGTGGCTCAAGTGGTAGCGCGCTCGCCTTGCATGCGTGCGGCATGGGTTCGATTCTCAGCACCTCGTGCAAACAAAGATGTTGTGTCCGCCAATAACTAAAAAAATAAATATTATAGAATTCTCTCTCTCCTCTCTAACTCTCTCTTTAAAAAAAAACACATGGAGGACTATTTCAATTAAAAATTGAGTAGATTTATAAAACCGACCCTTTATCATGCAAGAGGGAAGTCCAACTATACACCATGCCTCCTCTGAACTGCTTGTATTTTCATTTTTTTTGTTTATTTTTCTCCATCATATTAGGATTAGTAGTCAGAGTCTAGTAGGGTATGAGTTAGTGTCAGGGATTCAGTATTTCGAATGGAAAATTGGAAAATGGATCAATGTGTATGCAAATGTGTACTACAAAAAAATTTTCCCACTCTCATTCAGAACAATGCCTTGACATTACCTTCACCCCAAGTAAGACACAATTAGAGTAGAAGAGTTAGAAAATCTTTGAATACATATCTGAAATTGAAAATGCTTAGGGTTCACAACCTTGGAGATTGTAGAGGAGTTTCCAAAAGTAAGGGACAGTGTAAAAACTCTACAAACATGGAGATTTGCCTGCCTAAAGACGTCTGGAGAAACTGTCTCTAGGTTGGGCACTTGAAATATATGTTTTTGTGAGGATCTTTAGCTTCCTTTCTAGTGAGACCATCAAAGTTGCGTCTTCATCTCTGTGATCTGGAGGACATGGTTTATAATTTTCCAATAAACATGAAGCAGCAGTGCTGAATTCTCTCTTGTATGTAAACTGTGGCCACTGGGGGCTAAGTGTCTCCCCATATGGACTGCGAAGCCATTTCATCATCCTCCACTTTTCCTAATGTTTCTTCCTGCTGCACTCGGAGTTTGGTATTTGCTTCACGAAATACAAGGAGTTCAACTGGGACACAGTGTTGCCGTGAGTTCTGTCACGTGTGGTGGATCAGGGTCTGCAGGAGAATGCACCAACAGGGCTTGTATACCACATAGGATGCCCCCTTGACCATAGCAACCTGATTCTGAACATTGCACTGAAACCTCTCCATATAACAAGTTGCCTTTACATATAAGGGTCTGCTGGCTGCACCATGTCAGTCACAAGCCATTTGGAAGCCAATGGCAGATCCACATGGCCCCACCTCAGATGTTTTATCACACATTTGCTCACCACTGCTCTAGGCCCACTACTCAGCAGGATCCAAATTATTGAGATCTCTGTTCTACACCATTTTCATCAAAACCAGTCAATCAAGGCACTGTCTGGTACACTCGTGATCAGCAACAGGACATCCAAATGTTCTTCATTGCCACCTGGTCATTGGAATTTCAAAAATTTCATGGTATTTATCTAGCCAAATTTCAATTATGAAGTTGGAAGCACTATGGCTTTCAAATCATTCAGGAATCATTCAATGGTGAGGAAGCTCATTTCAATGAAAAATTTGAAGAACTCTCACAGGCAAGGCTTCCCAAAGAGTGGCCTAAAAGTCACATGAATCCAGGCCCATCGAGGTCTACAATTGAGGTCCATGTGTGTTTTGACTAGCAAATATGGCTTCCAAGTCTTTCAGAAAAAAATAATTTGATATCCTGGCTGAGATTCCCAGTGCTCTGTGGAAAGCCACCCTAGGACTAGATCTCAGTTTCCAACGGAGACTCTCATGCATGGCCTCCTAAATTCTTAACACAATTCATGGCAATACTTCTTTGATGATTGATCCAGAACTGAGTGTTTAAGGGGAATGACACCAGAGTTCAAGCCCAGGTGGATCCAGTCATCTCTTCCAACTGCCACACGAATGACTACAATTAAAACCAAAACACTTCCACATGGTCCTCACCTTCTTCCAGAGAGACACTCATCATTACCTCTGGCTGGAGTTTTTCATGTGGGACGCATCCCAAGAGAGTGTCCGAAATAATCTTCCTTGCCCCTCATTTGCCTAAAGTCAGGGTGGCATGGTCACCCTTCCTGTGAACCTGGAGTGATCCAATAGGCCTGCTTCTCCAATTTGAGGCCTACTGACTCTCAGGGATAGATTCTTTAAGTGATTTGGAGTCACAAGAAAACACAAGCACCTCTGCAGTTCTTCAAAGAACTCATTTGACCTAAAGGATCCCTATTCTCACTTGATAGAGGTCAGAATCCTAACAGAGGAAGGCAAGAGACTCATAAACAATGACAGATTTTGGCCATTTTTGTTTTGATTGCACACATGCAATCTATCTTTAGATCCATCATGTGCTGAGAATCTAAGCCACAACCTCATACAGGGACAAGAGGCTGATTTAGACACATCCTTTTACAAGCAATTAAGCAAAGATCCACAGGTGATGCCCATTCATTTCCATTTGAAAACTGTTTTCTTCAGGCTTCACAAAGGGGTGGCCTGAGGCAAAGACCTTCCTGACATTCAGGACAACAGAACCATAGGTAAGCAAATGAACCAAAGCAGGGTTTCTCCACTGAGAATTTCCGGGTCACACTGATATCTGAGTTTTCTAAGATGTTCCCATTCTCTACAGCTATCAAGTATATGGACATGTCTCAGAGCTTGGAGGTGGTACATATCTTGGAAACAAAACCATGAGACTATTCTGGAGAGTGGCCAGAATTCAGGAAGAAAACAGGAACTTAGGAATTTAGTAGGTGTTGCCCATCCATAAGGCAAACCAAAGTCCATTCTTCAATTAGGCAGGATGAATGCTGGGAAGTTTTCTACTAGACAGGACACATCCTTTGATGCCTTCTCTTTTCTAATGTCTACAACCACGGACACAGTGGGATACTCAAGACTTAGAAACACTAGCCTTGTCAAACGACTTACTAGAAACAGTCCACTCCAACCAAAAAAAACTGCCTTTTCTACGTATTCTCAGAACATGAGAGAAAAGCACAAACTCACTGAACACCCACAAAGGCACCTCCTTAACCCAAGTAGGTCTGTGACTATCTGGAGTGTCCTCTAACTGGTGGGCCATACTATGTTCCCCTGAAATGGCCTGTCCTTTCTCAGATCTGGTCTCCTTGGCCAACACTGTGAAGTTGTCAGGAGCCAGTGGTGAACCAATACCTGCTTTCTCAGGAAAGGCCCCTCTTCAGAGCTCTTCTGCCATTTGACAATCCTCATATCAGTCGGTACCAAGGAAGACTGACTCTGTCCTTGGTAAATCCAAACAAGTGAGACCACTGGGACTGGGACTGGGACTGGCTCTGGGTGCCTGGCTTCCTGCATCACAATTTCAGATTTTTTGATCACCAAGGAAGAGAGGTGAGGTCACTTTCTTTAGGAACTGAATGAGGTCACTACCTTGGCCACCACTTTGTCCTAACAGTTGCTTCGAAAGGTCCCATGAAATTGAGGCTGCCCCTACTTCCTTTGACACTTTCACAAGTTAGAATGGTATATCAACCATAGGCACCTGTAAACAGCTCTCCACACAGGCATGGTTTCATCAGTTCTCTACATTACGAAAGGAGAGGCTGATTCAGACACATCCCTTCATACTGACCCTGTTGTTTGCCATGGAATATGACTTTTCCCCTCTTAGGTCCTTCATAGCTGCCTGCAACTTCTTCAGGGTATAATTTCTGCATGGTCCTTTGATGTTCTCAGCAGGTGGAAGATCCCCTACATTACTGTATTGTAAGATAAACTCTGTCTCGGCTCTTCTGTAAAGTTAGTTTGAGGGAACAATGTATGGTTAGGCTTAATAACATGTTTCATTTGAGTTAGGAATCATTCTGCTTAATGAATAATGGTATTGGGAACTTGCGATATTTACAAGAATATATTGGTGAAATATAAGTTTGAAAACAGAAATCTAGATAAGATTTGAATCCAGGAAGGGCATTGGGCTGTTGATTGGGATACTTAGCTTTGAATTATGTTCTGCACAGATGTCTCAGATAAATCAATATACAATGGCATAGGACCTTGTACCTTGGATGATTGCTTGTCGAAGAGATCATCCAGTCAAAAAGGGATAGTCTTTAGGATTAGGAAGATAGTCGGTATGTTAGAAAAAAGAGTGAGTATAGGATTTGGCCCAAAAGTTCTTTAGCAATAGGGTTTCGGATAAAGAGTGAATGTAAATGTCAGCACATGTGAAGAGTCAGTCACAATGATGAACTGGGGAAAATATGTAGGAAAGCAGATATCAATAGAGACATTAGGAAATCAGGAAAATATAAAGTGAGTGATAGGATTAGTCATTTTCAACAGGGTTGAGGTTGAATATATTATCTTAAGAAGAAACAAATATGTAGTCACCAATAGGATTGATTTGAGAGCGTTAGGCAACCTGGATATGGATGTGTTTAGTAATCCATGCTCACTTTCCATTTAGGCTTTGGTGAAAGGTTAATAAAATAGGTACCTGTTACTTACTGTTTTTCTGTATGCTTAACAAAACACTGTTGAAGTCTTGAGGACTGTTTGCTAATCTTGTTTCCAGAATGTGCTGTCCCCAACTGCCAAACTGCAAATGTATACCCTCACCCGTTTGCACGCAAACCACCCACTTGCCCTGACCCATCAATAAACTTCCCTCCCTGCCCTCTCCAAGGAAAGCATATAAGCTCTGCTTAAGCTGTTCTCATTGCTCTCTGCTCTATTCAAGTGAGCTCTGAGCCCCAGAATGCTGGACCCATAATAAACCATTTACTGTTGCTTGAGACATTCCTCTGGTGGTCTCTTCCTCTGATGCTTGCCCGACCTTTACATCTGGAGGCACGAGCAAGATCCGGCAGCGGCGGATGAAAGATCCCCAAGGGGCTCTTTTCAGGGTAAGTAAGGGAACTCTTTTTGGTTTTAGGTTTCAGGTTAGGGCTTGGCAAAATGGCTATTGGTGATGAGCGTGAGCTCTCTCTGACAGAGGCTGACATACGTGTCACAGAGCCACAGGCCACGTCCCTGGGGGATGCCCCAGAGGACTCAGGAAATCGAGGAACAATAGTCTCCTTGACTCAGTGATATTTTGCTTCGGATTCAGTATTGCCAGCCCATCAGGTTTTGCCGGCTACTCAGTCCTGGCCTCAGTATTGGACGTCCATTGCCTGTCTTTATTGTCTTGTCTTGTCAGTGTAGTGTGTGATTTCTTTCACTGTTTGTGTATCTCTCATTTTGGGACAGAGCACTTCAACACCTCTCTTCCTGACCCTTGATCACTGGACCAAAGTCTGTGCAAGGTCCAGAATCTTTCTTTTTCAGTAAATTGCTGGACCTGGCAGACCCTCTGTGCCTCAGAATGACCCACCTTTGGAGTTGGATAGCCCCTAGAAACATCTACTTCCCACTAATTTGAAACGTCAGAGATTTTGTCTTTCAACCGGGGCCACATAGACATCCAGATCAACAGCCATATATCTTAACTTTGCAGGACCTCTGCAAATCTCCTCCTACATGGGTGAAGCCTTTCTTTGTCTCTGCGCCCACTCCTACTCCTTCCACCATGATTCTATCTCACAAACCCTCTGCTCTTCCTCCTCCAACCTCTGTTCTCCCTGAGTCTCAAGACTCTACTGGACTCTCCTACCCTTCTTATCCGTTGCCGTCGTCCACCAACCCCCAACAACCTCTAAGTGATTCCTTTGCTGCTGACTCAGCCTCTCCGCCATTGGAGAAAGCTAGGCCGGCCCAGCGCCCACCAGATGACTCCCCCTTGTCACACACACAGCCCCTCCTTCCCTGGAGAAAGCTGGCCCGGCTAAAAGAACTCAAAGAACTCCCTGGCGTTTTCACACCTGCCTACTTGGGATGACTGCCAACAAATCCTAGGGATTCTCTTCATGACAGAGGAACGAGAGAGAAACTTTCTGGAAGCTAGAAAAAAATATCCTCGGACCAGATGGGTGACCAACACAACTTCCCAACATAATCAAAGCCGGCTTACCCTTGAACTGACCCAACTGGGACCCCGACATCTTTGAATGTAGGGAGCATCTGTCCACTTATTGCCGGGCCCTAATAGTGGGTTTCCAACCGGCCGCTAGCCAACCAAATAATTTGGCCAAGGTAAGAGAGATTATTCAAGGGCCTGATGAATATCCCTCTATGTTTCTAGAGAGAATTATGGAGGCGTATAGGAGATATACTCCTTTCGATCTTCAGGCAGAGGATCAAAAGACATATGTCATGATGGCCTTCATTGGGCAAGCTGATCTGGATATTAAAAGAAAGTTACAATACTTAGATGGATTACAAGATATGACTTTGAGAGATTTACTCAGGGTAGCCGAGAAAGTATCCTATAAGAGAGAAACAGAGAGAACGAAAGGGAGCAAAGGGAGGATGACAGATGAAAAAGACAGATGAAGGTATTAACTAAGGTCCTGGTCACAACAATAAATAGGCCAGAAATTAAGAAACAGGGAGACAAGAAACGATACCTGGGTCCCCACCAGAGGCCACCCTTGGCCTCAGATCAATGTGCCTACTGTAAAGAAAAAGGACACTGAGCCAAAAAGTGCCCTAGAAAGAGACAGCCACGCCAGACAGCCTTTCTGACTCTGGAGGTTGACTGAGAATGTCGGGGCTCAGATCCCTTCCCCGAGCTCAGGGTAACTTTTGAAGTGAAGGGGACCCCATAAACTTTGAAGTGGATACAGCAGCAGTATACTCAGCCCTTAAGGCCCCACTGGGCCCTCTATCAAATAAAAGGTCTCTAGTTCAAAGGGCTAACAGCAGTAAATATCAGACTTAGACAACTAAGTGGACCATGGACATGGGGAAAGGAAAAATCCAACATTCCTTCCTAGTAATCCCAGAATGCCTGGCCCCATTGATGGGCAGAGATCTGCTCAGTAAGCTCCGGGCCAAAACAACTTTTAACCCCGAAGGCCCCAAAATGAAATTTCTAAATCCTTCATTAAAAACTCCTATAGTCATGGCTTTATAAATGTCAGTCAAAGATGAACATCCACTTTTCACACACCCCAAGAATGATCAAACAGGCAAGCTACCCCAGAAATGGATAACAGATTACCCAGATGCCTGGGCAAAAATTGTTGGGTTAGGACTAGCCATGAAACAACCTCCAATAACAGTGGAGTTAAAAACCTCAGCCTCCCCAATCAATGTCAAACAACATCCTCTGAGCAAAAATGCTAAAGATGGGTTACGGCCCCATATTCAGAAATATCTGGCTTTAGGGTCCTAAGGCCCTGTCAATCGGCCTGGAACACTCCCCTGCTACCAGTAAAAAATCCAGGAACTGGGGACTATCCCCGTTCAAGACCTAAGAGAGATCAACAACAGAGTGCAGGACATTCACCCCACGGTAAATAATTTGTACAATCTGCTTATCACTCTGAACCCTGAGTAGAAATGGTATGGACATAAAGATGCTATCTTTTGCATGCCTCTGCATAAAGACAGTCAGTTTCTGTTTGCTTTTGAGTGGGTAGACCCAGAAACCGGAACATATGGTAAACTAACATGGACTAGACTCCCACAGGGGTTCAAAAACTCCCCCACTCTGTTTGATGAAGCCCTCCACAGAGATGTCAACAACTTCAGAACTATGCACCCCGAAGTCACCCAGCTTCAATACGTGGATGACCTGCTACTGCAGCCAACACCAAGGAAAACTGTGAGTCTGGGAACCAAGCACTATTATGTAAGCTTGCTCAACTCGGGTATAGAGCTTCTTCCAAAAAACCCCAAATTTGCCAGCAAGAAGTAGTCTTCCTGGGCTATTCCCTTAGAGGTGGTAAACGTTGGCTCACTGAGCCCAGAAAACAAACGGTTGTGCAGATACCCCCCCCAGCAGCAGACAACACAAAGAGTTTCTTGGGACTACTGGGTTTTGCAGGTTATGGATTCCTGTGTTTGTGTCCTTAACTTCTCCTTTATACGCGCTGTTAAAGGGAGATGCCCAATTCCAATGGACCCCTGAGCACCAGCAAGCTTTTGATAACATCTTACGACACTGGCACTGAACTCCTCAACTTCACTGAGCCAAGCCTGCAATTTCAGAAAGCCCTACACTACGTTAAAAATGTACATCAATTCACACACCTTGGTCCAAAGAAACTGCAGGCATTCCTGAAGGATCAAGAACAGAGTTTTCCACTAACCGACTCACAGCGAAAGGACATAACTGAACGGGTAACAAAACCCTGTCCGTTCTGTCAATAGAACAATTACCCTTCCAAGCTTCCTGTAGGAAAGCGCCTATGAGCAACCAGACCAGGAAATTCTGGGAAGTGGACTTTACTGAAATTTAGCCAGCAAGGTATGGACTTCAATATCTCCTAGTGTTTGTAGATATATTTTCAGGATGGATTGAAGCCTTCCCCACAAAAAAAAAAGGCACAAATGGTGGTAGAAAATCCTGAAAGATATTTTTCTATGATACGGCCTACCTAAGGTAATAGGGTCTGATAATGGACCGGCGTTCATGGCCCAGGTAAGTAAGGGGTTAGCCAGGATCCTGGGGATAAATTGGAAGTTACATTGTGCTTATAGACCCCAGAGCTCAGGACAGGTTAAAAAAATTAATAGAACCATTAAAGAGACCTTAACGAAATTAAGCTTAGAGAGGGCATCAAAGATTGGACTATGCTCCTGCCTTATGCACTGTTTCATGCAAGAAATACTCCCTCTGTTTCTTTGTGTAACCTCACCTCCTATAAAATTCTCTATGGGGCCCCTCCTCCAGTAAGGACCTAACCACAACTCTAAGACCTACTGATCCCTTCCACACCCCCTTGCTTGACAAACTTAAAGCTATTGAAAGAACTCAGGGATACCTGTCAAAACAGCTGGCCACTGCCTACCAACCTGGTGAAGAGGAGACTCCACATCGATATCAAAAAAGAGACTTCATCTACATAAGATGACATCAGGTGTCATCCATGGAACCCCGCTGGACAGGACCATACCAGGTGCTACTTATAAAACCTACAGTGGTAAAGGTAGACGGAATCACTTCCTGGATCCTAATTCTCATCTCAAGCCTGTGCCCTGTCCAGACACTGGCTTGAAAGTGGAAAAGACTGGTAACCCTTTCAAATTGCATATTTGCCATGTGGATAAGGCTATAGACTCTCCCCTTGGCCACCACTAGTCCTAACCATCATCAGCCCATTCAGCAGCGATGGCTGATCACAAATCCTATTAGACAAGAAGTATGGTCTGTCTCACATACAGCCCCCTTAGGGACCTGGTGGCCAACTCTCCACCCAGATATTTGTCAGCTGGGTATACGTCTTTCCAATTGGGATATCTCTGATGAAGAGGATCCCACTAAAATTCCATTAAATTTCTCCCGTACCATAGATAATGGAAACAAACATTATGGATGTAGGAACACGCAAGCCTGATGCAGGTTGGCTAGCCTAGATTACTATGTTTGCCCGGTGGACTATCAAAGCCACAAACAACCACGGCTGTGTGGGGGAAAAGCCGTCTTCTTCCGTAAGTCATGGGGATGTGAGCATACAGGGGCTGCCTGGTGGAACCCAAACTCCTCATCAAATTCAGTTCACAGCATTGGCCATATTACCAATTAGACAACCAAAACCGATGGCCCCCAGAGGGGTCTCTAGATCCTCAAATTCTGTGTGACTATTTCAACTTCGGCAAGTGATCAAAAGGATTGAAGAAAATTCCCCTATGTGTAGGCCTTTTCCCTTCTTTGCTCACATCACGAAATATGTTTCTCCAATAGATCCTTCTGCTCCAGATTCTCTGCTGTCACTCTCACATCAACAACCTGATTTCTCCCCTCCAATTACTAGATCAAAACCCCAAACCTCCTCTGGTTCTCAGACCATTGCCCCCATGCTGAGGCAGCAGGTACTGAGGTACCCTTCCACCCACTCACTCCTCTCTTCTCCTGTCAGTGCCCACACCGGGTCCCTCCAGGTCCTCTTACCAGCTAACCCAAAGCTCAAACCAGCTGAGGAGTGCCCTCAGACGCCTATCCAAGATGTAATGAAAATGGCCTTTAAAGTTGCTTTGTCATCACTAAAAACAGGTTACTAAGAATTTAAAGTCCCTCACAGGCTTTTTAGATACTCATTCCCGTCTTCCCATCTGCTCTACCTGTTCTACTGCTCAAGTTTTGTTGCCAGGAAAATCCCAAACCCTTTTCCCATTATTCTTTTATATCTCTTTTTCCTCATTCTCAGAACCACAGAATTGCTCTCACCCCCCGCCTTCCCCGTCTTCCCCTCTGTACCAGGCCCACAGAAAAATCTTAAATGGCCTTCTCCAGAAGTCTTCATCGTGGCTGACTTTAGGACTTTCAGCAACAAAGTCTTTATAAAAGAGTTCAGTGTAGATAAACTTCCTCTTTTCGTGTTGCTCTGTTATACTTGGCCACTGGCTGGAAAAATCAGCCCTTCTAAGCTAGACACCCCCTTACTAGTTTTTCACAAAATATGTGAACAAGGCCTCTGGCCTTGAGCTGAGGCTTCCAGAGATGGCTACATTTCCAAGATAAAGAAGTTACCAACTGGGCTCCATGGTAACAGCTGGCAGGGAGAAAATAAAAGAGAAGAAAAAAGCTCTCCCCCTCCCAGGTGTCCTTAATAAGTTATCTTTCCCAGAGAAGAGGAAAATAAAAACAGAACCAAAAACTGCTTTTTGTGAACTTCTGCAGACTGTGAATTTCTGAGTCTTTTCCCTTACATGTTGGGTACAAAATTCTGAAACTACCTAAACTTGGGATTCAGGGGATTAATTGATTACAACAGAAGCAATGCCCTCTATATCCGGTTGCAACCAAATAGGACTGTTTCCCTATCTTTGGTGCTATCTTAGGTGCCTTGCCTTGTCCATACCTACAACAGTATAATTCTATATACTTAAACATTGTTTATTCATAAAATTATCAACAGATGTGATTAATTATGTAATGGTGCAGATGTTTCCCCGAGTGCTCTATCATGAGGCAGGATCATTTAAATTTCAAATAGGGGGGCATACAACCCGGTTCCGCTGGCAACCTGTATCCTTCACTTTAGCCATCCTATGAGGAATAGTAGTTGCTGCAGAGAAGGGCACAGGAACCACTGCCCTAATCCATGGGACACAACAAATGACCCAATTAGAAGCAGCAATAGACCAAAACTTAAAGATATTAAAAAACCACCATCACAGCTTTACAAGAATCTTTAACCTCTCTCTCTGAAGTTGTTTTACAGAACAGGCGAGGGTTCGACCTCCTCTTCATGAGAGAAGGGGCCTTTGTCCTGCATTGAGGGAAGAATGTTGTTATTATGCCTACCATACTGGAGTTGTAAAAGAATCTATGATTAAATTAAGAAGACGCATTGAAGAGCATCAACAAGAGAGAGAGGCCCAAAAAGGGTGGTTTGAGTCTTGGTTCACAGAGTCCCCCTGGGTAACTATGCTTTTATCAGCCCTGGCCGGTCCATTAATAATCCTCACATTATTGCTAACTGTAGGACCCTGTTTGCTCAACCGTGTAGTTTCCTTTCTCCAAGCTCAAATTGGACAAGTTAAACTTATGGTAATCAGAAATCAATATACCACACTAGCAAACATAAAATGTGACATCCTCAATGATCACTATTATGATTTAATGTAACCAAAAGAAAGTGGGGAATGAAAGGTAAATAAAATAGGTAATTGTCACTTCCAGTTTTACGGTATGCTTAACAAAACACTGTTGATATCTTGAGAACTGTTCGCTAATCTTGTTCCCTGAATGTTCTGTACCAACTGCAAAACTGCAGAATGTACTCCCTCACCCATTTGCACGCAAACTGCCCACTCGCGCTGACCCATCAATAATCTTCCCTCCCTGCCCTCTCCAAGGAAAGTATATAAGCTCTGCTTAAGCTGTTCTCAGGGCTCTCTGCTCTATTCAAGGGAGCTCTGAGCCCCAGCATGTTGGACCCCCATAAACTTTTGGCTGTTGCATTAGACAGTCCCTGGTAGTCTCTTCCTCCGATGCTCGCCTGACATTTACATTGGTAAAATAATAAGTGTGACCATTGCTTCTGTGTCGAAATGTACAAATTATTATTGGGGGTACAAATAGGTGTACCCTGTGATATGAATATAGAGATAATGCATGAATAGACAATACTGTGAATAAATAATATAATGGATTCCAAATTTAATAATGGATTCAATTGATATCTGAAAATATAAAGGAAATCTTATATTGATATACATACATTCATTCCAACCAGTAAAACATCTAAACGTTATATTAGGATTATGATTTATCATGAAGAGTGTGTGAGTTTTGCTTCAAAATTGATTATGGAAGTTGAAAATAATGTGTTTGGAAAGAAGTCTCATGAAAAGACCAGACAAGAAACCTGGAGGAATCCATGTGTTCTGAAGCAGGAAGTTATTGAAAGTGAAACAAATGCCTATAAGTTTGCTAACTTGTGGATGAAATATATATCTTATGATGTGCATAAATTGAAGAAATAGTAATGTAGCAGTGTTGAATAAAAATGAATGTCAAAATACACATCATGTCCCATAGTAATCTACTTGCATTGATGTTAAACTGGGTCAGTTACTGTACAAATTTAGTATTTGTATGCAACGTTAACTAAAGTTAGTTTTCAGTACTGGTAACAAATATGTATTTCAGGTGGATGAATATTTCTGAGAATAATCTTGTGAATACGTGATTATAAATCCATACACATGAACATGAATGAATTTAGGGAGTGTATATAAGACACATATATTTCATATTTTGAAAAATCTGGAGAGTATATATATACAAAAAACACACATGCAGAGACATTAAATTACCAATATATATGCCAATCGAAATTTATCATGAAATATATATCATCCACAGATGCAAAAATATTTCTTTTACTGAACATGGATTTATGTTTAATGTTGTTCAACTAGGAAGCTCACCCATAGGTTGAATTTTAAGATCCAACAGGGTTTAGGAGGAGTGATCTCTTCTCATAATTTGTATCTGCCAAGTCAGCCACCTCACAAGAATGTACATGTGATACCAGGTAGGATTCTATATGTGCATTTAAAAATACATGTTCTGAATAGGCTACAGGGAAAGGGAGACAGGAATTTAGATATTTATTAACTTTAAAAACACAAGGAGAACTATTTAAATTAAAAATTAACTAGATTTATAACACCTACCCTTCATAATGCAAATGGCAAGTCCAAATATACACCATGCCTCCTTTGAACTGCTTGTATTTCTATTCTGTTTGGGTTAGTTTTCTCCATCATATTAGGATTAGCAGTCAGAGTCTAGTAGTTTATGAGTTAGTGTCAGGAATTAAGTATTTCGAATGGAAAATTGGAAAATGAATCCAATGTGTATGCATATATGTGCTACACAAAAATCTTCCCGCTCTCATCCACAACAATGCCTTGACATTAACTTCGCCCCAAGTAAGACACAATTAGAGGAGAAGAGTTAGAAAATCTGTGAATGCATATGTGGAATGGAATATACTCAGGATTTCACAAACTTGGAAGTGGTAGAGCAGTTTCCAAAAGTAAGGCACATGGTAAACACTCCACAAACATGGAGTTCTGCTGGCCTAAAGACTTCTTGATAAACTGCCTCTGAGGTTGGGCACTTGAAATATATGTTGTTGTCAGTAGCTTTAGCTTACTTTCTAGTGAGACCATCAAAGCTGGGTCTGCATCTATGTGACCTGGAGGACATTGTTTCTAATTTTCCAATGAACATGAGGCAGCAGTGCGAATACTCTCTTTGTAGTTAAACTATGGCCACTGGGAGCTAAGTGACTCACCGTGTGAACTGTGAAGCCATTTGGTCCTCCTCCACTTTTCGTGGTGGTTCTTGCTGCTGCACTGGGACTTTGGTATTTTCTTCATGAAATACAAGGAGATCAACTGGGACACAGTGCTGGTGGGAGTTCTGTCACGTGTGGAGGTCACGGTCTGCATGTGAATGCACCAACCAGGATTCTATCCCACATGGGTTGCCCCTTTGTCCATAGCAACCTGATTCTGAACATTGCCTTGAAATCTCCCTATACAAAAAGATGCCTTTACATGGAAGGTTCTGCTGGCTGTACCATGTCATTCACAAGCCATTTGGAAGCCAGTGGCAGATCCACATGGCCCCACCACACATTTTATCACACACCTTCACACCACTGCTCTAGGCCCACTAATTTGCAGGCTCCAACTTACTGGCATCTCTGTTCTACACAATTTTCAAGAAACCTAGTCAGTCAAGACACTGTCTGATACACTCATGATTAGCAATAGGACATCCAAAGATTCTCCAGTGCCACCTGGTCATGGGAATTCCAAAAATTTCATGGTGTTTATCTAGCCATTTTTTTGAGGATGAAGTTGGAGGAACTGTGGTTTTCAAAAACCATTAAATGTTGAGGAAGCTCATTTCAATGAAACTCTGGAGAACTCTCATAGGCAAGGCTTCCCAAAGAGTTGTCAAAAGGTCACATGAAGCCAGTCCAATTGAAGTCTACAATGTGAGTTACATGTGTGTTTTGACTCTCAGCTATGGCTGCCAAGACTTTAAGAAGAAAATCATGGATTATCTTGGCTGAGATTCCCAGTGCTCTGTGGCCTTGATCTAAGTTTATAAGGGCTACTCTCATGCGTGGGCTCCTAAAATCCCAACAAAGCTCATGGCAATACTTCTCTGAGGTCAGTTTCAGAATTCAGTCTCTATAGGGATTCACACTAGAGTTCAAGCCCAGGTGGACCCAGTGATTTCTTCCAATCGCCACACAAATGACCAAAATTTAAACGAAAACACTCCCATATGGCCCTCATCTTTTCCACATAGACACTCATCATAACCTCTAGCTGGAGGTTTCTATGAGGGGCGATGGACAAGACAGTGTCCAAAATAAGCTCCCTTGCCCGTCATTTGCCTAAAGTCAGGGTGGCCTGGAAACCCTTCCTCTGAACCAGGAGTGATCAAATAGGCCTACCATTATTACTGTTCCACTTCTCCAATTTGAGGCCTACTGACTGTGGGGTTTAGATTCTTCATGTGGATTGGGGTCATGAGAAAACCCAAGCACCAATGGGCTAGACTCTGAAGGGCTTTGAAAAACTCATTTGACCCAAAGGATTCCTATTCTCACCTTATGGAGGTCAGGAAACTTACAGAGGAAGGCGAGAGACTTCATCCATAATGAGTACTCTTTTGGCCATTTTGGTTTTGGATGCACACATGGCATCTTTCTTTAGATCCATCAGGTGCTGAGAATCTAAGCCACAGCCTCACACAGGGCCAACAGGCTGATTCAGACACATCCCTTTCGAAATCAATTACTCAAAAAGGGACAGGTGATGCCCATTCATTTACATTAGAGAACTGTTTTATTCAGGCTTCACAACGGGGTGGCCTTAGGCAAAGACCTTCCTGACATTCAGTGCTATAGAACAATAGGTAAGCAAAAGTCCCAAAGCAGGGTTTCTCCACTGAGACTTTCCTGGTAACATTGATATCTGAGTTTTCTGAGATTCTCGCCATTCCCTTCAGCTATCCAGTACATGGCCAAGTCACAGAGCTTGGAGGTGGTACCTATCTTGGTCACAAAATCATGAGCCTATTCTGGAGAGTGGCCAGAATTCAGGAAGAAAACAGGAACTTAGGAAGATTTCAGGTCTTGCCCACAAATAAGGCAACCCTCTGTCCTTTTATAAATTGGGCAGCGTGAATGTTGGGAAGCTTTCTCCTAGACAGGACACATCCATTGATGCATTTTCTTTTGTAATGTCTACACCCACGGACACAGTGGGATACACAGACATAGAAACACTTGCCTTGTCAAATGACTTAATAGAAACTGTCCACTCCAAACCAAACAAACCAACTTTCCTACCTATTCTCAGAACATGAGACAAAACCACAAACCCACACTCATTCCCACAAATGCACCTCCTTCCCCCAAGAAGGTCTGTTACTAACCGGAGTGTCCTCTGCCTGGTGAGCCATTCTTTGTTCACCCGAAATGGCCTGTCTGTTCTCAAATCTGGACTCCTTGGCCCACTCTGTGAAGTTGTCAGGAGCCAGCTTTGAGCCGCCACTACCTGCATTCTCACTGAAGACACCTCTTCGGATTTTTTCTGGCATTTGACCATCTTCACATCTGTAAGTACCAAGAAAGACTGACTCTTTCCATGATAAATCCAAAAAAGTGAGATCTCTGTGACTGTTACTGGGCCTGACCCTGGGTGCCTGGTTTCCGGGATCCCAAGTTCAGAGAGTTCCATCACAAAGAAGTGAGGTAGGTCACTTCCTTCATGAACTGAATGAGCTCACAGCCTTGGAAAACACTTTGTCCTAACAGTTTCTTCCTAAGGTCCCATGAGATGGAGGCTGCCCCTACTTCCTGTGACACTTTCACAAGTTAGAATGGTATATCAACAATAGGTACTGGGGGAGAGATCTCCACACAGGGTTGGTTTGGTCCATTTTGTCTACATTAAAATGTGAGAGGCTTATTCAGACACATCTCTTCATCCTGACCAGGTTGTTTGCCATGGAAAATGACTTTTGCTCTCTCAGGTCCTTCATAGCATTCTATATCTTCTTCAGGGATAATTTCTGCATGGATCTTTGAGATTCTCAGCAGGTGGAAGATCCCCTATATTCCTGGATTGTAAGACCAACTCTATCCCTGCACTGCTGTAAAGTTAGATTGAGGGAACAGTGTATGGTTAATGTTAATATCATGTTCTATTTGCGTTAGGAATCATTCTGCTGGATGAATAACGGTATTGGGAACCTGAGATATTTACAAGAATATATAGGTGAAATATAAGTATGGAAACAGAAATCTAGGGAAGACTTGAAGCCAAGTAGGACTTTGGGCCCTTGAGTAGCATACTTTGCTTTGAATTATATTCTGCACAGATGTCTCAGATAAATTGATATACAAAGAAATAGGATCGTATACACTAGATGATTGAATAACATACAGAATATCCAATAAAAAAGGGATAGTCTGTAGGATTAGCAAGATATTCAGTAGGTTTAGAAAGAAGAATGAGTATAGGATTTGTACCAAAAGTTCTTTACAAATAAGGTTTCGGGTAGAGAGTGAATGTGAATGTCAGCACATGTAAAGAGTCAGTCACAATGACGAATTGGGGAAAATATGTAGGAAAGCAGATATAAATAGAGACATTAGGAAGTCAGTAAAAGTATGAAGTGTGTAATTTGTTTAGACATTTTCAACGGTTTGAGTCTGAATATATAACCTTAGGCAGAAACTAATATGTTGTCACAAATTGGATTGACTTTTGAGAGCATTAGGTAACCAGGACATGGATGTTTTTATTAATCCATGCTCACTTTTTATTTAGGCTTTGGTAAAATCATAAGTGTGACCTTTGCATTTTGTGTCCAGAATATTATTGTGATAAAATGTATATGTAGATCAGGTGACTTGAGTATTTCTTCCACCATTTCTGTAGCAATATTTTGTAGATGTATAAATTACTATTGAGGGTACAAATAGGTGTACCCTGTGTCTATGAATATGCAGATAATGCATGAATAAACCATACTGTGTGTAAATAATATAACTTGCTCTACTTTAAATAATGGATTGAATTGATATCTGAAAATATAAAAGAAATCTCATATTGATATACAATCATTCACTGCAACCAGTTATACATCTAATGGTAATATTATGGTTGTGGTTTATCCTGAAAGGTGTGTGAGTTTTGTTTCAAAAGTGATTATGGAAATCAACAATAATGTGTTTGGAAAGAAGTCTCATGAAAAGAATAGTCAAGAAACCTGTAAGAATACATGTGTTCTCAAGAAGGAAGTGATTGAACATTATATATCATACTATATATAATGTGCATAAACTGCAGAAATAGTAATGTACCAATGTTGAATAAAAATGAACATCAAAATACACATCATGTCCCATAGGAATCTAATTGCATTGATGTTAATCTGGGTCAGTTACTGTAGAAATATTAGGATTTTTATCCACCATTCACTGATGTTACTTTTCAGTACTAGGAAAAAAGTATGTATTTAAGTTGGATGAATATTTCTGAGAATAATCTTGTGAAAATTTGATTATAAATCCACATAAATCACAAAACATTATAAACACAAAAGTCACATGGACATTAAAATCTAGCAATATATATGCCAATTTAAATCCATCTTGAAATATATATCATCCACTGATCCAAAACTATTTATTTAATGAACTTGTATTTATGTATAATGTTGTTCAGCTAGGAAGCTCCCCCATAGATTGAATTTTCTGTTCCAAATCAGTGTTTAGGAGGAGTGATCTCCTAAATGTGTATGCAAATATGTGCTACACAAAAATCTTCACACTCTCATCCAGAACAATGCCTTGATATTACCTTCACCCCAAGTAAGACACAGTTGGAGGACATGAGTTAGAAAATCTGTGAATACATATCTGGAATGTAAAATGGTCAGGAGTTCACAACCTTGCAGGTTGTAGAGGAGTTTCCAAAAGTAAAGGACAGGCTTGATAGACCCAACCTGATCTTTTATTAGAATTGGGAGCCATCTTGCCAGAAAGCCATGAAAAGATAATTTGGGCTTTACTATAAATTACTGCAAATTCTGAACCTGCTTGGAATGCCTGTCTGTGCCTTGAACTCATCCATGCCTGGCTCTCTGACCAGATAACAGTGCTCTCTGAAACATTAGTGACACCTAATAAATATTGGCCTTCCCAGGCCAGACAACAACCCTCTCTGAGTCTCCAATGGTCCTCATAATTTCTGATGTTGGGGCCAGCAAAAAAAATGTAAACTACCATCAGTGTGATGCTTTCAAAGTTCTGTTATCTGTAACCCCCTTTTTGTGTAACTTTCTGGGCTATATAGCTGGGCTGTAGGAAAGGTGGTGTTGCTGTCTTGTTCCCGCCATTTTTGGAGGGAGAGGCAGCCTGGCCAGTTTTAATAATAAGCCTGCCTTAATTTGATTTTAATTGGAGTCACTGGTCTTTTCTTGCATCCTATTCCAACATTTTGGAGTTCCCCAGTGAGATGACCCTGCCCGACCAGATCACAAGACCAGACTGCTGAAAATTCTGAAGCTGGCCTTCCCTCCAGGGCTACGGGCTGGGGAGCCACTCTAGCGGGTGCACAACTTGAGATGTTCCAAGGCCTTGGAGTGAGCCGTCGGTCTGGGGAGCACTGCAGTGAACCACCGCACTGAAACTATTAGCAAGTACCTGGTGGAGGAGGCCTCCATAGGTAAGTGGCACCTTGATAACATCTTATATCTGGTTAAGGGAGATCTCTTCTAATGACAGAGAGGTGGCCTGGGGAGGCTCACATTCACTCCTCTCCAGGATAGTAATGAGAATCGTTCTGTCCTCTGTTCCGTTCTGTAGGGAATTCCTCTGGAAGGTTAGAGAGGTGCCGAGGGACACGCATGCGCTCCTACCCCAGAGCTTTAGCAAGACGTTGAATTGCTCATCTGTTTTTCTGTTTTGGCACCGGGATTCTGGTTTTTTTTTTTTTTTTTTTTTTTTTTGTGTGTGTGTGTGTGTGTGTTTTGTTCTGTGTTCTATATGTTTTTTGTTTGTTTGTTTTTGTGCGTTTTGTTTTGTGATTTCTGTGATAAAATCTTAAGGATATTGAACGTGAAAATGGGTAACAAAGCAAGTAAGCCTGACACCCCTTTGGACTGTGTTTTAAGGAACTGTGATGAACTTTACCACCATTTGTTAAGCAGAATGAGAGAAGGCCCTAGCTGGCTGCCTGGAGCACACCCAGTGCAGATGGTAATGCCTGCTGGGGAATGAAGAACTGAGTATCTCCCAGTATCTGCCGAAGCCCTGTTGCTTCAGGGAATTCCCTCCTTCGTTCCCTGCACTGCAAGGATAATGCCACCTCTGTCTTCTTAAAAAAAGAGAAAAACAAAAAGGGGACACTAAATGCAGTAAAGTCGCCATGGAGACACTTTATTTTATATTTCAGGTAGCTCCTCTGTGAAAACATTTGGTCCCCTTGTGGGGACATCTGTGGTGCCACTGGAGAAGGAGATTTTTCTCTTATTTGCTCTGTTTTAAAGGGTTCTGTCTGTCAGCCATTGTCTGGAGTTCATTTCTGTCTGTCTTGTGCCTTTTTTCTAGCCCTTTAAGACATGTGCAATAATGTGTTAATATTATAAATTGTTTCTTGGAAATGATCTTAGCTGAATGTGTGTCTAAATGATGATGTTTCATTGTACCAATCTGGTATCTGAATGGGTTTTTGAAGCATTCCACAATCTTGCAGTTAAAAGTCGGGTTTAGGTATTTGTTTAGTTCATGGTTTCAGATAATTCATGCCAGAGAACTTAAATACTTAGGATGGAAAATAAAGAACTCTACTTCCAAGTTGGCAAGTAACTTCCCAATCATTCAGTCTTTTTTTCACCAATTTTAAATTAGGTAGCCTGGGAAAATGTCACTGTGTGTACCAGTGCATTAATTTGGACAAGGATACTAAATCATAGTATGATATCTGTTGACAAAACAACTTGTAAAGATATAAAATTTTGTGAATTGTATCTTAAACTTGTATCATAATTTTCAACATCCTAACATGAAAATTATGGTTAAAATACCTTAGGCCTAAGGTTTCTGCTCAGAATAGCCTTTTTTCCTTCTTCTTCCAGACCTCAGCCAGGACTTATTTTGAAATGCAAATGAAAGAAGCCTGTAAGCTTAGTAGGAGACTTATTTGAGGCCTAAGGGAAAAAAAAGGTAAATTGTATGGTATTTACCAATTACTGGCCAGTCATTTTTCTAGGACTCATAATTTTTTCCTTAGGTTCTTTATTTATTTTTTGAGCTCATGATTTTGCTCCTACAGACCTAGGTTAATGTTTTTCTGATCAGTAATATCTTTGACCAACTGTGGAATTTTTAAATCATTGCAATGGAGATTTCACCTGTGAAAAGCTACAAGGCCTTCACTTTTATTATGTGTGCACAATTTGTTATGTGTTGTATGTCTATATATATATATATATATATATATATATATATATATATATATATATATCCATATATCATATATATGATACACAAATTAACATATATAAGGAGCACTCATATTAAAAAGAACTCATAAAAACAATTTTAAAAAGTGGATCCAAAGATCTTTAATTCACGTGATTTAAATGTTTCAATTTAAATTGGGTAAACAGATAAATATAAATGTCTTTAAATTTAAGCTTACAAGTTTTTCTAGGTGTTCAAAAATCTAATAAACTATTAATGTCTACAAAAGGTCTAATATGCCTTTGTTCCAGGACTTTTCTTTCAATCAAAAAAATGGTTTACAGTGTTCAAAAAATTTGTCTAATATTTTGATAAATAAGTAAAGTAAATTTGATATGGGATTACTCATTCATGAGTACTTTTGTTTGATATCTGATTGATATACTAAGGTCTGTATAAGTTTGTACTAAAGTCTGTATAAGATTGTAAAAATCAGTCATGTGTAAAAGAGACAAAAATTTCTTAAACATAAGTTTACCCATAACATTAAGTTTATTAAGATTTAAATTTTCTAGAGCAAGCAACCATAAAAATTAAACAAATGTTTAAATAAGAACTGTTATTTTAGAGCACTGTACTGCCATTTCTTTAAAAGCTAAACTTGGTTAATGTAGAAACTTCAATGCAATTGTGATGCTATTAATGTGCTCATATTTTCCAGTTATACAACTCTATAAGGTAGAAACTTTAAAAGAGCATTATATCAAGCAGGTGTTCTGAAGTTGTATGGTAAATAAAATATATATTGGGGATTTATTTACCTGTTATCAATAATATATGTAAAGTTTTATGTTACTTTTTACATTGTGGAACAATTTAAATGTATTTTTAAGTTAATGAGACCCTAATCTATGTAAAGGTTAAAATCTTTCAGCCGTACTTTAATTCATGTTTTAAATGTGATATCATATGGTGTGAGCTAATGTTCATGTGACCTCAAACAATTTATGTAAACTTTGTAAAATGATATTTAAAAAAAAGATCAGCTTGAGAACTAAAGCATTTAAGATTTATAAGGAGCCCTGCTTACCTGAGATAAGACTCTTTGTCCCATCTTACTACATGTGAGAATGACTACGAAAGCAGTAGGTCAGATTTTATTTCATTTAAAGTTATGTTCAAATTTTTTTTTTCTGTCAAGATTACTAGGATCTCAAAAAGGTGATATAACATATAACTCACCAAAAAATTCAGGGTAGCTATTACATGAACTAAGTATTTTTACTCTTGTTAAAAAATTTTATTTTTTAATTTCTTTTTAAGTGATCTAAAGATTCCCTGTTGGTGTTTTACAGAAGTGTTGCTTTAAGAACACAACATGGGTTAATTTAAGAAAATAAGTCATCAACTACAAGACAGACAGAATAATAAGATCCCAATTAATAAAATATAAATAATTATAAACTTATAGACATTAAAGTGCAGTACTCTTAATATATGGCTGTTAAAATTTATTTGCTGGTTGTTTCAGATTAGGATTCAAAATTAAAGTTAAATGAAAAGGGCCAAAAAAAAAAAACAATATTTGACTCTTGCCTTTTGAGTCAGTCTGAATCCAGGGAACAGGGGACTTCTCTATGAGCTTTGCAACTCTGGGCCACATAACCTCCCGATCAGGGAGATTAATGAGACCACTGGAGAACAGAAAGCCAATCAGTGCATTTGCTACAAAGAGGAGAGTCATCAGGAAAGGGAGACATCCCTGATGCTTCTGAGGGAAGCCACATGGTCAAGCAAGACCTGAACCCACCTAGCTCAAATTGCACTAGCAGAACTGAGAAGCTGCTCTCAAGTTTCCCAAGGAATGACTCCCATAAAAGCTCAGCTGACTGCTAACAATGGATAGAAACAAAAGTCATTTGACTGCTTAATCTTAAACACTTAGCAAAGACAGTTAAAACCAAAATACAGCCATTCCTGGGCATTTTAAATAATAATAATAATAATAATAATAATAATAATAATAATAATATTTTAAGGTATACACTTTGTTAGCCTCCCAAAATAAGTAAAACTGTTGGCTACAAAGACTATCAAGAGGAGCTGCCAGAGGCAGAAGTTTTTAGTTTAAGGCCTACAGATATTCCTAACCTACAGGTAGGCTTGGTGTTTGCTAGTACGATTATCCAGCCCTGAGTAACAGAATTAAATGTTTCTCTATTAGACACAGAGGTCATACTACTGAAAGGATTTTGCAAAATCAGATGACATTAAATTATTAAACTGTATATTATGGGGAGGGACAACTGTAACACTTAAAGTTAAATATTAAGTTGACAGTCCTGATAATTGGGGATATTAAAGACTGGTGAGGGTACTTCATACAGTGACATGATCCAGCAACTGCAACATTTATTCAATACTCATGTTTTTTGTTTCTCTCATAGAAGAACCCATCCCCAGATGACTTTACAACCTGTTCTTCCTCAACAAGACTTCAAAAAGAACTGACTTCTAAAAGGCAACTCATATTCCTCAACTGACTTCAAAAAGGCAACTCATGTCTCTCACGCCATGCACACTCATGTCACCCTCTCTCAGCTGAGAAGAAGGCAAAATGAGAGACGACTCTCCACTTACACCAATGGAGCCCAAAATAAATAGACTATCAATATAAGTAATTAATTAAGTCAGGTAATATCAGGGAGACTGGTTTTCGGTGAGTTCTAAAAATTTGGAGACTGTTAACTGAGGGATTAAAATTTCCTCAGTGCTTTTCCACTAACCTATCAAGGATTACAAAGGGACACATAAGAAAAGGGGGGAATGATAGACCCAACCTTATCTTTTATTAAAATTGGGAGCCATCTTGCAACAAAACTATGAAAAAATCATTTTGGCTTTACTGTAAATTACTGCAAATTCTGAACCTGCTTGGAATGACTGCCCGTGCCTTAAACTCACCTGTGCATGGCTCTCTAAACAGATAGCAGCCCTCTCTGAAACTTTGTCACACCTCATAAATATTGGCCTTCTGTGGCCAGACAATGACCCTCTCTGAGGCTCTAATGGTCCTCATAAATTTTGATGTTGGGGCTAGCAAAAAAAAAAAAAAATGTAAACTCCCATTAGTGTGATGCTTGTCAGAGTTCTGTTATCTGTTACCCCATTTTTGTGTAACTTTCTGGGCTGCAAACCTGGGCTGTAGTAAAGGTGGGGTTGCTCTCTTGCTCCCGCAATCTTTGGAGGGAGAGGCAGCCCAGCCAGTGGAAATAATAAGCTTACTTTAATTTGATTTTAACTGGAGTCAGTGTTCTTTTCTTACATCCTGGTCTAAGAGGTAAACACTCCACAAACATAGAGCTCTGCCGGCCTAAAGACTTCTTGAGAAACTGCCTCTGAGGTTGGGTACTTTAAATATATTTTGTTGTCAGAAGGTTTAGCTTCTTTTTTATTGAGACCATCAAAGCTGGGTCTGCATCTATGTGAATGGAGAGCATGGTTTCTTATTTTCCAATGAACATGAGGCAGCAGTGCTGAATTCTCTCTTGGTAGGTAAACTGTGGCCACTGGGGGCTAAGTGTCTCCCCGTGTGGACTGTGAAGCCATTTGATCATCCTCCATTTTTGTGGTGTTTCTTGGTGCTGCACTGGGAGTTTGGTATTTGCTTCACGAAATACAAGGAGTTCAACTGGGACACAGTGCTGGAGGGAGTTCTTTCACGTGTGGTGGGTCAGGAACTGCAGGAGAATGCACCAACCAGGCTTCTATTTCACACAGCTTTTTCCTTGACCATACCAACCTGATTCTGAACATTGCCTTGAAACCTCTCCATATAATAAGATGCCTTTACATGTAAGGTTCTGCTGGATGCACCATGGCAGCCAAAAGGCATTTGGAAGTCAATTGGAAATCCACATGGCCCCACCTCAGATATTTTATCACACACCTGCACACCACTGCTCTGGGCCCACTACTCAGCATTCTCAACTTACTGGCATCTCTGTTCTTCACCATTATCATGAAATCCAGTCAATCAAGGCACTGTCTGGTACACTCATGATCAGCAACAGGAGATCCAAAGGTTCTCCAGTGCCACCTGGTCATGGGAGTTTCAAAAATTTCAGGGTATTTATCTAGCCACTTTTCAAGGATGAAGTTGGAGAAACTGTGGGTTTCAATTCATTCAGGAACCATTTAATGTTGAGGAACCTCATTTCAATGAATGCTCTGGAGAACTCTCAAAGGCAAGGCTTCCCAAAGAGTAGCCAAATAGTCACATGAAGCCCAGCCCATTGAGGTCTACAATGTGAGGTCCATGTGTGTTTTGACTCTCAACTATGCCTGTCAAGTCTTTCATAATAAAATCATGTGATATCCTGGCTGAGATTCCAAGTGATCAGTCGAAAGCCACCCTTGGCCTAGATTTCAGTTTCCAATGGCGACTCTCATGCGTGGCCTTCTAAACTCGCAACACAATTCATGACAATACTTCTCTGAGGTCAGTTCCAGAACTCAGTCTCTAAGGTGAATCATACCAAAGTTCTAGCCCTGGTGGATCCAGTCATTTCTTCCAACCACTACACAAATGAACACAATTAAAACCAAAAACACTCAAACATGGTCCTCACCTTCTTCCATATAGACACTCATTATAACCTCTGGCTGGAGGTTTCCATGAGGGGCGCAGCACAAGACAGTATCCAAAACAAGCTTCCTTATCCCTTATTTGCTTAAAGTCAGCTGGGCCTGGACACCATTCCTGTGAACCAGGAGTGATAAAATAAGCCTGGCCTTAATACTGCTCTGCTTCTCCAATTTGAGGCCTACTGACTGTCAGGTATAGATTCTTAATGTGATTTAAAGTAATGAAAAAACCCAAGTTCATATGGGCTAGCCTCTGCAGGGCTTTGAAGAACTCATTTGACCCAAAGGATCCCTAGTCTCATTTGATGGAGATCAGAAACCTATCAGAGTAAGGCAAGATACTTCATACACAATTACTGATATTTTTGCCATTTTGGTTTTGGAAGCACACATGGGATCTTTCTTTAGTTCCATCAGGTGCTGAGAATCTAAGCCACTGCCTCACACAGGGCCAAGTGGCTGATTCAGACACATCCCTTTCCAAAGCAATTAAGCAAAGATACACAGGTGATGCCCATTCATTTCCATTTGAAAACAGTTTTCTTCAGGCTTCACAAATTGGTGGCCTGAGGCAGAGACCTTCCTGACTCTCAGAGCAACAGAAAAATAGGTAAGCAAAAGGCCCAAAGCAGGGTTTCTCTACTGAGACTTTCTTTGTCACACTGATATCTGAGTTTTCTGAGATGCTTGCTATTCCCTTCAGCTATCCAGTATATGGCAATGTCACAGAGCTTGGAGGTGGTACTTATCTTGGACACAAAACCATGAGCCTACTCTGGAGAGAGGCCAGAATTCAGGAAGAAAACAGGAACTTCGGAAGATAGTAGGTGTTGCCCGTCCCTAAAGCAACCTGCAGTCCACTCATAAATTGGGCAGGATGAATGTTGGCAAGCTTTCTACTAGACAGGACACATCCATTGATGCATTATCTTTTATAATGCCTACAACCACGGACACAGTGGGATACACAGGCATACAAACAATCACCTTGTCAAATGACTTACTATAAACAGTCCACTCTAAAGCAAACAAACCGCCTTTCTTACCTATTCTCAGAACATGAGACATAACCACAAAATCACAATCACACCCACAACGACACCTCCTTTATTCAAGTAGGTCTGTGACTAATTGGAATGTACTCTGAATGATGGGCCATACTATGTTTCCTTGAAATGGCCTGTCCTTCTCAGATCTGGTCACCTTGGCCAACACTGTGAAGTTTTCAGGAGCCAGTGGTGAGCCACTACCTGCTTTCTCATGAAATTCCCCTTTTTAGAGCTCTCTTGGCATTAGGCAATCCTCACATCAGTAGGTACCAAGGAAGACTTACTCTGTCCTTGGTTATTCCAAACAACTGAGCCCACTGGGCAAGAAACTGGGACTGACTCTGGGTGCCTGGCTTCCTGGATCCCAAGTTCAGAGAGATCCGTCATCAAGGAAGAGAGGTAGGTCACCTCATTCAGGAACTGAATGAGGTTACTGCCGTGGCAACCACTTTGTCCTAACAATTGCTTTCAAGGGTCCCATGAGATGGTGGCTGCCCCTACCTTCTGTGACACTTTCACAAGTTAGAATGGTATATCAACCATTGGCACCTGGGAACAGCTCTCCACACAGGCCTGGTTTGGTCCATCTTCTCGACATTAAGAAGAGAGAAGCTGTTTCAGACACAACCCTTCATCCTGACCAGGTTGTTTGCCATGGAGGATGAATTTTGCTCTCTTAGGTCCTCCATAGCTGCTTACAACTTCTCCAGGAATCATTTCTGCATGGACCTTTGAGTTTCTCAGCATGTGGAAGATCCCCTATATTCCTGTATTGTAAGAACAACTCTATCCCTGCACTTCTGTAAAGTTAAATTGACTGAACAGTGTATGGTTAGGTTAACTAACAGGTTCGATTTGGATTAGGAATCTTTTTGCGGGATGAATAATGGTATTGAGAAACTGCGATATTTACAAGAATATATAGGTGAATTATAAGTATGAAAACAGAAATCTAGCTAAGATTTGAAGCCCAAAAGGGCATTGGGCCCTTGACTGGGATACGTAGCTTTGAATTATGTTCTGCACTGATGTGTCAGGTAAATCGATATACAATGGCTTAGGTCCTTGTACCATGGATGATTAAATGTAGAAGAGAACTTCCAGTCAAAAGGGATAGTTGGTAGGATTCGGAAGATTCTCGGTAGGTTTAGAAAGAAGAGTGAGTATAGGATTTGGACCAAATGTTGTTTAGCAATAGGGTTTCTGGTAGACAGTGAATGTTAATGTCAGCACAAGTGAAGAGACAGTCACAATGATGAACTGGGGAAAATAGTTAGGAAAGCTGATATCAATAGAGACATTACAAAATCAGGCAAAGTATAAAGTGAGTGATAAGATTAGATATTTTCAACAGGGTTGAGTTTGAATATATAATCTTAGAAAGAAACAAATGTGTAGTGACCAATAGGATTGACATTTGACAGCATTAGGCAACCTGGACATGGATGTTTAGTAATCCATGCTCACTTTTCATTTAGTCTTTGCTACAATCTTAAGTGTGACCTTTGCTTTTTTTGTCCAGAATATTACTGTGATAAAACGTATATGTAGATCAGGTGACATGACTATTTTTCCACCATTTCTGGCAGCAACATATTCAAGACGTATAAATTAGTAATGGGGGTAAAAAGAGGTGTACCCTTTGTCTGTGCATATAGAGATAATGCATGAATAGACCATACTTTGAATAAATAATATATCTGGTTCCGACTTTAAATAATGGATTGAAATTATATGTGAAAAAATACAAGAAATCTTATATTGACATACAAACATTCATTCCAACCAGTTATATATCTAATGGCCACATTAAGGTTATGGTTTATCATGAAGGGTGTGTGAGTTTTGCTTCAAAAGTGATTATGGAAATCTAAAATAATGTGTTTGGAAAGAAGTCTCATGAAAAGACCAGTCAAGAAACCTGGAGGAATACATGTTTTATGAAGCAGGAAGTGATTGTGAAACAAATGCGTATAAATTTGTGAACTTGTGGATGAAATATATATATCCTATGATTTGTAAAAATTGAAGAAATAGTAATGTACCAGTGTTGAATGAAAATAAACGTCAGAATACACATCATGTCCCATACGAATCTACTTGATTGATGTTAATCTATGTTAGTTACTGTACAAATATTAGGATTTGTAAGCACCATTTACTGAAGTTAGTTTTCAGAACTATGAAACAAATGTGTATTTCAGGAGGATGAATATTTCTGAGAATAATTTTGTGAAAAGTTTATTATAAATCCACATTTTTGAACATGAATGAATTTAGGGAGTGTATTTAAGATACATACATTTCATATTTTAAAAATCAGGACAGTATATATATATATATATATATATATATATATATATATATATATTCATAATTATATATATGTGTATATACATATATATGTGTGTATATATATATATATATATATATATATATATATATATATATACACACACACACACAAAACACACACACAGACATTAAAATGTAGGAATATATACGCCAATCGAAGTTCATCATAAAATATATAGCATCCACAGATGCAAAAATATTTATTTTACTGAACAAGGATTTATGTATAATGTTGTTCTACTAGGAAGCTCACCCATAGTTTGAATTTTCAGTTCCAACAGCGTTTAGAGTAGTGATCTCTTCTCACAACTTGTATCTGCCAAGTCAGTCACCTCACAAAAATGAACGTGTGATACCAGGTAGGATTCTATAAAGCATATAAAAATACATGTGCTGAATAGGCTACAGAGAAAGGCAGAGAGGCATTTACATATTTGTTAACTTTAACAACACATGGAGAACTATTTCAATTAAAAATTGACTAGATTTATAACACCTACCATTTATCATGAAAAAGGCAAGTCCAACTATACCCCACGCCTCCTCTGAACTGCTTGTATTTCTATTCTGTTTGGGTTGTTTTTCTCCATCATTTGGATTAGTAGACAGAGTATAGTAGGGTATGGGTTATTGTCAGGATTCAGTATTTTCAATGGTATATAGGAAAATGAATCCAATGTGTATAAAAATATATGCTACACAATTATCTTCCCACTCTCATCCAGAACAATGCCTTTACATTACCTTCACCTCAAGTAAGACACAATTAGGGTAGAAGAGTTTGAAAATCCGTGAATGCATATCTGGGGTGGAAACAGTACTAAGAAACAAATACGTATTTTAGGTGGATGAATATTTCTGAGAATAATCTTGTGAAAAGTTGATTATGAATCCACAACATAAATATGAATGAATTTAGGAAGTGTGTAATAAGACACATATTTCATATTTTGAATACTCCTGAGAGTGTATCTATATATATATTTATATACACACACAGAAACAGACATTAAAACTTGCAATATATATGCCAAACGAAATTCACCATGAAATGTATATCATCCACAGATCCAAATATATTCATTTTACTGAACATGGATTTATGTATAATGTTGTTCAACTAGGAAGCTCACTCACATTTGAATTACCAGTTCAAGCAGCGTTTAGAGGAGTGATCTCTTCTTCCAATTTGTATCTGCCAAGTCAGCCACCTCACAAGAATGTACGTGTGGTACCAGGTAGGATTCTATATGTGCATATAAAAATACGTGTGCTGAATAGGCTACAGAGAAAGGGGGACAGGAATTCACTTATTTGTTAACTTTAAAAACACATCGAGAACTATTTCAACAAATAATTGACTAGATTTATAACTGCTACACTATACCATGCAAAAGGCAACTCCGACTATAAAACATACCTCATCTAAACTGCTTGTATTTCTATTATGTTTGTGTTATTTTTCTCCATCATATTAGGATTAGTAGTCAGAGTCTAATAGGGTATATGTTAGTTTCAGGGATTCAGCATTTCTAATGGAAAATAGGAAATTGAATCCAATGTGTATGCAAATATGTGCTACACAAAAATCTTCCCACTTTCATCCAGAACAATGCCTTGACATTACATTCTCCTCAAGTAAGACACAATTAGAGGATAAGAATTAGAAAATCTGTGAATATATATCTGGAATGGAAAATACTCTGGAGTTTACAACTTTGGAGGTGGTAGAGAAGATTCTAAAAGTAAGGGACAGGGTAAACATTCCACAAACATGTAGCTCTGCTGGCCTAAATACTTTTTGAGAAACTGCCTCTAAGAGTGGGCACTTGAAGTATTTGATGTTCTGAGGAGATTTAGTTCATTTGTAGAGAAACCATGAAAGCTGGGTCTGCATCTATGTTACTTGGAGGACATGGTTTCTTATTATCCAATGAACATGAGGCAGCAGTGCTGAATTCTCTCTTTGTAGGTAAACTATGGACACTGGGGTCTAAGTGTCTTTCAGTGTGGACTGTGAAGCCAATTGGTCATCCTCCACTTTTCGTGGTGTTTCTCACTGCTGCACTGGGAGTTTGGTATTTGCTTCAAAAAATACAAGGAGTTAAAATGGGACAGAGTGGTGGAGGGAGTTCTTTAAGGTGTGGTGAGTCAGGGTCTTCAGGAGAATGCACCAACCAAGGTTCTATCCCATGTAGATTGCCCCCTTGAGAATAGCAACATGATTCTGAACATTGCAGTGAATCCTCTCCATATAACAAGATGCCTTTACATATATGGGTCTGCTGGCTGCACCATGTCAGTCACAAGCCATTTGGAAGCCAATGGCTGATCCACATGGCCGCAACACAGATGTTTTATCACACAATTGCATACCACTGCTCTAGGCCCACTACTCACCAGGCTCCAACTTACTGGCATATCTGTTCTACACCATTTTCATGAAACAAAGTCAATCAAGGCAGTGTCTGGTATACTCAGGATCAGAAACAGGACATCCAAAGTATTTCCAGTGCCAGCTGATCATGAAAATATCAAAAATTTCATGGTAATTTTCTAGCCATTTTTCACGGATGAAGTTTGAGGCTCTGAGGGATTCAATTAATTCAGGAACCATTAAATGGTGAAGAAGCTAATTTCAATGAAAGCTCTGGAGCACTCTCACAGGCAAGGTTTCCCTAAGGGTGGCCAAAATGTCACATGAAGCCAGGCCCATTGAGATCTACAATATGAGGTCCATGTGTGTTTTAAACTCAAATATGGCTGCCAAGTCTTTAAGAAAAATTGTATGTTATATCCGGGCTGAAATTCCCAATGTTCTGTGGAAATCCAACCTGGGCCTAGATCTCAGGTTCCAAGGGCGACTCTCATGTGTGGCCTCCTAAAATCCCAACACAATTCATGGCAATACTTCTCTGAGGTCAGTTAAAGAACTCAGTCTCTAAGGGGAATCACACCAGAGTTCAAGCCCAGTGGAACAGTCATCTCTTCCAACCGCCACACAAATGACCACAATTAAAACCAAAACACTCCCACATGGTCCTCATCTTTTTCCATATAGACACTCCTTATAACGTCTGGCTGGAGTTTTCAATGAGGTCCACAGCCCAAGTCAGTGTCCAAATTAAGGTCCTGTTCCCCTCATTTGTCTAACATCAAGGTGGCCTGGACACACTTCCTGTAAACCAGGAATGATCAAATAGGCCTGCCATTAATACTGCTTGGCTTTTTCAATTTGAGGCCTTCTGACTCTGTGGTTTAGATTCTTTATGTGAATTTGAGTCATGAGAAAATCCAAGCCCCTCTGCAGAGATTTGAAGAACTCATTTGGCCGAAAGGATTCCTATTCTCACTTGATGGAAGTCAGGATCCTAACAGAGGAAGGTAAAAGAATTCATTCACAATGAGTGAATATTTGCCATTTTGGTTTTGGATGGACACATGGGATCTTTCTTTTGATCCATCAGGTGCTGAGAATCTAAGCCACAGCCTCACACAGGGCCAAGAGGATGATTCAGACACATCTTTTTCCAAAGCAATTAAGCAAAGAGACACAGGTGATGCCCTTCATTTCCATTTGAAAAATGTTTTCCTCAGGCTTCCCAAAGGGGTGCCCAGAGGCAAAGACATCCTGAGATTCAAGGCAACAGAACAATAGGTTAGCAAAAGGCCCAAAGCAGGGTTTCTCCACTGAGACTTTCCTGGTCACACTGATATCTGAGTTTTCTGAGATGCTGGCCATTCCCTTCAGATATCCAGTACATGGCCATGTGACAGAGATTGGAGGTGGTACATATCTTGGACACAAACCCAAGAGCCTATTCTGAAGAGTTGTCAGAATTCAGAAAGAAAACAGGGACTTAATAAGGTAGTAGGTGTTGCCTATCGATATGGAAACCACACTCCATTCATTAATTGGGCAGGATGAATGCTGGGAAGCTTTCTACTAGAGGGGACACATGCATTGATGCATTCTCTTTTATAATGTATACAACCACGGACACAGTGGGATACACAGACATAGAAACACTCACCTTGTAAAACGACTTACTAGAAACAGTTCACTGCAAACCAAAGAAACCTCCTTTCCTACCTATTCTCAGAACAGAGACAAAACCACACACCCACACTCAAAAAGACACCTCCTTCCCCCAAGTAGGGCTGTGATTATCCGGAGTGTCCTCTGACAGGTTTGCCATACTATGTTCCCTGGTAATGGTCTGTCCTGTCTCAGATCTGGTCTCCTTGTACAACTCTGTAAAGCAGTCAGGAGCCAGCGGTGAGCCACTACCTGCTTAGTCAGGAAAGGCCCGTGTTCATATCTTTCCTGGCATTTGGCCATCCTCACATCAGTCAGTACCAAGAAGACTGACTCTGTCCTTGGTGATTCCAAACAAATGAGACCACTTGGACTGGGACTGGGACTGGCTCTGGTGCTTGGTTTCCTTGGTCCCAAGTTCAGAAAGTTCCATCAACAAGGAAGTGAGGTAGGTCACTTCCTTTAAGAACTGAATGAGGTCACTGCCTTGGCAACCACTTTGTCCTAACAGTTGCTTCCAAGGGTCCCATGAGATGGAGGCTGCCCCTACTTCCTTTGGCACTTTCACAACTTAGAATGGTATATCAACCTTAGGCACCCGAGAACAGCTCTCCACACAAGCCTGGTTTGGTCCATCTTCTCTACAGTAAGAAGATAGAGGCTGATTCAGACAAAACCCTTCATCCTGACCAGGTTGTTTGCCATGGAAAATGACTTTTTGTCTCTCAGGTCCTTCATTGCTGCCTACATCTTCTCCAGGGATCATTTCTGCATGGACCTTTGAGGTTCGTAACAGGTAGAGCATCCCCTACATTCATGTATTGTAAGAACAATCTGTCTCTGCTCTTCTGTAAAGTTAGATTGAGTGAACAGTGTATGGTTAGGGTTAATTTCATGTTCGATTTGGGTTAGGAATCATTCTGCTGGATTAATAATGGTATTGGGAACCTGTGATATTTATAAGAATATCGAGGTTAAACATATGTATGAAAACAGAAATTAAAGTAAGATTTGAATCCCAGAAGGGCATTGGGCAATTGATTGGGATATTTAGCTTTGAATTACTATCTGCACACATGTCTCAAATAAATCGATATACAATGGCAGAGGAACTTGAACCTTGGATGATTGAATGCTGAAGAGAACATCCAGTCAAAAGGGATTGTCGGTAGGATTAAGAAGATAGTCGCAGTTATTAATATGGTATTATGTAAAAATGTGGATGTGTAACCGATGTGATTCTGCAACTTGTATTTGGGGTAAAAATGGGAGCTGATAACCCATTTGAATCAAATGTATGGAAGATGATATGCCATGAGCTTTGTAATGTTTTGAACAACCAATAAAAAAAATTAAAAAAAAAAGAAGATAGTCGTTATGTTTAGCAAGTAGAGTTAGTATAGGATACGTAACAAAAGTTCTTTAGCAATTTTTTTCGGGCAGTGAGTGAATATAAATGTCAGCACATATGAAGAAATGAGACACAATGATGAACTGGGGAAAATTTGTAGAAAAGCAGATATCAATAGAGACATTAGGAAATCAGGCAAAGTATAAAGTGAGTGATAGAATAAGACATTTTCAACAAGGTTGAGATTGAATATCTAATCTTAGGAAGAAACAAATATGTAGGTCACCAATAGGATTGACATTTGAGAGCATTAGGCAACATGGACATGGATATTGTTAGTAATCCATGTTCACTTTACATTTAGGCTTTGGTACAATCCTAAGTGGGACCTTTGCATTTTGTTTCCAGAATATTACTGTGATAAAATGTATATGTAGATCAGATGACATGATTTTTTCTTCCACCATTTCTAGGAGCAGTATTTTGAAAACGTATAAATTAGCATTGGGGGTAAAAAGAGGTGTACCCTGTTTTTATGAATATACAGATAATGCATGAATAGACCTTAATTTCAATAAATAATACAACTTGTTCCACTTTAAATAATGGATTGAATTGATATCTGAAAATATATAAGAAATCTTATATTGATATGCAATCATTCATGACAACCAGTTATACACCTAATGTTAATATTAGGGTACGATTTATCATGAAGTTTGTGTGAGTTTTGCTTCAAATGTGATTATGGAAATCGAAAATAATGTGTTTGGAAAGAAGTCTCATGAAAATGCCAGTCAAGGAACACCGAGGAATTCATGAGTTCTGAAGCAGGAAGTGATTGAAATTGAAAAAAATGACGATAAATTTCCTTACTTGTGGATGAAATATTATAATATGATGTGAATAAACTGAAGAAATAGTAATGTACCAGTGCTGAATAAAAATGAACATCAAAATACACATCATGTCCCACAGGAATCTTCTCGCATTGATGTTAAACTGTGTCAGTTACTGTAGAAATATTAGGATTTCTTTGCACCATTCACCAAAGTTAGTTTTCTTTTTTTTAATTTTTATTTATGCTTGTTCAAAACATTACATAGTTCTTGATATATCATATTCCACACTGTGATTCAAGTGGGTTATGAACTCCCATTTTTACACCATAAACAGATTGCAGAATCACATCAGTTACACATCCATTGATTTACATATTGCCATACTAGTGTCTGTCATATTCTGCTGCCTTTCCTAACCTCTACTATCCCCCTCCCCTTACCTCCCCTCTCCTCTTCTCTCTCTACCTCTTTACTGTAATTCATTTCTCCCCCTTGTATAATTTTTTCCTTTCCCTCACCTCCTCTTGTATGTAATTTTGTATAACCCTGAGGGTCTCCTTTTATTTCCATGCAATTTCCCTTCTCTCTCCCTTTCCATTCCTCCTCTCATCCCTGTTTAATGTTAATTTTCTTCTCATTCTATTCGTCCCTACTCTGTTCTTAGTTAATCTCTTTATATCAAAAAGACATTTGGCATTTGGTTTTAGGGATTGGCTATCTTCACTTAGCATAATCTGCTCTAATGCCATCCATTTCTCTGTAAAAATTTTGTCATTTTTTAATGCAGAGTAATACTCCATTGTGTATAAATGCCTCATTTTTTATCCATTCATCTATGGAAGTGCATCTAGGTTGGTTCCACAGTCTTGCTATTGTAAATTGTGCTGCTATGAACATCAATGTATCAGTGTCCCTGTAGCATTTTTTTTAGGTCTTTAGGGAATAGACTGAGAAGGGGAATACCTGGGTCAAATGGTGGTTCCATTCCCACCTCTACAAGAAATCTCCATACTGCTTTCCAATTTGGCTGCACCAATTTGCAGTCCCACCAGCAATGTACAAGTGTACCCTTTTCTCCACATCCTCGCCAGCACTTGTTGTTGTTTGAGTTCATAATAAATATCTGGAATGGAAAATGCTCAGGAGTTCACAACCTTGAAGGTGGTAGAGGAGTTTCCAAAAGTAAGGGACAGGGTAAATACCACAAACATGGAGCTGTGTCGGCCTTAAGACTTCTTGAGAAAATGCCTCTGAGGTTGGGCACTTGAAATATATGTTGTTGTCAGGAGCTATAGCTTCCTTTGTAGTGAGACCATCAAAGCTGAGTCTGCATCTATGTGACCTGGACGACATGTTTTTTTTTTATTATTTTCCTATGAACACGAGGCAGCAGTACTGAATTCTCTCTTTGTAGGCAAACTGGGGCTACTGGGGGCTAAGTGTCTCCCCATGTGGACTGTGAAGCCATTTGATCATCCTTCACATTTAATCATGTTATTTGATGCTGCACTGAAAGTTTGGTATTTACTTTATGAAATAAAGGAGTTTAACTGTGATACAGTGCTGCAGGGAGTTCTGTCATGTGTGGTGGTCAGGATCGGCAGGAGAATGTACCAAGAAGGCTTCTATCACACATAGTTGCCCCCTTGACCATAGCAACATGATTCTGAACATTGCCCTGAAACCTCTCCATACAACAAGATGCCTTTACATCCAAAGGTCTGCTAGCTGCACCATGTCAGTCACAAACCATTTATAAGCCAATGGCAGATCCACGTGGCCCCACCACAGATGTTTTTTCACACACCTACACTCTACTGCTCTTGGCCCACTACTCAGCAGGCTCCAACTTACTGGCATATCTTTTCTACACCATTATCATGAAACTCAGTCAAACCAGGCACTGTCTTGTATACTCATGATAAGCAACAGGACATCAAATGGTTTTCCAGTGCCAGCTGGTCATGGAAATTTCAAAAATTTCATGGTATTTTCTAGCCATTTTTCAAGGATGAAGTTGGAGTTACTGTGGGTTTCAATTCATTCAGGAACCATTAAATATTGAGGAATCTCATTTCAATGGAAGCTCTAGAGAACTCTCACAGGCAAGTCTTCTGAAAGAGTGGCCCAAGGTCACATAAAGCCAGCCACATTGAGGTCTACAATGTGAGGTCCATGTGTGTTTTGACTCTCAACTATTGCTGCCAAGTCTTTCAGAATATAATCAAGTGATATCCTCGCTGAGATTCCCAGTGCTCTGTGGAAAGCCACCCTGGGCCTAGATCTCAGTTTCCAAGGGTGACTCTCATGCGTGGCCTCCGAAAATTCCAACACAATTCATGGCAATACTTCTCTAAGGTCAGTTTCAGAACTCAGTCTCCAAGGGGAATCCCACAAGAGTTGAAACCCAGGTGGACGCAGTCATCTTTTCCCACCGCCACACAAATGACAACAATGAAAACCAAAACACTCTCACATGGCCCTCATGTTCTTCCATATAGACACTAATCATAACCTCTGGCTAGAAGTTTCCATGAGGGGCGCACACCAAGACACTGTCCAAAATAAGCTCCCTTTCCCCTCATTTGCCGAAAGTCAGGGTGGCCTACACACCCTTCCTGTGAACCAGAACTGATCAAATAGGCATGGCGTTAATACTGTCATGCTTTTCCAATTTGAGGCCTACTGACTGTCAGGTATAGATTCTTTATGTGATTTGGAGTCATCAGAAAACCCAAGCACTTCTGCAGGGGTTCAAAGAACTCTTTTGAACTAAAGGATCCTGATTCTTACTTGATGAAGGTCAGGAATCTAATAGAGGAAGGCAAGAGACTCATTTGCCATTTCTGTTTTGAATGCACACATGGAATCTATCTTTTGATGCATCAGGTGCTGAGAATCTAAGCCACAACCTCACACAGAACCAAGAGGCTGATTCAGACACATCCTTTTACAAAGCAATTAAGCAAAGAGCCACAGGTGATGCCCATTCATTTTCATTTGAAAACTGTTTTCTTCAGGCTTCACAAAGGGGTGGCCAGAGGCAAAGACCTTCCTGACATTTAGGGCAACAGAAGAACAGGTAAGCAAAAGACCCAAAGCAGGGTTTCTCCACTGAGACTTTCCTGGTCACACTGATATCTGAGTTTTCTGAGATGCTTGACATTCACTTCAGCTATCAAGTACATGGCCATGTCACAGAGCTTGGAGGTGGTATATATCTTGGACACAAAACCATGAGCCTATTCTGGAGAGTGGCCAGAATTCAGGAAGAAAACAGGATCTTAGGAAGATAGAAGGTTTTGCCCATCCAGAAGGCAAGCCGCAGTCCATTAATCAATTGGGCAGGATGAATGCTGGGAAGCTTTCTACTAGACAGGACACATCCATTAATTCATTCTCTTTTCTAATGTCTACAACCACAGACACAGTGGGATACACAGACATAGAAACACTTACATGTCAAACGACTTACTAGAAACAGTCCAATCCAAACCAAACAAACCACATTTTCTGCCTATTCTCAGAACATGTGACAAAACCACAAAACCACAACCACTCCCACAAAGGCACCTCCTTCCCCCAAGTAGGTCTGTGACTATCCAGAGTGTCCTCTGACTGGTGGGCCATAAAATGTTCTCCCGAAATGTCCTGTCCTGACTCAGATCTGGTCTCTTTGGCCAACTTTGTGAAGTTGTCAGGAGCCAGCGGTGAGCCACTACCTGCTTTCTCAGAAAAGGTCCCTCTTCAGAGCTCTTCTGGCCTTTGGCCATCCTCACATAGGTAGGTACCAAGAAAGACTGACCCTGTCCTTGGTAAAACTGAACAAGTGAGCCCACTGGGACTGGGACTGAGACTGGCTCTGGGTACCTGTCTTCATGGATCCCAAATTCAGAGAATTCCTTCACCAAGGAAGTGACGTAGGTCACTTCCTTCAGGAACTGAATTAGGTTACTGCATTGTCAACCAATTTGTCCTAACAGTTGCTTCCAAAGTCCAATGAGTTGGAGGCTGCCCCTTCTTCCAGTGAAACTTTCACAAGTTTGCATGGTATATCAACCATAGGCACCCAAAAAAAGCTCTCCAGATAGGCCTGGTTTGGTCCATCTTCTATACATTAAGAAAAGAAATGTTGATTCAGACACATCCCTTCATGCTAACCAGGTTGTTTGTCATGGAAGATGACTTTTGCTCTCTGACGTCATTCATAGCTGCCTACATTTAATCCAGGGATCATTTCTTTAATGACCTTGGAGGTTCTCAGCAAGTGGAAGATCCCCTAATTTCTGTATTGAAAGACCAACTCTGTCCCTGCTCTTCAGTAAAGATAGATTGAGAGAACAGTGTATGGTCAGGGTTAATAACATGTTCCATTTGGGTTAGGAATCATTCTGTGGGATGAATTATGGTATTGGGAACGTGCGATATTTATAAGAATATAAGTGAAATATAAGTATGAAAACAGACATCTAGGTAATATTTGAAGCCCAGAATTGCATTGGACCCTTGGCTGGGATTCTTAGCTTTGAATTATATTCTGCACAGATGTCTCAGATAAATCAATATACAATGGCATAATTCCTTGTACCTTGGTTGATTGAATGTTGAAGAGAACATCCAGTCAAAAAGAAATAATTTGTAGGATTAGTAAGATTGTTGGTAGGTTTTGAAAGAAGAGTGAGTATAAGATTTGGATGAAAAGATCTTTAGCAATAGGGTTTCGGATAGAGAGTGAATGTAATTGTCAGCACATGTGGAGAGTCTGTCAAAAGGATGAACTGGGGAAAAAAGTAGGAATGCAGATATCAATTGACATTAGGATATCAGGCAAAGTATAAAGTGAGTGATAGAATTATACATTTTCAACAGGGTTGAGTTTGAATATATAATCTTAGGAAGAAACAAACATGTAGTCACCAATAGGATGAACTTTTGAGAGCATTAGGCAATATGGACATGGATGTTTTCCGTAATCCATGCTCACTTTTCATTTAGGCTTTGGTACAAACATAAGTTTGACCTCTTCTTTCTGTGTGCAGAATATTACTGTGGTAAAATGTATATGTAGATCAGGTGACATGAGTATTTCTTCCACCATTTCTGAGAGCAATATTTTGAAGACGTATCAATTATTTTTGGAGGTAAAAATGGTGTACACTGTGTCTATAATTATAGAGATAATGCATGAATAGACCATACTGTAAAGAAATATTATAACTGGTTCTAACTTTAAATAATGGATTGAATTGATATCTGAAAATATACAGAAAGTCTTACATTGATATACAATCCTTCATTCCAACCAGTAATATATATAATGGTTATATCAGCATTATGGTTTTTCATGAAGAATGTGTGAGTTTTGCTTGAAAAGTGATTATGGAAATCGGAAATAATGTGTTTGGAAAGAAGTCTCATGAAAACACCAGTCAAGAAACCTGGAGGAATACATGTGTTTTGAAGCAGAAAGTGATTGAAAGTGAAACAAATGCCTATAAATTTGTGAACTTGTGGATCAAATATATATACTATGATGTGCGTAAACTGAAGAAATAGTAATGTACCACTGTTACATAAAAATGAACGTCAAAATACACATCATGTCCTCTCCCACAGGAATCTACTTGCATTGATGTTAAACTGGGTCAGTTATTGTAGAAATATTAGGATAATGCCGCAGTCTTGCTGGGCACAATCAGCAGCCACTTGTCAAAAGAAACTAACTTTATTTTTAGAACCACACATGCCAAACAAAACAGCCTCTCAGGAAAAAACCTTCAGAGCCCCAACTGCCACCACTGGCTTCCCAAAACCTCTCCCTCCCACAGGAGCCTCTCTCCGCCTCCCACAATACTCCTGCTCTTGAGGGCGATTGGCTGAGTCATGTGGGCGGAGTCAAAAAAAGTCCCCCAATGAGCAGTTTTGTGGTCTGAAAGGGCAGGGAAACAGCCCATTGAGCATCACCGCAGAGGAGCCAAACAGCTAGGTGTTGCTGGGGCCGCTGTGAGCCAATCATCAGCCGGCAGCTGGAAGTTTGCTGGCAGCAGGAATTTTGCTGGGGCCCCTTCGGCTGTGGCTCTCAACATCTTCGCCTCTCTGTTTAAACAACACGCATGTGGCTTAGGGACCGTGCCTGCCTTAGGTTGTCCAATAGTACATATGGTCTTTACCCGTTAAGTTGGTACCATTGCAATTGGATCTTACCCGTCACTGACTACCCGTCCAGTATAGAGCCACACCTGTGGAGAGGTCTTTGTACCAGCGGGTGTGGGTGAGGTTCTTTGCCTCACCTCTGTTGGCCCCCCAAATTTTAGCTGGACGATCATGACACGCAGAAGGGAGGAAGATACACCAAGCCAATTGATGGCTCCTTTTGGAAAAATTATACCACCGATGACATCATCAGCAAATATACCCCAACACTACCACAAGTCGCTGCACCAACAGATAGTTCACAATGCATTTAGGTGAGTTCACAATGTGTCCAGGCAAGTTCTGCAAGCAGTACAGAGATGGCTATTGCAGAAGCTGTAGATTGGTATTATATTTGATTTCACCTGCACTGGGATGAAGATAGGAACTCTGACAATAATGCCTAAAGAAAAAAATTATGTAATATTCCAGAAGGCACTAAAACCAAAAAAAAAAAAAAATATGTAACATTCCAGAAGGCACATCAAAAACCAAAGTGGCCCAAAAAGCAGTCATTGAGGATGAAGTCTCTCACTTTCCTCTGTAAGGTTCCTGACCTCCATAAAATGAGAATAGGGATTTATTGGCTCAAATGAGTTCTTCAAAACCCTGCAGAGTGTAGCCAATGGGTTATTGGGTTTTTTCATTACTCCAATTCACATCAAGAATCTATACTCCACAGACAGTAGGCCTCAAATTGGAGAAGCAGAGCAGTATTAAAGTCAGGGTTATTTGATCACTCATGGTTCACAGAATGGGTGTCCAGGCCACCCTGACTTTAGGCAAATGAGAGGAAAGGGAGATTATTTTGGACACTGTCTTGGGCTGTGCCCCTCAAGGAAACGTCAAGCCAGAGGTTATGATGAGTGTCTATATGGAAGAAGATGAGGGCCATTTGGGAGTGTTTTGGTTTTCATTGTGGTCATTTATGTGGCAGTAGGAAAAGATGACTGGGTCCACCAGGGCTTGAACTCTGGTGTGATTCCCCTTAGAGACTGAGTTCTGGAACTGACCTCAGAGAAGTATTGCCATGATTTGTGTTGGGATTTTAGGAGGCCACCCATGAAAGTCGCCCTTTGAAACTGAGATCTAGGCCCGGGGTGGCTTTCCACAGAGCACTGGGAATCTCAGACAGAATATCATATGATGTTATTTTGAAATACTTGCCAGACATAGTTGAGAGTCAAAACACACATGGACCTCACATTGTAGACCTCAACTGGCCTGGCTTCATGTGACTATTTGGCCACTCTTTGGAAAGCCTTGCCTGTGAGAGTTCTCCAGAACTTTCATTGAAATGAGCTTCCTCAACATTGAATGATTCCTGAAAGAATTGAAACCCACAATGCCTCCAACTTCATCCTTGTAAAATGGCTAGATAAATACCATGAAATTTTTGAAATTCGCATGATGAGGTGGCACTGGAGAACCTTTGATGTCCTGTTGCTGATCATTAGTGTACCAGACAGTGCCTTGATTGATTGGGTATAATGAAAGTGGTGTAGAACAGAGATGCCGGTTAGATGGAGACTGCGGAGTAGTTGGCCCAGAGTTGTGGTGTGCAGGTGTGTGATAAAATATTTATGGTGGTGCCATGTGGATCTGCCATTGACTTCCAAATGGCTTTTAGCTAACATGGTGCACCCAGCAGACCCTTATATGCAAAGGCATCTTGTTATATGGAGAGGTTTCAGGGAAATGTTCAGAATCAGGTTGCTATGGTCAAGGGGGCAAGCTATGTGGGATAGAAGCTGGGTTAGTGAGTTCTCCTGGAGACTCTGACCCAGCACATGTCACAGAACTCCCCCCAACACTGTGTCCCAGTTGAACTCCTTGTATTTCTTGAAGCAAATACCAAACTCCCAGTTCAGCACCAAGAAACACCATGAAAATTGGAGGATGACTAAATGGCTTCACAGTCCACATGGTTAGACACTTTGGCCCACTGGCCTCTGTTTACCTACAAAGAGAGAATTCAGCACTGCTGCCTCAGGTTCATTGGAAAATAAGAAACCATGTTCTCCAAGTCACATAGATTCAGACCCAGCTTTGATGGTTTCACTACAAATGAAGACAAAGCTCCTGACAACAATATATATTTCAAGTGCCACACCTCAGAGGCAGATTCTCCAGAAGTCTTTTTTCCAGCAGAGCTCCATGGTTGTGGAGTGTTTACCCAATCCCTTACTTCTGGAAACTCTTCTACCTGCTCCCAGGTTGAGAACTCCTGAGAATTTTCCATTCCAGATATGTATTCACAGATTTTCTAACTCTTCTTCTCTAATTGTGTCTCACTTGGGGCAAAGGTAATGTCAAGGCATTGTTCTAGGTGAGAGTGGGAAGATTATTGTGTAGCACATATTTGCATACACATTGGATACATTATCCTATTTTCCATTTGCAATACTGAATTTCTGACACTAACCCATACCCTACTAGACTATGACTACTATCCTAAAATGATGGAGAAAAAGAAACCTAACAGAATAGAAATACAGGCCTTTTGTAGGAGGCATGGTGTATACTTGGATTTTCCTTTTCCTTTATCAAGGATATGTGTTATAAATCTAGTCAACTTTTCATTGTAATATTTCTCCATGAGTTTTCAAAGTTAACACATATGTAAATTCCTGTCTCCTTTTCTCTGTAGCCTCTTTAGAACATGTATATTTTTATGCATATATAGACTCCTACCTGGTAACACATGTAAATTCTTGTGATCTCACTAACTTTGGAATATACAAATTATGAGAATAGATCACTTCCCCTAAATACTGATGGAACTGAAAATTCAAACTATGGGTGAGCTTCCTAGTGAACAACATCATACATAAATCCATGTTCAGTAAAATGAATATTTTTAGATATGTGGATGATATATATTTCATGATAAATTTCTATTGGCATATATATTGCTACATTTTATTGTTGTGTGTGTGTGTGTGTGTATATATATATATATATATATATATATATATATACCAGATTTTCCAGATTTTCCAAAATATGAAATATATGTGTCTTATTATACACTCCCTAAATTCATTCAAGTTCATGTATGCGATTTAAAATCAACATTTTACATGATTATCATCAGTCTGGCTGGGCACAATTCAGGAGCCAATTGTCAAAAGAAACAAACTTTATTTTTAGAACCACACAAGCCAAACAAAACAGCTTCTCAGGAAAAACCCTCAGAGCCCAACTGCCACCACAGTCTTCCCACAAGCCTCTCCCTCAACCACAAGCCTCCTCCTTTTGAGGCCGATTGGCTGGGTCACATGGGCGGAGCCAAAAAAGTCCACCAATGAGCAGCTCCGTTGTCTGAAAGGGCAGGGAAACATCCCATTGAGCATCACCACAGAGGAGCCAATCAGCTAGATGTTGCTGGGGCCTCTGTCAGCCAATCATCCACTGGCAGTCTGAAAGGGCGGGGAAACAACTCAATGAGCATCTGCAATGAACATCACAGCAGAGGAGCCAATCAGCTAGATGTTGCTGGGGTCGCTGTGGAGCCAATCATCAGCCGGCAGCTGGAAGTTTGCTGGCAGCTGGAGGTTTCCTGGGGCCCCTTTGGCTGTGGCTCTCAACATCTCCCCCTCTCTGTTTAAACAACGAGCATGTGGCTTAGGGACCATGCCTGCCTTAGGTTGTGCAGTAGTACATATGGTATTTACTGGAGACCCTTGGCTGTGGCTATCAACAGGATTTGTATGTACCATTCACTGAAGTTAGTTTTCAGTACTAGGAAACAAATATGTATTTCAGGTGGATAAATATTTCTGAGAAAAATCTTGTGAAAAGTTGATTATAAATCCACATACTTGAACATAAATGAATTTAGGGAGTGTAAATAAGATACATATATTTCATATTTTGAAAAATCTGGAGAGAGAGAGTGTGTGTGTGTGTGTGTGTGTATACACACACAGACACATACAGATATTAAAATGTAGCAACATATATGCAAATCTAAATTCACTATGAAATATACATCAATCACAGATCCAAAAATATTCAATTTTCTTAACAGGGATTTATGTATAATGTTTTTCTACTAGGAAGCTCACCCATTATTTGAATTATCAGTTCCAACAGCGTTTAGGAGGAGTGATGTCTTCTCACAAATTGTATCTCCCAAGTCAGTCACCTCACAAGAATGTAGGTGTGACACCAGGTAGGATTTGATATGTGCATATAAAAATACATGTGCTGAATAGGCTACAGACAAAGGGAGACAGGAATTCACATATTTGTTAACTTTAAAAACACATGGAGATCTATTTCAATTAAAAATAGACTGGATTTATAACACCTGACATTTATCATGCAAAAGGCAAGATCAATTATACACCATGCCTCCTCTGAACTGCTTGTATTTCAATTCTGTTTGTGTTACTTTTCTGCATGATATTAGAATTAGTAGTCAGAGTCTAGTAGGGTATGGGTTCGTGTCAGGGATTCAGTATTTCGAATGGAAAATTGGAAAATGAATCCAATGTGTATGCAAATACGTGCTACACACAAAAAATTCCCACTTTCATTCAGAACAATGGCTTGAAATAACCACGCTCCATGTAAGAAACAATTAGAGGAGAAGAGTTAGAAAATCTGTGAATACATACGTAGAATGGAAAATGCTCAGTAGTTCACAACCTTTGAGGTGGAAGAGACGTTTCCAAACCTTAGGGACAGGGTAAAACTCCACAAACATGGATCTCTGCTGGCCTAAACACTTCTGGAGATACTGACAATGAGGTTGGGTACTTGAAATATATGTTGTTTTCAGAAGCTTTAGCTTCCTTTGTAGTGAGACCATCAAACTTGGGTCTGCATTTTTGTGACCTGGAGGACATGAATTTTTATTGTCCAATGAACATGAGGCAGCAGTGCTGAATTCACTCTTTGTAACTAAACTGTAGCCAATGGGGGATAAGTGTCTCCCCGTCTGGACTTTGAAATCATTTGGTCATCCTCCACTTTTCGTGGTGTTTCTTGCTGCTGCAGTGGGTGTTTTGTATTTGGTTCATGACATACAAGGAGTTAAACTGGGACACAATGCTGGAGGGAGTCCTGTAACGTATGGTGTGTCAGGGTCTGCAGGAGAATGCACCAACCAGGCTTCTATCCCCCATTGCTTGCCCCCTTTACCATAGGAACTTGATTCTGAACATTGCCCTGAAAACTCTCCATGTAACATGATGCCTTTACATACAAAGTTCTGCTAGCTGCACCATGTCAGTCACAAGCCATTTGGAAGCCAATGTAAGATCCACATGACCCCACCACAGATGTATTGTCACACACCTGCACACAACTGCTCTCGGCCTGCCATAAATACTGCTCTGCTTCTCCAATTTGAGGCCTACTTACTGTCAGGTATAGATTCTTTATGTGATTTGGCATCATGAGACAACCCAAGCAGTTCTGCAGGACTTTGAAGAACTCATTTGATCCAAAGGATCCCTATTCTCACTTGATGGAGGTCAGGAACCAAACAGAAGAAGGCAAGAGACTTCATCCACAATGACAGATTTTTTGCCATTTTGGTTTTGGATGCACACATGGGATCTTCTTTAGATCTATCAGGAGCTGAGAATCTTAGCCACAGCCTCAAACAGGGCCTAGTGTCTGACTAAGACACATCCCTTTCCAGAGCAATTAAGCAAAGAGCCACAGGTGATGCCCATTCATTTCCATTTGAAAACTGTTTCTTCACGCTTCACAAAGGGGTGGCCTGAGGCAAAGACCTTCCTGACATTCAAGGCAACAGAAACATAGATAAGCAAATGGAGCCAAGCAGGGTTTCTCCACTGAGACTTTACTGGTCACACTGATATCTGAGTTTTCTGAGATGTTCCCATTCCCTTCAGCTATCAAGGACATGGCCATGTCACAGAGTTTGGAGGTGGTACATATCTTGGACAATAAACCATGATACTATTCTGGAGAGTAGCCAGAATTCAGGAAGAAAACAGCAACTTAGGAAGTTAGTAGGTGTTTCCCATCCATAAGGCAAGCAACAGTCCATTAATCAATTGTGCAGGATGAATGCTGTGAAGCTTTCTACTAGACAGGACACCTCCATTGAGGCATTCTCATTTCTAATGTCTAAAACCACGGACACAGTGGCTACACAGACATAGAAACACTCGCCTTGTCTATAGACTTACTAGAAACAGTCGACTCCAAACCAAACCAACCACCTTTCCTACCTATTCTCAGAACATGATACAAAACCGCAAACTCACACCCACAACCAAAAAGGCACCTCCTTCCCAAAAATAGGTCTTTAACTATCTGGAGTGTCCTCTGACTGGTGGGCCATACTATGTTCCACTCGAAATGGCCTGTCTGGTCTCAGATCTTGTCTCCTTGGCCAACTCTGTTATTCTGCGAGGAGCCTGCTGTTAGCCACAACCTGCTGTCTCAAGAAAGGCCCCTCTTCAGAGCTCTACTGGCATTTGGCCATCCTCACATCAGTAGGTACCAAGAAGGCCTGACTCTGTACTTGGTAAATCCAAACAAGTGAGCCCACTGGGACTGGGACTGGGACTGGCTCTTGGTGCCTGGCTTCTTGCATCCCAATTTCAGAGAGTTCCATCACCAAGGAAATGAGGTATGTCACTTTCTTTGCAACTGAATGAGGTCACTGCCTTGGCAACAACTTTGTCCTAAGACTTGCTTCCAATGGTTCCATGAGTTGGAGGGTGCCCCTACTTCCTGTGACAACTTGACTAGTTAGAATGGTATATCAAAATAGACACCATGGAACAGCTCTACACGCAGGCCTGGTTAGGTTCATCTTCTCTACATTAAGAAGAGAGAGTCTGATGCATACACATCCCTTCATCCTGACCAGGTTGTTTGCCATGGAAGATGGCTTTTGCTAATGCAGGTCCTTCATAGCTGCCTACATCTTCTCCAGGGATCATTTCTGCATCGAACTTTGAGGTTCTCAGCAGTTGGAAGATAACCTACATCCCTAATTGAAAGAATAGCCCTGTCCCTGCTCTTTTGTAATGTTAGATTGAGGCAACAGTGTATGGTTAGGGTTAATAACACGTTCGATTTGGGTTAGGAATCATTCTGCGGGATGAATAAGGTTATTGGGAACCTGCAATATATAGAAATATAGTGGTTAAATATAAGTATGAAAACAGAAATCTAGGTAAGATTTGAAGCTCAGAAGTGCATTTGGCAATAGATTGGGACACGTAGCTTTGAATTATGTTCTGCATACATGTTTCAGAAAAATCGATATACAATGGCATAGGACCTTGTACCTCAGATGATTGAATGTAGTAGAGTACATCCACTCAAAAAGGGATAGTCGATAGGATCAGGAAGATAGTCAGTATGTTTCGGAAGAAGATAGAGTATAGGATTTGGACCAAAGTTCATTAGCAATAGGGTTTCGGTTAGAGAGTGAATGTCAATGTCAGCACATGTGAAGGGTCAGTCACAATGTTGAACTGGAAAAAATATGTAGGAAAGTAGATATCAATAGAGACATTAGAAAATCAGGCAAAGTATAAAGTGAGTGAAAAAACTAGACATTTCCAATAGTTTTGAGGTTGAATATATAATCTTAGGAAGAAACAAAAATGTGGTCACCAATAGGATTGACATTTGAGAGCATTAGGCAACCTGGATATGGATGTTTTTAGTAATCCATGTTCAGTTTCCATTTAGGCTTTGGTACAATCATACGTGTGACTTTTGCATTTTGTGTCCAGAATATTACTATGATAACATGCATATGTAGATCAGGTGACATGAGTATTTCTTCCACCATTTCTGGGAGCAATATTTAGAAGACTAATAAATTAGTATTGGGGGTACTAAGAGGTGTACCCTGTGTCTATGAATATAGAGATAATGCATGAATAGACAATATAGTGAATAAATAATATAACTGGTTCCACTTTAAATAATGGAATAAACTGATATAAGAGAATATATAAAAAATACTATATTGTTATAAAATCATTCATTCCAACCAGTTATACATCTAGTGGTGATATTATAGTTATGGTTTATCATGAAGTGAGTGTCAGTTTTGCTTCAAAAGTGATAAAAAAAATCAAAAATAATATATTTCGAAAGAAGTCTCATTATAAGACCAGTCAAGAAACCTGGAAGAATCCATGTGTTCTGAAGTAGGAAGTGATTGAAAGTGAAACAAATGCCTATAAGTTTGCTAACTTGTGGATGAAATATATATCCTATGATGTGCATAAATTGAAGAAATAGTAATGTACCAGTGTTGAATTAAAATGAATTTCAAAATACACATCATGTCACATAGGAATGTACTTGCATTGATGTTAAACTGTGTCAGTTACTGTAGAATTATTAGTATTTGTATGCAACATTAACTGAAGTTAGTTTTCAGTACTGGAAACAATATGTATTTCAGGTGGATGAATATTTCTGAGAATGATCTTGTGAAAAGTTGATTATAAATCCATATACATGAACATGAATGAATTTAGGGAGTGTATATAAGACACATATATTTCATATTTTGAAAAATCTGGAGAGTGTATGTATATATATATATATATATATATATATATATATATATATATACAAAAAAACACACACAGACAATAAATTAGCAATCAAATTTATCATGAAATATATATCCTCCACAGATGCAAAATTATTTCTTTTAGAACATGTATTTATGTATAATGTTGTTCTTCTAGGAAACACACCCCTAGGTTAAATTTTCAGTTCCAACAGAGTTTAACAGGAGTGATCACTTCTCACAAATTGTATTTGCCAAATTAGCCACCTCACAAAATGTAGGTGTGATACCAGGTAGTGTTCTATATGTGCATTTAAAAATACATGTGCTGAATAGGCTACAGAGAAAGGGAGATAGGTATTCACATATTTGTTAACATTAAAAACACATGGAGAACTATTTCAATTAAAAATTGACTAGATTTATAACACCTACAATTAATCATGCAAAAAACAAGTCCAACTATACACTATGATTCCTCTGAACTGCTTGTATTCCTATTCTGTTTGTGTTATTTTTCTCCATCATATTAGGAGTAGTAGTCAGAGTCTATTAGGGTATGCGTTAGTGTCAAGGATTCAGTATTTCGAATGGAAATATGGAAAATGACTCTAATTGGTATGCAAATATGTGCTACACAAAAATGTTCACACTCTCATCCAGAAGATTGCCTTGACATTACCTTAGTTCCAAGTAAGATACAATTAGAGGAGAAAAGTTAGAAAATCTGTAAATACATATCAGGAATAAAAAATGCTCAGGAGTTCACAAACTTGTAGGTGGTAGAGGAGTTATCAAAAGTAAGGGACAGGGTAAACACTCCACAAACATTGAGCTCTGCTTGTGTAAAGACTTCTTGAGAAACTCTCTGAGGTTGGGCTCTTAAAATACATGTTGTTGTCAGGAGCTTTAGCTTCCTTTGTTGTGTGACCATCAAATCTGGGTGTGCAAATATGTGACCTGAAGGACATTGTTTCTAATTTTCCAATGAAAATGAGGCAGCAGTGCTGAATACTCTTTTTGTAGTTAAACTATGGCCACTGGGGTGTAAGTGTCTCCCTGGGTTGACTGTGAAGCCATTTGGTCATGCTCCAATTTTCGTGGTGTTACTCCTTGGTGCACTGGGAGTTTGGTATTTGCTTCATGAAATACAAGGAGTTCAACTGGGACACAGTGCTGGAGGGAGTTCTGTCACGTGTGGAGGGACACAGTCTGCATGAGAATGCACCAACCAGGATTCTGTCCCACATAGGTTGCCCCTTTGTCCATAGCAACCTGATTCTGAACATTGCCCAGAAACCTATCCATATAACAAGATGCCTTTACATATAAGGGTCTGCTGGCTATACCCTGTCAGTCACAAGGCAATTGGAAGCCAATGGCAGATCCACATGCCCCAACACACATGTTTTATCACACACCTTCACACCTATGCTCTAGTCCCACTAATGAACAGGCTCCAACATACTGGCATCACTGTTCTACACAATTTTCATGAAACCCAGTCAGTCAAGGCACTGTGAGATACACTCATGATCAGCAACAGGACATCCAAAAATTTTCCAGTGCCACCTGGTTATGGGAATTTCAAAAGTTTCATGGTATTTATCAAGCCATTTTTTGAGGATAAAGTTGGAGGCTCTGTGGGTTTCAATTCATTCAGGAACCATTAAATGTTGAAGAAGCTCATTTCAATGAAAGATCTTGAGAACACTCACAGGCAAGTCTTCCCAAAGAGTGGCCAAAAGGTCACATGAAGTCAGGCCCATTGAGGTCTACAATGTGAGGTCCATGTGTGTTTTGACTCTCAACTGTGGCTTTAAAGAATTTCAGAATAAAATCATGTGATATCCAGGCTGAGATTCCCAGTGCTCTGGGCAAAGCCACCCTGCACCTAGATCTCCCTGCACCACAATTCATACCTGAGATCTAGGTTGCATGGCCTAGTAAAATCCAAACACAATTCATGACAATACTTCTCTGATGTCACTTCCAGAATTCAGTCTCTAAGGAGAATCATACCAGAGTTCAAGCCCAGGTGGACCCAGTCATCTGTTCCAAGCGCCAAACAAATTACCACAATTCAAAACAAAATGCTCCCACATGCCCCTTATCTTCTTCAATTTGAGGCCAAATGACTGTGAGGTTTAGATTCTTTATGTAAATTGGATTCATGTGAAAACCCAAGCACCTATGGGCTAAACTCTGCAGGACTTTAAAGAACTCATTTGACCCAAAGGATCCCTATTTTCACTTGATGGATGTCAGGGCCATTAGAGAGGAAGGTGAGAGTCTTCATCCACAATAACTGCTCTTTTGGCCATTTTGGTTTTGGATGCACCCATGGGATCTTTCTTTAGATCCATCAGGTGCTGAGAATCTAAGCCACAGCCTCACACAGGGCCAAGAGGCTGATTCAGACACATCTCTTTCCAAAGCAATTAAGCAAAGAGCAAAACACACACAGACATTATAAAGTGGCAATATATATGCCAATTGAAATTCATGATGAAATATATATCGTCCACAGATCCAAAAATATTAATTTTACTGAACATGGATTTATGAATAATGTTGTTCAACTAGAAAGGTTACCCTTAGGCTGAATTTTATGATCCAATAGCGTTTAGGAGGAGTGATCTCTTGTCATAATTTGTATCTGCCATGTCAGCCACCTCACAAGAATGTATATGTGATACCAGGTAGGATTCAATATGTTTATATAAAAATACATGTGATGAATAGGCTACAGAGAAAAGGATACAGGAATTCACATATTTATTAACTTTAAAAACACAAGGAGAACTATTTCAATTAAAAATTAACTAGATTTATAACACCTACCCTACATAATGCAAAAGGCAAGTCCAACTATACACCATGCCTCTTCTGAACTGCTTGTATTTCTATTGTGTTTGTATGCACTGTGGGTTTCAAGAACCATTAAATGTTGAGGAAGCTCATTTCAATGAAACTCTGGAGAACTCTCATAGGCAAGGCTTCCCAAAGAGTGACCAAAAGGTTAGATATAGCCAGGCCCATTGAGGTCTACAATGTGAGGTCCATGTGTGTTTTGACTCTCAACTATGGCTACCAAGTCTTTAAGAATAAAATCATGGGATATCTTTGCTGAAATTCCCAGTGCTCTGTGGAAAGCCACCCTCGGCCTTGGTCTTAGTTTCCAAGGGCGACTCTCATGCTTGACCTCTTAAAATATCACCACAATTCATGGCAATACTTCTTTGAGTTCAGTTCCAGAAGTCAGTCTCTAAGGGGAATCACACAAGAATTCAAGCCCAGGTGGACCCAGTCATCTCTTCCAACCGTCACACAAATGACCACAATTAATACCAAAACACTCTCACATGGCCCTCCTCTTCTTCTATAAAGGCACTCATCATAACATCTGGCTGGAGGTTTCCATGAGGGGCACAGCCCAAGACAGTGTCCCAAATAAGCTCCCTTGCCACTCATTTGCCTAAATTCAGGGTGGCTTGGACACCCTTCTTGTGCACCAGGAGTGATCTGAAAGGGTAAAATAAATTGAAATTAAAGTGTAAAAGTTGAAGTGTAAAAGACCGGGTTTTGTAAAGTTTCTAAGCTGCAAGGCCTGAGTTAAAATGTAAAGGACCAGGTATTGTTAAGTTCCTATGCTACATGCAAAACCTGAAATTCCTGTAGCTTGTAGTACAATTCCGGACTGCCCAGTAAATATTCCCCCTGACCGCCTGGTTGTTTAATAACCTAGGACCCTGTGTGGCCTGGCACATAGGCATCGCAAGGCCTAAACCAATCTGTTTGAATGTGTACCTCGCTTTAGAACTCACCTATCACTCCCGCCTGACCTGTTCCTGCCAATGAATGAACTAATCATGTTTAGGAATTGTTGTTTGATTTTTCTGCGGTGTATGTTGATTTCTTAAAGGAGACTGTGATATATGTAAAGTCCCGCCCTCCCCAAAAAGTGTACTTAAGCACTGCTCAACCCCTGCTCGGGGCTCTGGGCTGCTCTCCCTTCTTGAGTGAGCACGTAGCCCCAGCATGCTGGATTGGATCCTCAATGAACGCCTTTTTCTGTTGCATGAGCCGCGTTCTCTTGGTGGTCTCTTCCTCCGACGTTCACCGGACCCTTACATTTGGTGCGTTGGCCGGGAATCACGCAGCATAGGACAAGGACACACCAACAGACCCCTCTGGAGGTAAGTAAGGCGCTTCTTTTCATTTTTCCTTGTGATAACTCAGAGCTTTTTGTTCAGGTTCCATTTTTCCGTTTTTGGTTTGGGTTGGCAGAGTGGCTTCCAGCGGAGAATGTAAGTTCCCCCTGTCAGTGGTGGACAAACGTGTCCTAAAGCCACAGGCCATGTCCTTGCAAGGGATGCCTTGGAGGACTCGGGGAGTGACGGATGTGCTCTCATTAGGTGAGGAGGGACGAATGAGCCCACATTAGGTGACTCTGCTGGCAACCCATCATATCTTGCTGACTACTTTTTTCTCTCAGGTTGAATTCACTGTCTGTCTTTGTGGTCTAACCCATCAGGTTTTGACAGTTACTAGGTTCTAATCTTTACTTCTGAACTCGTTTTAAATGTTAACTGTGTGTACATGTTTGTGTCACGTTTGTATTGTCCTTGTCTCTGTTTGAGAAACTCTCATTATGGGACAAAGCCATTCCATGCCTCTTTCCTTGAAGCCATTACTGGTCCCTGCCTCCAATCCGACCCCTTCACCCAGGATCCTATCACTCAAACCTTCTACTCCTCCCCCTCTTCCCTCCATTCTCTCTGAGTCACAAGATTGTAGATCTTGGGGTTGTGAACAAACGGGAGCTGCATGATGGTCTTTGTGTGTCATTTTATCTGTGTTTCTGTTAAATGTGATGGCATTGTTTGGTCCGATGCAGAGTCCCGAGTTCCAACCTGCATTACATATGTGGAAGTTACTTTAGCTAAATTTTAAACTAATGCTTCTCCTGTGAGGGACCAAAAGTCAATAGAACCGCCAGTTTTTCTGTTCTCACCTTTTCACCTCTCTTAGCTGTGCTTTAAAGAACTTTGATAAACTTTACTCCCCTTTGTTAAGCAACATTACGGAAGCAGTGATTTCTTTTCTTCCCGTAGTTGGATTGAGCATGCCCACTGCAGAGGGAAATGTCTGGGGTCTAAGAACTTTGATATCTCGCTTAAACTTTTCTCAAAACCCTGTTCTCATTATTAAATTGGCATTAATTGGCTTTGGGATGGGAACCAAGCCTTCAGTCATAAATTTTGACACCCCAGAGGGGACTTTAAATAAACCCCACTCTGCCCTCTTGGGGAAGCCTAGCACTCAAAACAACTGAAGCAGAGAATGAAATTTTTGGGAGCTGACTACTGCAAAGTTGGGAGACATAGAATATGCCTGGTGCCTGGGGTCAAAGCAAACCAGAGGAACTAATCCTGTAAGTAAATGGTGAGGCTAAGGGACTCCCAGCAGCTGCCAGATCCATTTTGCTGTGGGGAACTCCCTTATTCCTTACGTGCACTTTAAGGATTTCTCCACCACTGTTTACTTAACAAAAGGGACAATGAATGCATTAATATGTTGATATTATAGATTGTTTCTTGGGGATGATCTTGGCTGGAATTGTATTTAAAAGATGATATTTTTAATTGTAACAATCTGGTATCTGAATGTGTATCTAGAAATGATTTTTTTTATTTTAACCATCTGGTATCTAAATGGGTTTCTAAAGCATTGCACTATCTTACAGTTAAAAGTTGGGTTTAAACAATTGTTTAGTTTGATTTCAGGTAGTTCATGCTAGGAAACTTAAATACTTAGGGTAAAAAAAAAAATAAAGAGTTTTAATTTTGAACTAGACAGCCTGAAAAAATTTCACTAGATATATCAGTGCATTAACTTGGGAAGAGATAATAAATTATGATATGGTATCTATTCCCATCAGTGTGTAAGATTTTAAAAAATGGTACTAAATTAAAACGTTGGTCTGGCTTATTGAAATGACATTAATTAGCAACAGTCTTGGAAATTTTTAAAGCTTAATTTCGGATACACATGGTAGCATGTGGTTCTTTTTAAAAATTTTTCAGCCAATTTAATTTAACTTAATACTATTAGAAACTTCATAACAAAGAAAGGGGCTTAATGATCCTATAGAAACTTCTTCTGATGGTGGCATTAATATTATCAAAAAATGATCCTATTTTCAGTTTTGTGTGAGCAAGTTTTTCTAGTGTAGAAAAATCTAAAGAAATAAAATTTTGAGAATTACATCTTAAACTTGCATCAAAATTTTCAACATCCAAACCTGGAAATTATGACTTATAGATAAATGCCTTAGGCGTGAGGTTTCTTCTCAGAATTCCAGTCTTTCCAGTTTTCCAGACCTCAGCCAGAACTTACTTTGATATGCAAATAAAAGAAGCCTGCAGCACTCAGCAGGAGACAGATAAAAAGAGTAAATTTGTCTTTTTACCTGAACTCAAACTAGACCTAACCAAAAAAGTATATAATATGGTATTTACTAATTACTGGCCAGTCATCATTTTTAGGACTCTTGCTTTTCTTAGATTCTGTAATTTTTTTTTGAGCTCATGATCTTGATTCTGCTGATGGGTTAATGTTTTCTGATCAGTTCTATTTTTGATCGACTCTGGAGTTTTCAGCATTGCAATGGAGATTTCACCTGAAAAAAGCTACAAGGCCTTTACTATTGTGTTATGTGTTACATTTGTGTTACGTGTTGTATGTTGGTATGTCTGTATGTGTGTATGTCCATATATCATGCAGGGATATGACAATTGACAGATGAGGAGCGCTCATGAAAAATTTAAAAATGTATCCAAATGTCTTTGATTCACGTGATTCATATGTTTTAATTCAAATTGGGTAAACAGATAAAAATAAAGATGTCTTTAAAATTAGGCCAATAAGTTTTCTAGGTTTTCAAAAAGGCCCTAATAAAATGTAGATGTCTATAAAATAATCTGCTTAAATTCAGAAATTGAAAAGCATTGTATTGAAATGTGAACAGAAAGAGGTTAGTAGATGGAAAAGAGAAACTAAAAGGTTCTAGATATAGATATAATAGAGGAAAAACGTGTTTCTGGATAAGAGAGTCTATATGATTAAGTAATTAAAAGGGTTTAAGTAAATAATAAAAAAAGGTGTGTGTAACTTGGTTATATGTGTAAGTTTTGAGCAAGTAATCTTAAAAAATTAAACAGCTGGTAAAACAAGTACTGTTTTTATAAAATTGTGCCATGTTATTTCTTTAAAATCTAAACTTGTTTAATACAAAAACATCAATGTAATTGTGGTGTTAATGTGTTCATATCTTCCAGGTATACAAGTCTGTAAGGTAGAAGCTTGCAAAGACCATTGTATCAAGCTGGTGTTCTAAGGTTGTATGGTAATTCTAGGCTTAAAAGAAAAACATGTTGGAGTGTTGGAGATTTATGTATATCATTTGTGTTCTATAATTGGACTTGTTATCAATAAGATATGTACAGTTCCATGTTACTTTTTACACTGAGATACAATCTAAAAGTATTTTTAACTTAATGAGAGCCAAATCTGTGAAGGTTTTATTGTAAACTCAAAGGTAATGCCCATTCATTTCCATGAGAAAACTGTTTTCTTCAGGCTTCACAAAGGGGTGGCCTGAGACAAAGACTTTCCTGATATTCAGGGCAACATAACAATAGGTAATCAAAAGGCCCAAAGCAGGGTTTCTCCACTGAGACTTTACTGGCTACACTGATATCTGAGTTTTCTGAGATGCTTGCCATTCCCTTCAGCTACCAGTACATGGCCATGTCACAGAGCTTGGAAGTGGTACATATATTTGACACAAAATCATGAGCCTATTCTGGAGAGTGGCCAGAATTCAGGAAGAAAACAGGAACGTAGGAAGATAGTTGGTGTTGCCCATTGATAAGGCAAGCCACACTCCATTCATAAATTGTGCCGGATGAATGCTGGGAAGTTTTCTCCTTGAGAGGATACACCCACTGAGGCATTATCTTTTCTAATGTCTACAACCACGAAAACAGTGGGATACACAGACCTAAAAACACTCGCCTTGTCAAAGGACTAACTAGAAACAGTCCACTCCAAACCAAACACACCCCCTTTCCTAACTATTCTCAGAACAAAAGAAAAAACCACAAACCCACACCCACAACCACAAAGGCACCTCCTTCCCCCAAGTGGGTCTGGAACTATCCAGAGTGTCCTCTGACTGGAGGGCCATACTATGTTCCCCAGAAATGGTCTGTCCTGTCTCAGATCTGGACTCCTTGGTCAACTCTGTGAAGTTGTCAGGAGCCAGCAGTGAGCCTCTATCTGTTTTCTCCGGAAGGGCCCCTCTTCAGAATTTTTCTGGAATTTGGCCATTCTCACATAAGTAGGTACCACAAAAGACTGACTCTGTCCTTGGAAAATCCAAACAAGTAAGAACACTGGAACTGGTGCTGGGACTGGGCCTGGGTGCCTAGATTCCTGGAACCCAAATTTGGAGAGTTCCATCAACAAGGATGTGAGGTGAGGTCACTTCCTTTAGTAACTGAGTGAGGTCACTGCCTTGGCAACCAACTTGTCCTAACATTTGCTTCCTAAGGTCTCATAACATGGAGGATGTCCCTACTTCCTGTGACACTTTCACAAGTTAGAATGGTAAAGAAACAATAGTCACCTCTGAACAGCTCTCCACACAGGCCTCTCCTCTACATTAAGAAGAGAGAATCTGATTCAGACACAACCCTTCATCCTGACCAGGCTGTTTGCCATGGAAGATGCCTTTTGCTCTCTCAGATCCTTCATAGCTGCCTACATCTTCTCCAGGGTTCATTTCTGCATGGAACTTTGAAGTTTTCAGCAGGTGGAAGATCCCCTGCATTCCTGTATTGTAAGACCAAATCTTTCCCTGCTTTTCTGAACACTTAGATTGAGGGAACAGTGTATGGTTAGGGTTAACAATATGTTCAATTAAAACCAAAATACTCCCACATGGCCCTCATATTCTTCCATGTAGACATTCATCATAACCTCTGGCTGGAGGTTTCCATAAGGGGCGCAGCCCAAGACAGTGTCCAAAATAAGTTCCCTTGCCCCTCATTTTCCTAAAGTCAGGGTTTCCTGGACACCCTTCCTGTAAACCAGGATTGATCAAATAGGCCTGCCAGTAATACTGCTCTGTTTCTTCATTTTGAAGCCTACTGACTGTGAGGTATAGATTCTTTATGTGATTTGGAGTCATGTGAGAACCCAAGCACTGCTGCAGGGCTTTGAAGAACTCATTTGTCTCAAAGGATCCCTATACTTACTTAATGGAGGTCAGGAACCTAACAGAGGAAGCAAGAGACTTCATCCACAATGACTGATCTTTTTGCCATTTTGGTTTTGGATGCACACATGGGATCTTTCTTTAGATCCATCAGGTGCTGATAATCAAAGCCACAGCCTCTCTCAGAGCCGAAAGGATGATTCAGACACATCCCTTTCCAAAGCAATTAAGCAAAGAGCCACAGGTGATGCTCATTCATTTCCAATTGAAAGCACTTTTCTTCAGGCTTCACAAACTGGTGGCCTGAGGAAAAGACCTTCCTGACATTCAGGTCAACAGAACAGTAGGTAAGCAAAAGGCACAAAGCAGGGTTTCTCTACTGAGACTTTACTGGTCACACTGATATCCTAGTTTTCAGAGATGCTCCCAATTCCCTTCATCTATCCAGTACATGGCCATGTCACAGAACTCGACGGAGGTCCATATCTTGGACAAAAAAACATGAGCCTATTCTGGAGAGTGGCCAGAATTCAGGAAGAAAACAGGAACTAAGGAAAGAAGTAGGTGTTGTCTACAACCACGAAAACAGTGGGATACACAGACCTAAAAACACTCGCCTTGTCAAATGACTTACTAAAAACAGTCCACTCCAAACCAAACATACTGCCTTTCCTACCTATTCTCAGAACATGATAAAAAAACACAAATTCACACCCACACCCACAAAGGCACCTCCTTCCCCCAAGTAGGTCTGTGACTATCCAGAGTGTCCTCAGACTGATGGGCCTTACTCTGCTCCCTCGAAATGGACTGTCCTGTCTCAGATCAGGTCTCCTTTACCAACTCTGTAAAGTTTTCAGCATCAATCAGTGAGTCACTACCTGCTTTCTCACGAAAGGCCCCTCTTCAGAGCTTTCCTGGCATTTAGCCATCCACACATCAGTATGTACCAAAAAGACTGACTCTGTCCTTGGTAAATCCAAACAAGTGAACCCACTGGGACTGGGACTGGGACTGGCTCTGAGTGCCTGGCTTCCTGGATCCCAAGTTCAGAGAGTTCCATCACCAAGGAAGTGAGGTAGGTCACTTCCTTCAGGAACTGAATGAGGTCACTACCTTGGTAACCACTTTATCCTAACATTTGCTTCCAAGGGTCCCACGAGAGAGAGGCTTCCCCTACTTCCTGTGTCACATTCACAAGATAGAATGGTATATCAACCATAGGCACATGTTAACAGCTCTCCACACAGACCTGGTTTGGTCCATCTTCTCTACTTTAAGAAAAGAGAGGCTTATTCAGACACATCGCTTCATCCTGACCAGGTATTTTACCAAGGAAGATTACTGTTGCTCTCTCAGGTCCTTCATAGCTGCCTACATCTTCTTCAGGGTTTATTTCTGCATGGAACTTGAGGTTCTCAACAGGTGGAAGATCCCCTACCTACCTGTATTATAACACCAACTCTGTCCCTGGTCTTTGTAAAGTTAAATTGAGGGAACAGTGCATGGTTAGGGTTAATAACATGTTCAATTTGGGTTAGGAATCATTCTGCGAGATGAATAATGGTATTGGGGACCTCCGATATTTACAAGCATATATAGGTGTAATATAAGTATGAATACAGAAATCTAGGAAAGATTTGAAACCCAGATGAACACTGGGCCCTTGATTGGGATACTTAGCTTTGAATTATTTCCGCAAAGTTGTCTCAAATAAATCGTTATACAATGGCATAGGACCTTGTACCTTGGATGACTGAATGAGGAAGAGATCCTCCAGACAAAAAGGGATAGTTCCAAAAGTTATTTAGATATAGGGTTTTGGTTAGAGAGTGAATGCAAATGTCAGCATATGTGAAGAGTCAGTCACAGTGATGAACTGGGGAAAATGTGTAGGAAAGCAGATATCAATAGAGACATTAGGAAATCAGGGAAAGTACAAAGTGAGTAATAGGATAAGACGTTTTTAACAGGGTTGAGTTTGAATATATAATCTTAGGAAGAAACAAATATGTAGTCACCAATAGGAATGATATTTGAGATCATTAGTTAATCAGGACATGGATGTTGTTAGTAATACATGCTCACATTAAATTTAGGCTTTGGTACAATCATAAGGGTGTCCGTTGCATTTTTTGTCAGGAATATTACTGTGATGAAATGTAAATGTATATCAGGTGACTACAGTATTTCTTCAAACATTTCTGAAAGCAACATTTTAAGACTTATAAATTAGTATTGGGGACACAAGTACGTGTACCCTGTGCCTATGATTATAAAGATGATGCCTTAATAGACCATACTGTAAATAAATAATATAACTTGATCAAACTTTAAATAATGGATTGAATTGATATCTGAAAATATATAGGAAATCTTATATTGATATACATAAGTTCATTCTAAGCAGTTATACATCTAATGGTAATTTTAGCATTATGGTTTATCATGAAGAGTGTGGGAGTTTTGCTTCAAAAATGATTATGGAAATCGAAAATAATGTGTTTGGAAATAATCTCATGAAAAGTACAGTCAAGAAACATGGAGGAATACATATATTCTGAAGCAGGAAGTAATTGCAAGTGAACCAAATGCGTACAGATTTGTTAACTTGTGGATGAAAAGTATTATCTTATAATGTCCATAAACTGAAGAAATAGTAATGTACCAGTGTTGAATAAAAATGAACTTCAAAATACACATCATGTCCCATAGGATTTTACTTGCATTGATGTTAAACTGGGTCAGTTACTGTACAAATATTAGGATTTGTAAGCACCTTTCACCGAAGTTAGTTTTCAGTACTGGGAAATAAATATGTATTTCATGTGGATGAATATTTCTGAGAATAATTTTGTGAAAATTTGATTATAAATCCACATATAGGAACATGAGTTAAATTAGTGAGTGTAAAATAAGACACATATATTTCATATTTTGAATAATCTGGAGAAAGAAAAAAAAAAAAAAATATATATATATATATATATATATATATATATATATATATATATATATATATATATATAAAGATACAAACACAGACATTAAAATGTAGTAATATGTATGCCAATCAAAATTCATCATGAAATATATATCATCCTCATATCCAAAAATATTCTTTTTACTGAGCATGGATTTATGTATAATGCTGTTCATCTAGGAAATTCACCCATATGTTGAATTTTCAGTTCCATCAGTATTTAGGGGGAGTGATCTCTTCTCACAATTTGTATCTTCCTAAAACAGCAAGCTCACAAGAATGTACGTGTGATACCAGGTAGGATACTAAATATGCATAATAAATTTCATGAGATGAATAGGGTACAAAGAAAGGGAGACAGAAATGTACATATGTGTTAACTTTAAAAACTCATGGAGAAGTATTACAATGAAAAGTTGACTAGATTTATAACACATTCACTTGATAAAGCAGAAGGCAAGTCCTAGTATACACCATGCCTCCTATGAACGGCCTGTATTTCTATTCTGTTAGGTTTCTTTTTCTACATCATATTAAGATTAGTAGTCAGAGTCTAGTAGGGTATGGGTTAGTGACAGGGATTCAGTATTTCTAATGGAAAATAGGAAAATGAATCTAATGTGTATGCAAATATTTGCTAGACAAAAATCTTCCCACTGTCCTCCAAAACAATGCCTTGATATTTCCTTCGCCACAAGTAATACACAATTAGTGGAGAAGAGTTTGAAAGTCTGTGAATATATATCTGGAAAAGAAAATGCTCAGGAGTTCACAACCTTGGAGGTGGTAGTGGAATTTCCAAAAGTAAGGTACAGGGTAAACACTCCACAAACATGGAACTCTGGTGGCCTAATGAGTTGTTGAGAAACTGCCTCTGAGTTTGGGCCGTTGAAAAATTTGTTGTTGTCAGGAGCTTTAGCTTCCTTTGTATTGAGACCATCAAACCTGGGTCGGCATCTATGTGACCTGGATGACATGGTTCCTTATATGCTATTGAACATGAGGCAGAAGTTCTGAATTTTCCCTTTGTTAGTAAACTGAGGACACTGGGGTCTAAGTGTCTAACCATGTGATCTGTGAAGCCATTTGGTCATACTCCACTTTTCGTGGTGTTTCTTACTGCTGCACTGGGAGTTTGGTATTGGCTTCACGTAATACAAGGAGAAAAACTGGGACACAGTGCTAGAGGGAGTACTCTCACGTGTAGTGGATGAGGGTCTGCAGGAGAATGCACCAACCAGGCTTCTATCCCAAAAAGCTTGCACCCATGTCCATAGCAACCTGATTCTGAACATTGCCCTGAAACCTCTCCATATAACAAGGTCCCTTTACTTGTAAGGTTCTGCTGGCTGCACCATGTCAGTCACAAATCATTCGGAAACCAATGGCAGAACCACGTGTCCCCACGACAGATGTTTTATCATACACCTGCCCACCACTGCTCTGGGCCCACTAGTCAGCAGGCTCCAACTTTCTGGCATCTCTGCTCTCACCATTTTCATGAAACCCAGTCAATCAATGCAATGTCTGGTACACTCGTGATCAGCAACAGATATCCAAAGGTTCTCCAGTGCCACCTGTTCATGGGAATTTAAAAAATTCATGGTATTTATATAGCCAATTTTCAAGGATGAATTTGGAGGCACTGTGGCTTTCAATTTATTCAGGAACCATGAAATGGTGAGGAAGATTATTTCAATTAAAGCTCAGGAGAACTCTCAGAGGCAAGGCTTCCCAAAGAGTGGCCAAAAGGTCACATTAAGCCAGGCCCATTGAGGTCTACAATTGAGGTCCATGTGTGTTTTGACTCTCAACAATGGCTGCCACGTCTTTCTGAATAAAGTCATGTGATATCCTGGCTGAGATCCCAGTGCTCTTTGGAAAGCTATCCTGGGCCTAGATCTCAGTCTCCAAGGGCAACTCTCATGTGTGGCCTCCTAAAATCCCAACACAATTCATGTCAATACTTCTCTGAGTTCATTTCCAGAACTCAGTCTCTAAGGGGAATCACTCCAGAGTTCAAGCCCATGTGGACCCAGTCATCTCTTCCAACTACCACACAAATGACCACAATTAAACCAAAACACTCCCACATGGCCCTCATCTTCTTCAATATAAACTCTCATCATAACCTCTTGCTGGAGGTTTCCATGAGGGGCGCAGCCTAAGACAGTGTCCAAAATAAGCTCATTTGCCCCTTATTTGCCTAAATTCAGGGTGGCCTGGAAACCCTTCCTGTGAATCAGGTGTGATCAAATAGGCCTGCCATTAATACTGCTCTACTTCTCCAATTTGAGGCCTACTCTCTGTGGGGCATAGATTCTTTATGTGAATTGGGGTCATGAGAAAACCCAAGCACCTATGGGCTACCCTCTGCAGGGCTTTGAAGAACCCATTTCAGTGAGTCTAGGAGTTGGACCAAAAGTTCTTTAGATATAGGGGTTTTGTTAGAGAGTGAATGTAAATGTCAGCATATTTCAAGAGTCAGTCACAGTGATGAACTGGGGAAAATGTGTAGGAAATCAGATATCAATAGAGACATTAGGAAATCAGGCAAAGTACAAAGTGAGTGATAGGATGAGACATTTTTAACAGGGTTCAGTTTCAATATTTAATCTTAGGAAGAAACAAATATGTACTCACCAATAGGAATGATATTTGAGATCATTAGTTAATCAGGACATGGATGTTGTTAGTAATACATGCTCACTTTCAATATAGGCTTTGGTACAATCATAAGTGTGTCCGTTGCATTTTGTGTCAGGAATATTACTGTGATGAAATGTATATATATATCAGGTGGCTAGAGTATTTCTTCCAATATTCTTAAAGCAATATTTTAAAGACTTATAAATTAGTATTTGGGATACAAATAGGTATACCATCGGTCTATGAATATAGAGATGATGCCTTAATAGACCATACTGTGAATAAATAATATAACTGGTTCAAACTTTAAATAATGGATTGAATTGATATCTGAAAATATATAGGAAATCTTATATTGATATACATAAATTCATTCTAACCTGTTATACATCTAATGGTAATATTAGCATTATGGTTTATCATGAAGAGTGTCTGAGTTTTGCTTCAAAAATGATTATGGAAATCAAAAATAATGTGTTTGGAAAGAATCTCATTAAAAGAACAGTCAAGAAACATGGAGGAATACATGTGTTCTGAAGTAGGAAGTGATTGAAAGTGAACTAAATGCCTATAAATTTGTGAAATTGTGGATGAAAGAATATATCCTATTATGTCCATAAACTGCAGAAATAGTAATGTATCAGTGTTGAATAAAAATGAACTTCAAAATACACATCATGGTCCCATAGGTGTCTACTTGCATTGATGTGAAACTGGGTCAGTCACTGTGGAAATATTACGATTTGTATGCACCATTCACTGAATTTAGTTTTCAGTACTAGGAAATAAATATGTATTTAAGGTGGATGAATATTTCTAAGAATTATTTTGTGAAAATTTGATTATAAATCCACATACACACACATGAGTAAATTTAGAAAGTGTATAATAAGACACATATATTTCATATTTTGGAAAATCTAAAGAGTAGATATCTATATCTATATAGATAGATAGATAGATAGATAGATAGATAGATAGATAGATACTCACATACACAGACATTAAAATGTAGCAATATATATGCCATTTGAAAATCATAATAAAATAGATATCATCCACGTATCCAAAAATATTCATTTTACTGAACATTTATTTATGCATAATATTGTTCATCTAGGAAATTCACCCATAGGTTGAATTTCCAGTTCCATCAGTATTTAGAGGGAGTGATCTCTTCTCACAATTTGTATCTTCCAAAATAATCAAGCTCACAAGAATGTACATGTGATACCAGGTAGAATTCTAAAGATGCATTAAAAAATACATGTGATGAATAGGCTACAGAGAAAGGGAGACAGAAATTTACATATGTGTTAATTTTAAAAACTCATGGAGAAGTATTAAAATGAAAAGTTGACTATATTTATAACACATACCATTGATAAAGCCGAAGGCAAGTCCAAGTATACACCATGCCTCCTATGAAAGGCCTGTATTTCTATTCTGTTAAGTTTCTTTTTCTCCATCATATTTGGATTAGTAGTCAGAGTCTAGTAGGGTATGGGTTAGTGTCAGGGATTCAGTATTTCAAATGGAAAATATGAAAATGAATCTAATGTGTATGCAAATATGTGCTACACAAAAATCATCCCACTCTCATCCAGAACAATGCTTTGACATTACCTTCGCCCCAAATAAGACACAATTAGTGGAGAAAAGTTAGAAAATCTGTGAATACATATGTGGAAAGAAAAATGCTCAGGAGTTCACAAACTTGTAGGAGGTAGAACGGGTTACAAAAAGGGAGAGGGTAAACACTCCACAAACATGGAGCTCTGCTGGCCCAATGACTTTTTGAGAAACTGCCTCTGAGGTCGGGCAGTTAAAATATATATTGTTGTCAGGAGTTTTAGCTTCCTTTGTAGTGAGACCATCAATTCTGGGTCTCCATCTATGTGACCTGGATGACATGGTTTTTTGTTTTCTAGTGAACATGAGGCAGCAGTGCTGAATTCTCTCTTTGTAGGTAAACTTTGGCCACTGGGGTCTAAGTATCTAACTGTGTTGTCTGTAGAGCCATTTGGTCATTATCCACTTTCGTGGTGTTTTTTACTGCTGCACTGTGAGTTTGGTATTGGCTTCACGAAATACAAGGAGTTCTACTGGGACACAGTGATGGAGGATGTACTCTCACGTGTGGTGGGTTAGTAAAATGCACCAGTGAGGCTTCAATCCCACATAGCTTTTCAACTTGACAATAGCAACCTGATTCTGACCTTTGGCAGGAATCCTCTCCATATAACAAGATGCCCTTACATAGAAGGGTCTGCTGGCTGTACCATGTCAGTCACAAGTCTTTCTAAGCCAATGGCAGATCCACGTGGCCCCACCACAAATGTTTTTTTCACACACCTACACTCCTCTGCTCTAGGCCCACTAGTCTGCAGGCTCCAACTTTCTGGCATCTATGTTCTACACTTTTTTCATGAAACCCAGTCAATCAAGGCACTGTCTGGTACAATCATGATCAGGAACAGGACATTCAGAAGTTCTCCAGTGCAACCTGGTCATAGTAATTTCAAAAAATTCATGGTATTTATCTAGATATTTTTCAATAATGAAGTTGGAGGCACTGTGGGATTTAATTTATACAGGAACCATTAAAAGGTGAGGAATCTCATTTCAATGAAAGCTCTGGAGAACTTTCACAGGCAAGGCTTCCCAAAGAGTGGGCAAAAGGTCACATGAAGCCAGGCCCATTGAGGTCTACAATGTGAATTCCATGTGTGTTTTGACTCTCAACTATGGCTGACAATCTTTCAAAATAAAATCTTGTGATATCCTGGCTGAGATTCCCAGTGCTCTGTGGAAAGTCACCCTGGGCCTAGATCTCAGTTTCCAATGGCGAATCTCATGCGTGGCCTCCAAAAATCCCAACACAATTCATGGCAATACTTCTCTGAGTTCAGTTCCACAACTCAGTCTCTAAGGGGAATCACAACAGAGTTCAAGCCCAGGTGGACCCAGGCATCTCTTCCAATTGCCACACAAATGATGACAATTAAAACCAAAACACTCCCACAGGGCCCTCTTCTTCTTTTATATAGACACTAATCATAAACTCTAGCTGGAGGTTTCCATCAGGGGCACAGCCCAAGACAGTGTCAAAAATAATCTCCCTTGCCCCTCATTTGCCTAAAGTCAGGGTGGCCTGGACAACATTCCTGTGAAAAAGAAGTGATCATATAGGACTGCTGTTAATACTGCTCCACTTCTCAAATTTGAGGCCTACTGACTGTGGGGTACAGGTTCTTTGTGTGAATTGGAGTCATGAGAAAACGCAAGCACCTATTGTCCAGCCTCTGCAGGGCTTTGAAGAACTCATTTGACACAAATGATCCCTATTCTCACTTGATGGAGGTCAGAAATATTACAGAGGAAGGCGAGAGGCTTCATCCAAAATGACTGATCTTTTTTCCATTTTGGTTTTGAATGCCCACATGGGATCTTTCTCTAGACCCATCAGGTGCTGAAAATCTAAACCACAGGCTCACACAGGGCCAAGAGGCTGATTCAGACAAATCTTTTTCCAAAGCAATAAAGTAAAAATCCACAGGTGATTCCCATTCATTTCCATTTGAAAACTCTTTTCTTCAGGCTTCACTAAGGTTTGGCCTGAGGCAAAGACCTTTCTGACATTCAGAGCAACAGAACAATAGGTAATCAAAAGCCCCCAAGCAGGGTTTCTCCTAGGAGACTTTCCTGGTTACTCTGATATGTGAGTTTTCTGAGATGCTCGCCATTCTCTTCAACTATCCAGTACATGGCCATGTCACAGAGCTTGGAGGTGGTACGTATCTTGTACAAAAATACATGATACTAATCTTGAGAGTGGCCAGAATTCAGGAAAAAAATGAGAACTTAGGTAGATAGCAGGTGTTGCCCATGGATGAGGCAAGCCTCAGTCCATTCATTAATTGGGAAGGATGCATACTGGGAAGTTTTCTACTAGACAGGACACACCCAATGAGCTATTTTCTTTTCTAATATCTACAAAGAAAAACACAATGGGATACACAGACACAGAAACAGTCTCCTTGTCAAATGACTTACTAGAAACAGTCCACTCCAAACCAAACAAACCTCCTTTTTTACCTATTCTCAGATCATGTGAAAAAACCACAAACACAAACCAACACCCTCTAATGCACCTCCTTCTTCCAAGTAGGTCTGTGACTATCTGGAATGTCCTCTGACTGGTAGGACATACAATGCTCCCCAGAAATGGCCTTTCTGTCTCAGATCTGGTCTCCTTGGTCAAATCTGTGAAGTTGTAAGGATGCAGTGGTGAGCCAATTCCTATCCTCTCAGGAAAGACCCCTCTTCAGAGCTTTCTTGGTATTTGGCAACCCTTACATCAGTAGGTACCAAGAAAGACTGACTCTGTTCCTGGAAAATCCAAAGAAATGAGCCCACTGCGACTGGGACTGGGACTGGCTCAGGGTGCCTTGCTTCCTGGATCACAAAATTCAGAGAGCTCCATCACCAAGGAAGTGAGGTGAGGTAACTACCTTCAGAAAATGAATGAGGTCACTGTCTTGGCCACCACTTTGTCCTAACAGTTTCTTCCTATTGTCTCCTGACATGGAGGCTGCCCTACTTCCTGTGATACTTTCTCATGTTAGAATGGTATAGAAACCATAGTTACCTGGGAACAGCTCTCCACACAGGCCTGGTTTGGTCCATCTTCCCTACATAAAGAATAGAGAGGCTGACTCAGACACATCTTTTCATCCTGACCATGTTTTTTGCCATGGAATATGACTTTTGTTCTCTCAGGTCCTTCATAGCTGCCTGCATCTTCTCCAGGGATCATTTCTGCATGGATTTTGAGGTACTCAGCAGTTGGAAGATCTCCTAACTTCCTGTATTGTAATACCAACTTTGTCCCTGCTCTTCTGTAAAGTGAGATTGAAAGAACATTGTATGGTTAGGATTAATAGCATGTTCGATTTGGGTTGGAAATCATTCTGCTGGATGAATAATGGTATTGGGAACCAGCGATATTTATAAGAATATAGAGGTAGAACATAAGTATGAAAACAGAAATCTAGGTAATATTTGAAGCCCAGAAGGATTTGGACCCTTGATTGGGATCCTTAGCTTGAGTTATGTTTTGCACCGAGGTCTCAGTTAAATTGATATACAATGGCATAAGACCCTGTACCTCAGATGATTAAATGTAGAAGAGATCATCCAGTCAAAAAGGGATTGTGTGTAGGATTAGGAAGATAGTCAGTAGGTTTAGAAGGAAGAGTGAGTCTAGGATTTGGACCAAATGTACTTTAGCAATAGGGTTTTGGTTAGAGAGTGAATATAAATGACACCATATGTGAAGAGTCAGGCACAATGATGAACTGGGGAAAATATGTATTAAAGCAGACATCAATAGAGACATTAGGAAATCAGGCAAAGTATAACGTGATAGGATTAGACATTTTCAACAGGGTTGAGGTTGAATACATAATCTTAAGAAGAAACCAATTTGTAGTCACCAATAAGATTGACATTTGAGAGCATTAGGCAACCTGGACATGGATATATTTAGTAATCCATGTTCACATTCCATTGAGGCTTTGGTACAATCATAAGGGTGACCTTCGCATTTGGTGTCCAGAATATTACTGTGTTAATATGTATATGAAGATCAGGTGACATGAGTATTTCTTCCACCATTTCTGGGGGAAATATTTTGAAAAGATATAAATTAGTACTGGGGATACTAATCGGCTTACCCTGTGTGGATGAATATAGAGATGATGCATTAATAGACCATACTGTGAATAAATTATATGACTGGTTCCAAATTTAAATAATGGATTGTATTGATATCTGAAAAAATAGAGGAAATCATTTATTGATATACATACATTCATTCCAACCACTTATATATCTAATGGTTATATTAGGGTTACCGTTTATCATAAATAGTATGTGAGTTTTGCTTCAAAAATGATTATGGAATCGAAAATAATGTCTTTAGAAAGAAGTCTAGTGAAAAGACCAGTCAAGAAACATGGAGAAATATAAGTGTTCTGAAGGAGGAAGTGATTGAAAGTGAACCAAATGTTTATAAATTTGTGAAATTGTGAATGAAAGGATATAATTTATGATGTCTATAAACTGAAGAAATAATAACGTACCAGGTTTGATTAAAATGAACTTTAATAAACACACCATATCCAATAGGAATCTACTTGCATTGATGTTAAACTTGGTCAGTTACTGTAGAAATATTAGGATTTGTAAGCACCCTTCCCTGAAGTTAGTTTTCAGTACCAGGAAACAAATATTTATTTCAGTGGATGTATATTTCTGAGAATAAACTTTTAAAAAGTTGATTATAAATCCACATATATGAATATGAATGAATTCAGGCGGTGTATAAGAAGACACATATATTTCATATTTTGGTAAATCTGGAGAATATATATATCATGTATATATAGACACACAAACACACACATTATAATGTAGCAATATATATGCCAATTGAAATTCATCATGAAAAATAACTCATCCGCATATCCCAAAATATTCATTTTACTGAACATGAATATGTGTATAGTGTTGTTCATCTAGGAAGCTCACCCATGGGTTCAATTTTCAGTTAAAACAGCGTTTAGGAGGAGTGATCTCTTCTCACAATTTGTATCTGCCAAGTCAGCCACCTCACAAGAATGTATATGAGAAACCAGGTAGAATTCTATTTGTGCATATAAAAATACATTTGCTTAATAGGCTACAGAGAAAGGGAGACAGGAATTCACATTTTTCTTAACTTTAAAAACACATGGAAAATTATTTCAACAAATAATTGACTAGATTTATAACTCCTACCTTATATCATGCAAAAGGTAATTCCAACTATACACCATGCTTCTTCTGAAATGCTTGTATTTCTATTCTGTTTGGGTTATTTTTCTCCATTATATTAGGATTAGTAGTCAGAGTTTAGTAGGGTATGGGTTAGTGTCAGGGATTCAGTATTTCAAACAGAAAATTGGAAAATGAATCCAATGTGTATGCAAATATGTGCTACAAAACAATCTTCCCTCTCTCATCCAGAACAATGACTTGACATTCCCTTTGCCCCAAGTAAGTCAGAATTAGAGGAGAAGAGTTAGAAAATCTGTGATTATATATTTAGAATGGAAAATGCTCAGGAGTTCACTACCTTGGAGTTGATAGAGCAGTTTCCAAAAGTAAGTGACATGGTAAACACTCCACTAACATGGAGATCTGCTGGCCTAAACACTTCTTGAGAAATTGCCTCTGAGCTTGGGCACTTGAAATATATGTTGTTTTCAGGAGCTTTAACTTCCGATGTAGTGAGACCATCAAAGCTAGGTCTGCATCTATGTGACCAGGAGGACATGGTTTCTTATTTTCCAATGAACATGAGGCAGCAGTGCTAAATTCTCTCTTTGTAGCTAAATTGTGGCCACGGGGGCTAAGTGTCACCCCATGTGGACTGTGAAGCCACTTGGTCATCCTCGACTTTTCATTGTGTTTCTTGCTGCTGCACTGGGAGTTTGGTATTTGCTTCACGAAATACAAGGAGTTCAAGTGGGACACAGTGCTGGAGGGAGTTCTGTCACGTGTGGTGGGTCAGTGTCTGCATGAGAATGCACCAACTAGGCTTCTATCCCACATAGCTTGCCCCTTGACCATAGCAACCTGATTCTAAACATTGCCGTGAAAAATCTCCATATAACAAGATGCCTTTATATAGAAGGGTCTGCTGGCTGCACCGTGTCTGTCTCAAGGCATTTGAAAGTCAATGGCAGATCCACAGGCCCCACCACAGATGTTTTATCACACACCTGCACACCACTGCTCTAGGCCCACTACATATCAGGCTCCAACTTACTGGCATCTCTGTTCTACACCATTTTCATGATACCTAGTCAATCAAGGCACTGTCTGGTATACTCATGATCAGCAACAGGACATCCAAAAGTTCTCCAGTGCCACCTGGTCATGAGAATTTCTAAAAATTCATGGTATTTATCTAAATATTTTTCACATATGAAGTTGTTGGTACTGTGGGTTTCAATTCATTCAGGATCCATTAAATGTTGAGGAAGCTCATTTTAATGAAGGATCTGGAGATCTCTCACAGGCAAGGCTTCCCAAAGAGTGGCCAAATTGTCACATGAAGCCAGGCCCATTGAGGTCTCCAATGTGAGGTCCATGTGTGTTTTGACTCTCAACGATGGCTGCCAGGTCTTTCAGAATAAAACCTGTGATATCCTAGCTGAGATTCCCAGTGCTCTCTGGAAAGCCTCTCTGGGCCAAGATCTCAGTTTCCAAGGGCGACTCTCATGCGTGGCCTCCTGAAATCCCAACAACATTCATGGCAATACTTCTCTGAAGTCAGTTCCAAATCTCATTCTCTAAGGGGAATCACACCAGAGTTCAAGCCCAGGTGGACCCAGTCATCTCTTCCAACTACCACACAAATGACCACAATTAAAACCAAAACACTCCCACATGGCCCTCATCTTTTTCCATATAAACACACATCATAACCTCTGGATGGAGTTTTCCATGATGTGCACATCCAAACCAGTGCCCAAAATAAGCTCCCTTGCCCCTCATTTGCCTAACATCAGGGTTGATTGAACACGCTTCCTGTGAACCAGCAGTGATCAAATAGGCCTGCCGTAAATGCTCCACTTCTCCACTTTGAGGCCTTCTTACTGTGGGGTTTAGATTCTTTTTTTTCTAAATTTTTTTGGAAATTTAATTGGAAAGTTAAAAAAAATTGTTTTGCAGAATATTAAATTTCTAATGGCAAAGCCTTCACCTTGTTTGTGAAGGAAACCTTGATGCCTTGCCAATCTGGTTATATGGAGACACTCAAAATTTTCTGTTACATACTACATGGATGAATGGCTAAAGCACATAGTTTTTTAAAACTGAAAGGCAGATACCAGCAAGTAAGATAACAAATAAAAGACAATTTTATTAAAAAATAAAGTTGTTATATGACTCAAATATTGGAAATTCAATTCTTTTTTTTTTGGTTGTTCAAAACATTATAAAGCTCATGATATATCATCTTTCATACATTTGACTTAATTGGGTTATGAACTCCCATTTTTACCCCAAATACAAATCGCAGAATCACATCAGTTACACACTCACGTTTTTACATAATAGCATACTAGTTATTGTTGAATTCTGCTACCTTTCCTATCCCCTACTATTCCCCCTCCCCTCCCATCTTCCCTCTCTACCTCATCTGCTGTTGTTTAATTCTCTCCCTTGTTTTCCCCTCTTTAGCCTCACAACCTCTTATATGTAATTTTGTGTAACATTGAGTAGTCTCCTACCATTTCCATATAATTTTCCTTCTCTCTCCCTTTCTCTCCCCCCACTCATCTCTGTTTAGTTTTAATATTTTTCTCATGTTCTTCCTCCCTGTTCTCTTCTTATTTGCTCTCTCTATATAAAAGGAAACATTTGGCATTTGTTTTTTTAAGGATTGGATAGCTTCGCTTAGCATAATCTATTCTAATGCCATTCATTTCCCTGCAAATTCTATGATTTTGTCATTTTCAGTGCTGTGTAATACTCCATTGTGTATAGATGCCACATTTTTATTATCCATTCGTCTATTGAAGGGCATCTAGTTTGGTTCCACAGTCTAGTTATTGTGAATTGTGCCGCTATGATCATCGATGTGGCAGTATCCTTATCCTGCTCTCTATTAAGATCCTCAGGGAAGAGTCTGAGAAGGGCGATATCTCAAATGGTGGTTCCATTCCCAGCGTTCCCAGGAATCTCCATACTGCTTTCCATATTGGACTCTCCAATTTGCAGGCCCACAAGCAGTGTAGAAGTGTACCCTTTACCCCACATCCTCACCAACACTTATTGTTGTTCGACTTCATAATGGCTGCCAATCTTACTGGAGTGAGATGGTATCTTAGGGTGGTTTTGATTGCATTTCTCTGACTGCTACAGATGGTGAGCATTTTTTCATGTACTTGTTGATTGATTGTATATCCTCCTCTGTGAAGTGTCTGTTAAGATCCTTGGCCCATTGTTGATTGGGTTATTTGTTATCTCATTGTTTAATTGTTTTGAGTTCTTTGTATATTCTAGATATTAGGGCTCTATCTGAAGTGTAAGGGGTAAAAATTTGTTCCCAGGATGTAGGCTCTCTATTTAACTCTCTTATTGTTTCTCTTGCTGAGAAAAAACTTTTTTAGATTAAGTAAGTCCCATTTGTTTATTCTTTTTATGAACTCTTGGGCTATGGGTGTCCTATTAAGGAATTTGGAGCCCAACCCCACAGTATGTACATCGTAGCCAACTTTTTCTTCTATCAGACGCAGTGTCTCTGATTTTATATCTGGCTCCTTGATCCATTTTGAGTTAACTTTTATGCATTGTGAGAGAAAGGGATTCCGTTTCATTTTGTTGCATATGAATTTCCAATTGTCCCTGCACCATTTGTTGAAGATGCTATCCTTCTTACATTGCATGCTTTTAGGTCCCTTTTCAAATATAAGAAAGTTGTAATTTTGTGGATATGTCTCTGTGTCCTCTATTCTGTACCATTGGTCCATCTGCCTGTTTTGATACCAGTACCACACTGTTTTTGTTACTATTGCTTTGTAGTACAGTTTGAACTCTGGATTCACACTTCCTGCTTAGAATTGCTTTCGCTATTCTGGGTCTTTTGTTGTTCCATATGAAATTCATGATTACTTTATCTATTTCTACAAGAAATGCCATTGGGTTTTTGATTGGCATTGCATTAAACCTGTAGAGAACTTTGGGTAATATCGCCATTTTGATGATGTTATTTCTGCCTATCCATGTACAGGGCATATTTTTCCATCCTCTAACATCTTCTTCTATCTCTCTCTTTAGGGTTCTGTAGTTTTCATTGTATAAATTTTTCACCTCTTTGGTTAGGTTGATTCCCAAGTTTTTTATTTTCTTTGAGTATACTGTAAATGGAGTGGTTTTCCTCATTTCCATTTCAGAAGTTTTGTTGCTGATATACAAGAATGCCTTTGATTTATGCGTGTTGATTTTATATCCTGCCAATTTGCTGAATTCATTTATTAACTCTAGCAGTTTCTTTGTAGACCCTTTTTGGTCTGTTAAATATATTATCATGTCATCCACAAATAGCGATAATTTATGTTCTTCTTTTCCTATTTTTATGCCTTTAATTTCCTTTGTCTGTATCATTGATCTGGATAGTATTTCAAGAACTAAATTAAATAGAAGTGGTGATAGAGGGCATCCCTGTCTTGTTGCAAATTTTAGAGGGAATGCCTTCAGTTTTTCTCCATTTAGGATGATGCTAGCCTGAGGTTTAGCATATATAGCTATTACCATGTTGAGGTAAGTTCCTGTTATTCCTAGTGTTTTATAGAGTTTTAAAGAAAAAGGGATGCTGTGCTTTGTAGAATGCTTTTTTTGCATCTATCGAGATGATCATATAGTTCTTCTCTTTAAGTCTATTGATGTGATGGATTACATTTATTGATTTCCGTATATTGAACCAGCCTTGCATCCCTGGGATGAATCCCTCTTGATCATGAAGCACAATTTTTTTATATGCTTTTGTTTTTTATTTGCCAGGATTTTATTGAGAATTTTTGCATCCAAGTTTATTAGAGATATTGGTCTGTAGTTTTCTTTCTTTGAAGTGTCTTTGTCTGGTGGTGGGATCAGGGTGATGTTGGCCTCATAGAATGAATTTGGAAGAACTCCTTCTTTTTCTATTGTTTGAAATAGCTTGAAAAGTATTGGTATTAATTCATCTTTGAACGTTTTGTAGAACTCTGCTGTATAACCATCTGGTCCAGGGCTTTTTTTGGTTGGTAGTCTTTTGAAGGTTTCTTCTATTTCTTCCTTTGTTATTGGTCTATTTAAATTGTGTGAGTCTTCCGGACTCAAACTTGGCAGATTATATGACATAAGAAATTTATCAATATCTTCATTATCTTCTGTTTTATTGGAATATGGGGTTTCAAAATACTTTCTAATTATCATCTGAATTTCTGTAGTGTCTGTTGTGATGTTGCCTTTTTTATCCCATAAGTTAGTAATTTGAGTTCTCTCTCTACTTCTCTTCATTAGCATGGCTAAGGCCCTGTCGATTTAATTTATTTTCAAAGAACCAACTTTTATTTTTTCAATTTTTTTGTTTCAATTTTGTTGATTTCTCCTCTAATTTTAATTATTTCTTGTCTTCTACTACATTTGTTGTTTTGCTTTTTTTTTCTAGGTTTTTGAGATGTAGTGTGAGATCATTTATTTGTTGTTTTTTTCTTTTTTTTTTTTGAGGAAAGAATTCCAAGAAATGAATTTCCCTCTTAAAACTGCTTTCATTGTTTTCCATAGAATCCGGTATGTTTTGTCTGTATTGTCATTTGTCTCTAAGAAATTTTTTATCTCCTCCTTTATGTCTTCTGTAACCCATTGATCATTCAGTAACATATTGTTCATTTTCCATGTGATGTAGAATTTTTCCTTCCTTCTTCAATCATTAATTTCAAGTTTCATTCCATTATGATCAGATATGGTGCATGGTATTATCTCCATACTTTTATATTTACTAAGAGTTTCCATATGGCATAATATATGGTCTATATTTGAGTAGGACCAATGTGCTGCTGAGAAGAACATGTATCCACTTTATGATGTTTGATATATTCTATATATGTTGGTTAAGTCTAGGTTATTGATTGTTCTATTAAGTTCTATAGTTTCTTAATTCAGATTTTCTCTAGAGGATCTGTCCAATTGCGAGAGTTGTGTGCTGAAGTCACCCGTAATTATTGTGTTATAGCCTATATGACTCTTGAAGTTGAGGAGAGTTTGTTTTATGACTTTGCACCACCATTGTTTGATGCATACAAATTGATAATTGTTATGTCTTGTTGGTTAATGGTGCCTTTTAACAGTATATAGTGTCCTTCTTTATCACTTTTGATTAACTTAGGTTTAAGTTGATTTTAATCGATATGAGTATGGCCACTCCTTCTTGCTTCCGAGGGCCAACAATGGCTGCAAAGTCTTTCAGAATAAAATCATGTGATTTTCTGGCTGAGATTCCCATTGCTCTGTGGAAAGCCACCTTGGGCCTAGATCTCAGTTTCAAAGGGTGACATTCATGCGTGGCCTCCTAAAAACCAACACAATTCATTTCAATACTTCTATGAGGTACGTTCCAGAACTCAGGCTCTAAGGGAAATCACACCAGAGTTCAAGCCCAGGTGGACCAAGTCATCTCTTCCAACCCCCACACAAATGACCACAATTAGAACAAAAAAACTCCCACATGGCCCTCATCTTCGTCCATAAAGACCCTCATCAAAAGTTCTGGATGGAAGTTTTCATGAGGGTCGCAACCAAAGACAGTTTCCAGAATAAGCTCCCTTGCCTCTAATTTCCCTAAAGTCAGGGTGGCCTGGACACCCTTCCTGTGAACCAGGAGTGATCAAAAAGGCCTGCCATTATATCCGCTCTGTTTCTATAATTTGAGGCTTACTGAATGTCAGGTATAGATTTTTTATGTGATTTGGAGTCATGAGAAAACCCAAGCATATCTGCAGAGCATTGAAGAATTCATTTGACAAAGAGGATCCCTATTCTCACTTGAAGGGGGTCAGGAACCTAACAGAGAAAGGCAAGAATCTTCATCCACAATGACTGCTCTTTTTGCCATTTTGGTTTTGAATGCACACATGGGTTCTTTCTTTAGATCCATTAGGTGCTGAGAATCTAAGCCACAGCCTCACACAGGGCCAAGAGGCAGATTCAGACAAATCCCTTTCCAAAGCAATTAAGCAAAGAGCCACAGGTGATGTCCATTTATTTCCATTTGAAAATTTTTTCTTCAGGCTTCACAAAGGGGTGGCCTGAGGCAAAGACCTTCCTGACATTCAGGGCAACAGAACCCTTGATTTGTATACTTAGCTTGAATTATGTTCTGCACCGAGGTCTCAGATAAATCGATATACAATGGCATAGGACTGTGTACCTCGGATGATTGAATGTAGAAGAGAACATCCAGTCAAAAAGGGATAGTCTGTAGGATTAGGAAGATAGTCAGTAGGTTTAGGAAGAAGAGTGACTCTAGGAGTTGGACCAAAAGTTCTTTAGCAATAGGGTTTCAGTTAGAGAGTGAATGTAAATGTCAGCACATGTGAAGAGACAGTCACAATGATGAACTGGGAAAAATATGTAGGAAAGCAGATATCAATAGAAAGATTAGGAAATCAGGCAAAGTATAAAGTGAGTGATAGGATTAGACATTTTCAACAGGCTTGAGGTTGAATATATAATCTTAGGAAGAAACAAATATGTAGTAATCAATAGGATTGACATTTGAGAGCATTAGGCACCCTGGACATGGATGTTTTTAGTAATCCATGGTCACTTTCCATTTAGGCTTTGGTACAATCATATGTGTGACCTTTGCATTTTGTGTCCAGAATACTACCGTGATAAATTGTATATGTAGATAAGGTGACATGAGTATTTCTTCCACCATTATGGGGAGTAATATTCTGGAAACTTATAAATTAGTACTGGTGATACAAATAGGTGTACCTTGTGTTGATGATTATTGAGATGTTGCAGGAATAGACCATATTGTGATAAAGTATATAACTAGTTCCAACTTTAAATAATGGATTGAGTTTGCATCTGAAAATATATTGGAAATCTTATATTGATATATATACAATCATTCCAACCAGTTATATATGTAATGGTAATATTAGGGTTACGGTTTATCGTGAAGGGTGAGTATTGCTTCAAAAATGATTATGGAATCAAAAATAATGTGTTTAGAAAGAAGTCTAGTGAAAAGACCAGTAAAGAAACATGGAGGAATACATGTGTTCTTAAGTAGTAAGTAAATGAATGTGAACCAAATGCCTATAATTTTGTGAAGTTGTGGATGAAAAAATATATCCTATGATGTCCATAAACAGATAAAATAGTAATATACCAGTGTTGAATAAAAATGAACTTCAAAATACACATCATGTCCCATAGCAATATACTTGCATTGATGTTAAACTGGGTCAGGTACTGTAGAAATATTAGGATTTGTATGCACCACCTACTGAACTTAGTTTTCAGTAGTAGGAAACAAAAATGTATTACAGGAATATAAATATCGCTGAAAATAATCTTGTAAAGATTGGATTTTGAACCCACATACATGAATATAAATGAATTTAGGGAGTGTATAATAAGACACATATTTTTCATATTTTTTTTAAAATCTGGAGGAAAAAAAAAAATATATATATATATATATATATATATATATATATATATATATATACATATATATTTTTTCCAGATTTAAAAAAAATACACAAACACACACACACACACACACACACATGCACACATACACACACACACACACACATTAATATTTAGCAATATATATGCCAATCGAAATTCATCATGAAATATAATTCATCCTCGTATCCAAAAATATTCATTTTACTGAACATGGATTTATGTATAGTGTTTTTCACTAGGAAGCTCACCCATAGGTTGAATTTTCAGTTCCATCATTATTTAGGGAGAGTCATCTGTTCTCACAATTTTATATTCCAAAGTCAGGGAGCTCAAAAGAATGTCCGTGTGATACCAGGTAGGATATTATATATATGCATAAAAAAATACATGTGCTGAATAGGATACAGAGAAAGGGAGACAGGAATTTATATATGTGATAATTTTAAAAAATCATGGAGAAATATTACAATGAAAAGTTGACTAGATTTAAAACACATACTCTTGATAATGCAGAAGGCAAATAGAAGTATACACCATGCTTCCTATGAAAGGCCTGTATTTCTATTCGGTTAGGTTTCTTTCTCTCCATGATATTAGGATTAGTAGTCAGAGTCTAGTAGGGTATGGGTTAGTGTCAGGGATTCAGTATTTCAAATGGAAAAAAGGAAAATGAATCTAATGTGTATGCAAAAATGTGATACACATAAATCTTCCCTCTCTCATCCAGAACAATGCCTTGACATAACCATCGCTAAAAGTAAGACACAATTAGAGGAGAGGAGTTAGAAAATCTGTGAATTTATGTGGAATGGAAAATGCTCAGGAGTTCACAACACTGGAGGTGGTAGAACAGTTTCCAAAAGTAAGGGAGAGGGTAAACAATCCAGAAACATGGAGCTGTGGTGGCCTAAAGACTTCTTGAGAAACTTCCTCTGAGGTTGGGAACAAGAAATATATGTAATTGTCAGGAGATTTAGCTTCGTTTGTAGTGACACCATGAAATCTGGGTCTACATCTATGTTACCTGGAGAACATGGTTTCTTATTTTCCAATGATCATGAGGCAGCGGTGCTGAATTCTCTCTTTGTAGGTAAACTGAGGCCACTGGGCTGAAGTGTCTCCCATGTGGACTGTGAAGCCATTTGGTGATCCTCCACTTTCCAGGGTGTTTCTTACTGCTGCACTGGGAGTTTGGTACTTGCTTCACGAAATACAAGGAGTTCAACTGGGATAAAAATGCTGGAGGAGTTCTGTCATGTGTGGTTGGTCAGGGTCGCGAAGAGAATGTACGAACCAGGCTTCTATCCTACATAGCTTTCCCCTTGACTATAGCAACCTGATTCTGAACATTGCCCTGAAACCTCTCCATATGACAAGATGCCTTTACATATAAAGGTCTGCTGCCTGCACCATGTCAGTCGCAAGTCTTTCAAAGCCAATGGAAGATCCAGGTGGTCCTACCAAAAATATTTATTTACACACCTACAGTCCACTTCTCTACGCCCAGTACTCAGCAGGATCCAAATTACTGGCATCTCTGTTCTACACCATTTTCACGAAACCCAGTCAATCAAGGCACTCTTTGGTACACTCATGATCAGCAACAGGAAATCCAAAGTTTATCCAGTGCCACCTGGTCATGGGAATTTCAGAAATTTCATGGTATTAATCTAGTCATATTTCAAAAATGAAGTTAGAGGCACTGTGGGTTTCAATTAATTCAGGAACCATTAAATGGTGAGGAAGCTCATTTCAATGAAAGCTCTGGAGAACACTCACAGAAAAGCCTTCCAAAAGACTGGCAAAAAGGTCACATGAATCCAGACACATTGTGGTCTACAATGTGAGGTCCATATGTGTTTGGACTCTCAACTAGGGCTGCCAAGTCTTCAAGAAGTAAATCATGTGATATCCTGGCTCAGAATCCCTGAGCTCCGTGGAAAGCCATCCTGGGCCTAGATCTCAGTTTCCAAAGGCGATTCTCACGCGTGGCCTAGTAAAATCCCAAGAGAATTCACGGCAATACTTCTCTGAGGTCAGATCCAGAACTCATTCTTTAAGGGGAATCACACCAGAGTTCAAGCCCAGGTGATCCCAGTCATCTCTTCCAACTACCACACAAATTACCACAATTAAAACAAGAACACTCCCATATGGCCCTCATCGTCTTCCATATTGACACTCATCATAATTTGGCTGGATGTTTAAATGAGGGGCGCAGACCAAGACAGTGTCCAAAATAAGCTCCTTTGACCCTCATTTGCCTAAAGTCAAGGTGGCCTGGACACCCATCCTGTGAACCAGGAGTGATCAAATAGGCCTGCCATTAATACCGCTCCAATTCTCCAATTTGAGGCCTACTGACTGTGGGGTTTAGATTCTTTATGTGAATTTTAGTCATGATAAAACCAAACACCTATGGGCTAGCCTCTGTAGGTTTTGAAGAACTCATTTGACCCAAAGGATCCCTATTTTCACTTGATGGAGTTCAGGAACCTTACAGAGGAAGTCAAGAGACTTCATCCCAATGACTGCTCTTTTGGCCATTTTTCATTTGGATGCAAACATGGGAACTTTCTTTAGATCCATCAGGTGCTGAGAATCTAAGTCACAGCCACACACAGGGCCAGGGGGCTGATTCATACACATCCCTTTTCAAAGCACTTAAGAAAAGAGCCACAGGTATGCCCAATCATTTCCCTTTGAAAACTGTTTTCTTCAGGCTTCAAAAAGGGGAGGCCAGAGGCAAAGACCTTCCTGACATTCAGGGCAACAGAACAATTGGTAAGCAAAAGGCCCAAAGCAGGGTTTCTCCACTGAGACTTTCCTGGTCACACTGATATCTGAGTTTTCTGAGATGCTCCCCATTCCCTACAGCTATCCAGTACATTGTTATGTCACAGAGCTTTGAGGTGGTAAAGATCTTGGACACAAAACCATAGGCCTATTCTTGAGATTGGCCGGAATTCAGGAAGAAAACAGGAACTTAGGAAGATAGCAGGTGTTGCACATCAATAAGGCAAGCTACAGTCCATTCATAAATGGGGCAATATGAATGCTGAGAAGCTTTCTACTCGACAAGACACATCCATTCATGAATTCTCTTTTCTAATGTCTACAACCACGGACACAGTGAGATACACAGACAGAGAAACACTCGCCATGTTAAACGACTTACTAGAAACAGTCCACTTCCAACGAAACAAACTGACTTTCCTACCTATTCTCAGAGAATGAGACAAAACCACAAACCCACAACCACACCCACAAAGGCACCTTCTTCCCCCAAGTAGGTCTTTGACTATCCGGAGTGTCCTCTGACTTGTAGGCCATAATATGTTCCCCCAAAATAGCCTGTCCTGTCTCAGATCTGGTCTCCTTGGCAAACTCTGTGAACTTCTCAGGAGCCAACGGTGAGCCACTAACTGCTTTCTCAAGAAAAGCAACGCTTCCGAGCTTTCCTGGCATTTGTTCTTCTCACGTCTGAAGGTACCAAGAATGACTGACTGTCCTTGGTAAATTCAAATAAGTGAGACCACAGGGATGGTGACTGGGACTGGCTCTGTGTGCCTGGCTTCCTGGATCCAAAGTTCAGAAAGTTCCATCACCAAGGAAGTGAGGTGAGGTCATTTCCTTCCTGAACTGAATGAGGTCCCTGTCTTGGCAACCACTTTGTCTTAACTGTTGCTTCCAAGGGTCCCATGAGATTGAGGCTGTCCCTACTTCCTGTGACACTTTCACAAGTTAGAATGGTATATCAACCATAGGCACCCAGGAATAGATCTCCACACAGGCCTGTTTTGGTCCATGTTCTCTACATTAAGAAGAGAATCTAATTCAGACACAACCTTTTATCCTGACCGGGTTGTTTGCCATGGAAGATGACTTTTGCTCTCTCAGGTCCTTCATAGCTGCCTACATCTTCTCCAGGGATCATTTCTGCATGGGCCTTTGAGGTTCTCAGCAGGTGGAAGTTTCCCTACATTTCTTTATTGTAAAATCAACTCTTTCCCTGCTCTTCTATAAAGTTAGATTGAAGGAACAGTGTATGATTATGGTTAAAAACATGTTTGATTTGGGTTAGAAATCATTGTGCTGGATGAATAATGGTATTGGGAACTTGCTATGTGTATAAGAATATATAGGTGTAATATATGTATGAAAAAAGAAATCTAAGTATGATTTGAAGGCCAGAAGGGCATTGGGCCCTTGATTGGGATACGCAGCATTGAATTACGTTCTGCAGAGATGTCTCAGATAAATCGATATACAATGGCATAGGTCCTTGTACCTTGCATGAATTAATGTAGAAGGAACATCCAGTCAAAAAGGGATAGTCGGTAGTGAAAGGTTAATAAAATAGGTACTTGTAATTTCCTGTTTTTCTGTATGCTTAACAAAACACTGTTGAAATCTTGAGAAATGTTTGCTAATCTTGTTCTAGAATGTACTGTTCCCAACTGCCAAACTGCAGAATGTACTGCCTCACTCGGTGTCACGCGAACCGCCCACTCACCCTTACACATCAGTAAACTTCCCTCCCTTCCCTCTCCAAGAAATGTATGTAAGCTCTGCATAAGCTGTTCTCAGAGCTCTCTGATCTATTTAAGTTAGCTGTGAGCCCCAGGAAGCTGGACCCAAAAAAAATTCTTTGCTGTTGCATGAGACAGTCTCTTGGTAGTCTCTTCCTCCGACACTCGCCTGACCTTTACATATTGAGGTTCCACCGAGTTCTGGCAGTGGCGGATGAGAGACCCCCAACGGGCTCCTCTCGGAGCAAGTAAGGCGCCTCTTTCTGGTTTCAGGTGTCATGTTAGGGCTTGGCAAAATTGCTGGAGATGAAGAGCCTGGGGTCTCTCCGACGGTGGCTGAGAGACGTGTCACAGAGACATAGGGCACCTCCATGGGGGACCCCGCAGAGGACTCGGAGAATCAAGGAACAATTGCTTCATCGACTCAGTGATATTTTGTTTTAGATTAGGTATTGCCATCCTATCGGGTTTTGCCGGCTACGCATTCCTGGTCTCAGTGTTGGACGTCCATTGCCTGTCTTCATGGTCTTGTCTTATCTGTGTCGTGTGACTTTGCTTTTACTGTTTGTGTACCTATCATTATGGGACAGAGCACTTCAATGCCTCTGTCCCTGACCCTTGATCACTGAACCAAAGTCTGCTTAAGGGCTCAGTATCTTTCTTTTTTTAGTAAAACGCTAGACCTGGCAGACTCTCTGTGCCTCAGAATGGCCCATTTTGGAGTCGTATGGCCCCTAGAAATATCTTTCTACTTCCCACTAATTTAAAAAGTCAGAGATATTGTCTTTCAGCCAAGGCCACATAGCCATCCTGATCAACAGCCATATATCTTAACTTTGCCAACCTCTGCAAATCTCCTCCACCATGGGTGAAGCCTTTCCTTTCCCATGCCTCTGCTCATACTCCTTCCCCCATGATCTCTCAAACCCTCACCTCTTCCACCTCCTCCACCCTCTGTTCTCCCTGAGTCACAAGATTTGACTCTACTGGACTCTTCTTCCCCTCCTTATCCACTGCCCTCGTCCCCTAACACACAACACACTCTAAGTGATTCCCCTGCTTCTGACTAAGCCTCTCTACCATTGGAGGAAGCTAAGCCGGTAATAGGATCTGATAATGGACCGATGTTCATGGCCCAGGTAAGTCAGGGGTTAGCCAGGAACCTGGGGATTAATTGGAAGTTATATTGTGCTTATAGACCCCAGAGTTCAGGACAAGTAGAAAGAATGAATAGAACAATTAAAGAGACCTTAACGAAATTAAGCTTAGAGACCAGCATAAAAGATTGGACTATGCTCCTGACTTATGCAATGTTTCATGCAAGAAAAAATCCTTCTGTTTCTTTGAGTAGCCTTACCCCCTGAGAAATTCTCTATGGTGGCCCTCGTCCAGTAAGGGTCCTAAGCCCAACTGTAAGACCTAAGGATCCATTTCACACCCTCTTGGTTGACAGACTTAAAGCTCTTGAAAGAACTCAGTAATACCTGTGAAAATAGCTGGCCACTGCCTACCAAACTGTGTACCAGGGGATTCCACATCCATATCAAATAAGAGACTTCATGTATGTAAGATGACATCAGGTGTCATCCCTGGAACCCTGCTGAAAAGGACCATACCAGGTGTTACTTATAACACCTACAGTGGTAAAGGTATACAGAATCACTTCCTGGATCCATGCCTCTCATCTCAAGCCTGCTCCTTGTCCAGAATCTTTCTGGAAACTGGAAAAGACTGGTAACAGTTTCAAATTGTGTATTCGCCATGTGGATAAGGTTATATACTCTCACCTTGGCCACAAGTAGTCCTAACCCTCATCAGCCTGTTAAGCAGCGATGGCTGATCACAAATCCTACTGGAAAAGAGTATAATCTATCTCGCATACAGCACCCTTAGGGACCTGGTGGCCATCTCTCCACCCAGACATTTGTCAGCTGGCCATAGGTCTTTTTTATTGGGATATCCCTGATGAAGAAAATCCCACTAAAATACCATTAAATCCCTTCCGTACCATAGATAATGGAAACAAACTTTATGGATGTAGGGACACGCGAGCCAGATGCGGTTGGCTAGCCTAGATTACTATGTTTGCCCGGCAAACTATCAAAGCCACAAACAGTAACGGCTGTGTGGGGGAAAAGCCGACTTCTTCTGTATTTCATGGAGATGTGATCATACAGGGGCTGCCTGATGGAACCCCAATACTTCATCAAATTCAGTACACAGCATTGGCCATATTACCAAGTAGAAAACAGAAAAAGGATGGCCCCCAGAGGGGTCTCTAGATCCTCAAATTTTGCATGACCTTTTTAACTTCTGCAAGTGCTCAAAAGGGTGAAAGGAGATTCCCCTATGTGGAAGCCTTTTCCCTCCTTCACTCACATCCTGAACTATGCTTCTCCAATAGATTTTTATCCTCAGCCTTCTGCTCCAGACTCTCTGCTGTCACTCCCACCTCAGCAACCTGATTTCTCCCCTCCAATTACTAGATCAGAAACCCAAACCTCCACCAGTTCTCAGACAATTGACCACTAGTGAGGTAGCAGGTACTGAGGTACCCCTCGACCGACTCATTCCTCTCTTCTCCTGTCAGTGCCCTCACCGGGTCCCACCAGGTCCTCTTTCCAGCTAACCCAAAGCTCAAACGAGCTGAGGAGAGCTCTCAGACCCTTATCCAAGATGTAATATAAATGGCCATTAAAGTTGCTTTGTCATCACTGAAAACAGGTTACTAAAATTTAAAGTCCCTCACAGAATTTTGGGATACTCACTCCCGTTTTCTGCTCTGCTCTACCTGTTCTACTGCTGAAGTTTTGTTGCTAGGAAATTCCCAAACCCCTTTCCAATTATTCTTTTACATCTCTCTTTTTCCTCATTCTCAGATCCTCAGAGCTTCTCTCAGCCCCACCTTCCCCGTATTCCCCCTCTGTACCAGGCCCACAGAAAAGTCTTAAATGTCCTTCTCCAGAAGTCTTCACCATGGCTGAATTTAGAACTTTCAGCATAGAGTTTCTATAAAGAGTTCAATGTAGATAAACTTTCTCTTTTTGTATTGCCCTGTTCTACTTGGCCACTGGTTAAAAAACTCAGTACTTCTAAGCTAGACAACCCCTAACTTGTTTTTCACAAAATATGTGAACAAGGCCTCTGGCCTTCAGCTGGGGCTTCAAAGAAATGGCTACATTTCTAAGATAAAGAAATTAGCAAATGGGCTCCGTTGTAACAGCTGGCAGGGGGAAAATAAGAAAGGGAATAAAAAGCTCTCCCCCTCCCATGTGTCCTTGAAAATTTAACTTGCCCAGAACAGAGGAAAAATCAGAAACAAATACTGCTTTTTTGAACTTCTGCAGACTGTAAACTTCTGAGCCCCATCCTTATATGCTGGGTACAAAATTCTGAAACTACCTAAACTTGAGTTTCAGGGGATTAATTGATTACAACAGAAGCAATGCCCTCTGAATCTGGTTGCAACAAAATAGGACTGTTTCCCTGTCTTCAGTGCCTTAGGTGCCTTGCCTTGTCTGTCCCTACAACAGCATAATTCTATATACTTCAACATTGTTTATGTTTTCATGAAATGGTCAACAGATGGGATTAATTTTGAAATGGTGCAGATGTTTCCCAGAGTGCTCCATCATGATGCAGGTTCGTTTGAAGATCAAATGGGGGGGGGGCATACAACCGGTTCCACTGGGAACATGTATCGCTCACTTTAGCCATCCTATTATGAATAGGAGTTGCTGCACGGGTGGGCACAGGAGCCACTGCCATTGTCCATGGGACACAACAAATGACCCAATTAGAAGCAGCAATAGAGCAAAACTAAGATATTAGAAACCCCCATCAGAGCTTTGCATGAATCTTTAACCTCTCTCTCTGAAGTTGTTTTACAGAACAGTTGAGGGTTGGACCTCCTCTTTATTAGAGAAGGGGGCTTTTGTGATGCATTGAGGAAAGAATGTTGTTTTTATGCTGACCATACTGGAGTTGTAATAAAATCTATGAGTAAATTTAAAAGACACCTTGAAGAGCATCAACAAGAGAGAGAGGCCCAAAAAGGGTGGCTTGAGTCTTGGTTCACACACTCCTCCTGGTTAACTACGTTTTTATCAACCTGGCAGGTCCAATAATAATCCTCATATTATTGCTAACTATAAAACCCTGTTTGCTCAACCGTGTAATTTCTTTTCTCCAGGCTCAAATTGGACGAGTTAAACTTATGGTAATACCCCACTAGCAGACATAGAATGTGACACCCTCCAATGATCATTTTTATGATTAAAAGTAGCCAGAAGAAGAAGTGGGGAATTAAAGGTTAATAAAATAGGTACTTGTCACTTCTTATTTTTCTGTATGCTTAACAAAACACTGTTGAAATCTTGAGAAATGCTTGCAAATCTTGTTCCCAGAATGTTCTGTCCCCAACTGCGCAACTGCAGAATGTACTCCCTCACCCAGTTGCACGCAAACCACCCACTCGCCCTGACCCATCAATAAAATTCCCTCCCTGCCCTCTCCAGGGAAAGTATATAAGCTCTACTTAAGCTATTCTCAGGGCTATCTGCTCGATTCAAGTGATCTCTGAGCCCCAGCATGCTGGACACCAAAAAAACCCTTTGATGTTGCATGAGATAGTCTGTTGGTTGTCTCCTCCTCTGAAGCTCGCCCCACATTTACTTGGATGATTGAATGTAGAAGAGAACATCCAGTCAAAAAGGGATAGTCTATAGCATTAGGAAGATAGTCAGTACTTTTAGGAATAAGGGTGAGTATAGGAATTGGAAAAAAAAGTTCTTTAGCAATAGGGTTTCGATTAGAGAGTGAATGTAAATGTCAGCACAGGTGAAGAGTCAGTCACAATGATGAACTGGGGAAAATATGTAGGAAAGCAGATATCAATAGAGACATTACGAAAACAGGCAAAGTATAAAGTGAGTGATAGGATTAGATATTTTGAACAGGGTTGAGTTTACATATATAATCTTAGGAAGAAACAAATATGTAGTCACAAATAGGATTGACATTTGAGATCATTAGGCAAATTTCAGGTGGATGAATATTTCTCAGAATAATCTTGTGAATAGTTGATTATAAATCCACATACATAAACATGAATGAATTTAGGTAGTGTATATAAGACACATATATTTCATATTTTGAAAAATCTGGAGAGTGTATATATATATATATATATATATATATATATATATATATATACAAAACACACACACAGACAAAAAAGTAGCAATATATATGTCAATCAAAATTCATTATAAAATATGCATCATCCAGAGATCTAAAAATATTAATTTTACTGAACATGGATTTATGTATAATGCTCTTCAACTAGCAAGCTCACCCATAGGTTGAATATCCAATTCCAACAAGTTTAGTAGGAGTGATCTCTTCTAACAATTTGTATCTGCCAAGTCAGCCACCTCACAAGAATGTACGTGTGGTACCAGGTAGGAATCTATATGTGCATATAAGAATACAGAGAAAGGGAGACAGGAATTCACATATCTGTTAACCTTAAAAATACATGGACAACTATTTCAACAACAAATCGACTAGATTCATGACTCCAACTCTGTATCATGCAAAAGGCAAGTCCAACAATACACCAGGCCTACTCTGAACTGCTTGTATTTCTATTCTGTTTGGGTTAGTTTTCTCCATCATATTAGAATTAGTAGTCAGAGTCTGGTCGGGTATGGGTTAGAGTCAGGGATTCAGTATTTTGAATGGAAAATAAAAAACTGAATCCAATGTGTATGCAAATATATGCTACAGAAAATTCTTCCCACTCTCCTCCAGAACAATGCCTTGACATTACCTTCGCCCCAAGTAAGACACAATTAGAGGAGAAGAGTTAGAAAATCTGTGAATACCTATCAGGAATGGAAAATGCTCCAGATTTCACATCTTTGGAGGTGGTAGAGGAGTTTCCAAAAGTAAGGGACAGGGTAAACACTCCACAAACATGGAGCTCTGCTGGCCTAAAGACTTTTTGAGAACCTGCCTTTGAGGTTGGGCACTTAAAATATATGTTGTTTTCATTAGCTTTAGCTTTATTTGTAGTGAGACAATCAAAGCTCGATCTGCTTCTATGTGACCTGGAGGACATGGTTATTTATTTTCCAATAAAAATGAGGCAGCAGTGCTGAATTCTCTCTTTGTAGGTAAACTGTGGCCACTGAGGGCTAAGTGTCTCCCCGTGTGGACTGTGACACAACTTGGTCATCCTCCAATTATCGTCGTGTTTTTTGCTGCTGCACTGGGAGTTTGGTATTTGCTTCATGAAATACAATGAGTTCAAATGGGAGACAGTGCTGAAGGGAGTTCTGTCAGCTGTGGTGGGCATGGTCTCCAGGAGAATGCACCAACCAGGGTTCTATCCCACGTAGCTTGCCCCCTTGACAATAGCAACATGATTCTGAACATTGCCCTAAAACCTCTCCATATAAAAATATGCCTTTACGTATATGGGTCTGATGGCTGCACCATGTCAGTCTCAAGCCATTTGGAAGCCAATGGAAGATCCACATGGCCCCACCACAGATGTTTTATCACTCACTTGCATAACACTTCTCTAGGCCCACTACTCACCAGGCTCCTACTTACTAGCATCTCTGTTCTACACCATTTTCATGAAACCCAGTCAATCAAGGCCCTGTCTGGTATATTCATGATCATCAACAGGACATCAAAGGTTCTCCAGTGACATCTGGTCATGGGAATTTTAAAAATTTCATGGTAATTATCTAGCAATTTTTCATGGATGAAGTTGGAGGCACTGTGGGTTTCAATTCATTCAGGAACCCTTAAAGGGTTAGGAAACTAATTTCAGGCAAAGCTCTGGAGTACTCTCACAAGCAAGGCTACCCAATGAGTGGCCAAAAAGTCACATGAAGCGAGGCCAATTGAGGTCTATAAAGCGAGGTCCATGTGGGTTTTGAATCTCTATAATGCATGCCAAGTTTTCAGAATAAAATCATGTAATATCCTGGCTGAGATTCGCAGTGTTCTGTGGAAAGCCAACCTGTGCCTAGATCTCAGGTTCCAATGGCAACTTCATGCCTGGCCTCCTAAAATCCCAACACAATTCATGGCAATACTTCTCTCAGGTCAGTTCCAGAACTCAGTCTATAAGGAGAATCACACCAGAGTTCAAGTCCAGGTGGACCCAGACAACTCTTCCAACCGCTACTCAAATGAAAACAATTAAAACCAGAATACTCCCTCATGGCCCTATTCTTCTTCCATATAGACACTAATCATAACCTCTTCCTGGAGTTTTCCATGAGTTGTGCAGCCCAAGAAAATGTCCAAAATAAGCTTCTTGCACCTCTTTTGCCTAACTTCAGCATGGCCTGGGCACCCTTCCTGTGAACCTGGAGTGATCAAATAGGCCTGCCCTTAATACTGCTCCGCTTATCCAATTTGAGGCTCTCTGACTGTGGGGTGTAGATTCTTTATGTGAATTGGAGTCATGAGAAAAGCCAAGACAGTGTCCAAAATCAGCTCGCTTTTTCCTCATTTGCCTAAAGTCAGGGTGGCCTGGACACCGTTTCTGTGAACCAGGAGTGATCAAATAAGCCTGCCGTTAATACTTCTGTGTTTCTCCAATTTGAGGCCTACTGATTTCAGGTATCAATTTCTTATGTGATTTGGAGTTACTCGAAAACCCAAGCACCTCTGCAGGGAATTGAAGAACTCATTTGACCCAAAGAATCCCTATTCTCACTTGATGGAGTTCAGGAACCTAACAGAGGAAGGCAAGAGACTTCATCCATAATGAATGATTTTTTTGCCATTATGGTTTTGGATGCACACATGGGATCATTCTTTAGATCCATCAGGTGCTGAGAATCTAACTCAAAGCCACACACATGGCCAAGAGACTAATTCAGACACATCCCTTCCCAAAGCAATTAAGCAAAGAGCCACAGGTGATGCCATTCATTTCCATTTGAAAACTGTTTACTTCAGGCTTCACAAAGGGGTGGATTGAGGCAAAGAACTTCCTGACATTCAGTGAAAAACAACAATAAGTAAGCAAAAGGCCCAAAGCAGGGTTTCTCCACTGAGACTTTCCTGGTCACACTGATATCTGAGTTTTCTGAGATGCTCGCAATTCTCTTCAGCTATCCAGTACATGGCCATGTCACAGAGTTGGAGGTGGTACATATTTTGAACATAAATCCATGAGCCTATTCTAGAGAGTGGACAGAATTCAGGAAGAAAACAGCAACTTAGAAAGATAGCAGGTGTTGCACATCGACAAGACAAGCTGCACTCCATTCATATATTGGGCAGGTTGAAATATGGGAAGATTTACACTTGACAGGACACATCCATTAATGCATTCTCTTTTCCAATGTCTACAACAATGGAGACAGTGGGATACACAGACATAGAAACACTCACCTTGTGAAACAACTTACTAGAAACTGTCCACTCCAAACCAAACCGCCTTTCCCATCTATTCTCAGAACATGAGACAAAACAATAAACCCACACACACTCCCACAAAGGCACCTCCTTCACCCAAGTAGGTCTGTGACTATCCAGAGTGTCCTCTGACTGGTGGGCCATACTATGTTCCCCTGAAATGGTCTGTCTTCTCTCAGATCTGGTTTCCTTGGCCAACTCTGTGCAGTTGTCAGGAGCCAGTGGTGAACCACTATCTGCTTTCTCAGGAAAGGTCCATCTTCAGAGCTTTCCTGGCATTTGGCCATCCTCACATCATTAGGTACCAAGAAAACTGACTCTGTCCTTGGTAAATCCAAACAAGTGAGCCCACTGGGACTGGGACTGGGACTGCCTCTTGGTGCCTGGCTTTTTGGATACCAAGTTCAGACAGTTCCATCACCAAGGAAATGAGGTATGTCACTTTCTTTGGAACTGAATGAGGTCACTGCCTTGGCAACGACTTTGTCCTAACAGTTGCTTCCAAAGGTCCCATGAGATGGAGCCTTCCCCTACTTCCTGTGACACTTTCACAAGGTAGTATGGTATATCCACCATTGGCACCCAAGAACAGCTCTCCACACAGGCCTGGTTTGGTCCATCTTCTCTACAATAAGAAGAGAGAGGCTGATTCATACATATCCCTTCATCCTGACCAGGTTGTTTGCATTGGAAGATTACTTTTGCTCTCTCAGGTCCTTCATACCTGCCTACAACTTCTCCAGGTATCATTTCTGCATGGACCTTTGAAGTTCTCAGCAGGTGGAAGGTCCCCAAGTTTCCTGTATTGTAAAAACCACTCTGTCCCTGCTCTTCTGTAAAATGAGATTGAGGGAACAGAGTATGTTTAGGGTTAATAACAGGTTTGATTTGGGTTACGAATCATTCTGTGCGATGAATAATGCTATTGGGAACCTGCGATATTTACAAGAATATAGAGGTGAAATATAAGTATGAAAACAGAAATCTAGGTATGATTTGAAGCCCAGAAGGACATTGGGCCCTTGATTGGGATACTTAGCTTTGAATTATGCTCTGCAAAATTGTCTCAGATAATTCGATATACAATGGCATAGGACATTTTATTGAATGTAGAAGAGAACATCCAGTCAAAAAGGGATAGTCGGTAGGATTAGGAAGATAGTCGGTAGGTTTAGAAAGAAGAGTGAGTATAGGATTTGGACCAAAAGTTCTTTAGCAATAGGGTTTCGATTATAGAGTGAATGTAAATGTCAGCACATATGAAGTGTCAGTCACTAGGATCAACTTGGGAAAATTTGTTGAAAAGCAGATATCAATAGAAACATTATGAAATCAGGCAAAGTATAAAGTGAGTGATAGGATTAGACATTTCCAACAGGGTTGAGTTTGAATATATAAATTAGGAAGAAACAAATATGTAGTCACCAATAGGATTGACAATTGACAGCATTAGGCAACCTGGACATGGATGTTTTTAGTAATTCATGTACACTTTACATTTAGGCTTTGGTACAATCATAAATGTGACCTTTACATTTTTTTGTCCAGAATATTACTTTGATAAAATGTATATGTACATCAGGTGACATGAGTATGTCTTCCAACATTTCTGTAAGCAATATATTGAAGATGTAAAATTAGAATCGGGGGTACAAAGAGGTGTACCCTGTGTCTATGAATATAGAGATAAAGAATGAATAGACCGTAATGTGAATGAATAATATAACTTTTTTCAACTTTAAAAAATGAATTGATCTAATATCTGAAAAATCACAGGAAATCGTATATTGATATACAATCATTCATTCCAAGCAGTTATACATCTAATGATAATATTCGTGTTTTGGTTTATCATGAAGAGTGTGTGAGTTTTGCTTCAAAAGTGACTATGGAAATAATGTGTTTGGAAAGAAGACTCATGAAAATACCAGTAAAGAAACCTTGACAATACATGTGTTCTGAAGCAAAAAGTGATTAAATTTGAAACAAATGCCTACAAATTTGTGAACTTGTGGATGAAATGTATATCCTATGATGTGCAAAAACTGAAGAAATAATAATGTAAAAGTGTCGAATACAAATGAATAAAAAATTACATATCATGTCCCATTGGAATCTACTTGCATTGATGTTAGACTGGGTCAGTTACTGTAGAATAATTAGGATTTGTATGCATCATTCCCTGAAGTTAGTTTTCAGTACTAGGAAACAAATATGTATTTCAGGTGGATGAATATTTCTGAATATTTTTAATCAACTTTTCACAAGAATAATCTTGTGAAAAGTTGATTAAAAATCCACATACATGAACATAAATGAATTTAGAGAGTGTATATTTGACACATATATTTCATATTTTGAAAAATCTGGAGAGTGTACACACACACACACACAAACACACACACAAAACACTCACAGACATTAAAAAGTAGCAATATAAATGCCAATCGAAATTCATCAGTAAATATATATCATCCACAGATGCAAAAATATTTATTTTACTGAACATGAGTTTACGTATAATGTTGTTCTACTAGGACGCTCCCTATAGGTTGAATTTTCAGTTCCAACAGCATTTAGGAGGAGTGATCTCTTCTCACAATTTGTATCTGCCAAGTCAGCCACCTCACAAAGATGTACGTGTGATACCTGGTAGGATTCTATATATGCATATAAATATACAAGTGTGAATAGGCTAAAGAGAAAGGGAAACATGAATTCTCATATTTGTTAACTTTAAAAACACATGGAGATCTTTTTCTATTAAACATTGACTAGATTTATAACTCCTACCTTGTATAATGCAAAATGCAAGTCCAACTATACAACATACCTCCAATGAACTGCTTGTATTTCTATAGGTTTGTGTTATTTTTCTCTATCATATTAGGATGAGTTGTCTGACTCTAGTATGTATGGGTTAGTGTCAGGGATTCAGTATTTCAAAAGGAAAATTGGAAATTGAATCCAATTTGTATGCAAATATATGCTACACAAATATCCTCCCACTCTCATCCAGAACAATGCCTTGAAATTACCTTCACCCCAAGTAAGACACAGTTAGAGGAGAATAGATAGAAAATCAGTGAATACATATCTGGAATGGAAAATGCTCAGGAGTTCACAACCTTGGAGGTGGTAGAGGAGTTTCCAAAAGTAAGGGACAGGGTAAACACTCCACAAACATGGAGCTCTGCTGGCCTAAAAACTTTTAGAGCAACTGCCTCTGAGTTTGGGAACGTGAAAAATATGTTGTTGTCAGGAGAATTGGCTTCCTTTTTAGTGAGACCATCAAAGCTGGGTCTGCCTCTATGTGACGTGGAGGACATGGTATCTTATTTTCCAATGAACATGAGGTAGCAGTGTTGATTTTCTTCTCTTTAGGTAAACTGTGGCCTCTGGGGGCTAAGTGTCTCCCCGTTGGACTGTGAAGCCATTTGGTCCTCCTCCACTTTTTGTGGGGTTTTTGCTGCTGAACTGGGAGTTTGGTATTTGCTTCATGAAATTCAAGGAGTTCAACTGAGACACAGTGCTGGAGGGTGTTCTGTCATGTGTGGTGGTTCAGAGTCTGCAGAAGAACGCACCAACCACGCTTCTATCCCTCAAAGCTTGCCACATTGCATCCTTGTCCATAGCAACCTGATTCTGAACATTGCCCTGAATCCTCTCCATATAACAAGATGCCTTTAATTACAAGGGTCTGCTGGCTGCTTCATGTAATCCACAAGCCATTTGGAAGTCAATGGAAGATCCACATTGCTCCAACACAGATGTTTTATCACACTCCTGCCCACCACAGCTCTAGGCCCACTTCTCAGCAGGCTGCAACTTTCTGGCACCTCTGTTCTACACAATTTTCATAAAACCCAGTCAAGCAAGGGTCTGTCTGGTACATCCATGATCAGCAACAGGACATCCAAAGATTCTCCAGTGCCACCTGGTCATGGGAATTTCAAAAATTTTATGGTATTTATTTAGACATTTTTCAAGGATGAAGTTGGAGGCACTGTGGGTTTCAATTCATTCAGGAACCAGTAAATGGTCAGCAAGATTATTTCAATGAAAGCTCTGGAGAACCCTCACAGGCAAGGCTTCCCAAAGAATGGCCAAAAGGTCACATTAAGCCAGGCCCATTAAGGTCTACAATATGAGGTCCATGTGTGTTTTCACTCTCAACTATGTCTGCCAAGTCTTTCGAATGAAATCATGTGTTATCTTGGCTGAAATTCCCAGTGCTCTGTGGAAAGCCACTCTGGGGCTAGATCTCAGTTTCCAAGGGTGACTCTCATACATCGCCTCTTAAATCACAACACAATACATGGCAATACTTCTCTGAGATCAGTTCCTGAACTCAGTCTATAAGGGGAATCACACCAGAGTTCAAGCCCAGGTAGACCTTGTTATGTCTTCCAAGTGTCACACAAATATCCACAATTAAATCCAAAACACTTCCACATGGCACTCATCTTCTTCCATTTACACAATCATCATAATCTCTGGCTGGAGGTTTCCATGAGGGGTGCAGCCCAAGACAGTGTCCAATATAACCTCCCTTGCCCCTCATTTGCCTAAAATAAGGGTGGCCAGGACATCCTTCCAGTGAACCAAGAGTGATCAAATAGGCCTGCCATTAATATGGCACTGCTTCTCCAATTTGAGGCCTACTGACTGTGTGTTTTAGATTCTTTATGTGAATTGGAGTCTTGAGAAAAACCAAGCACTTATGGGCTAGCCTCTGCAGGGTTTTGAGGAACACATTTGAACCAAATTATCACTATTCTCACATGATGGATGACAGGAACCTTACAGAGGAATGCGAGAGACTTCATCCACACTGACTGCTCTTTTGTCCATTTTGGTTTTGGATGCACACATGGGATTCTTCTTTAGATCCATCAGGTGCTGAGAATCTAAGCCACAGTCTCACACAGGGCCAAAAGGCTGATTCAGACACATCCCTTTCCAAAGCAATTAAGCAAGGAGCCACAGGTGATGCCCTTTCATTTCCATTTGAAAACTGTTTCTTTAGGCTCTACAATGGTGTGGCCTGAGGCAAAGACCTTCCTGACATTCAGGGCATCAGAACAATTGGTGAGCAAAAGGCCCAAAGCAGGGTTTCTTCACTTAGAATTTCCTGGTCAAACTAATATCTGAGTTTTCTGAGATGCTCCCATTTCTTTCAGCTATCCAGTACATGGCCATGTCACAGAGCTTGGAGGTGGTACATATTTTGGACAAAAAACCATGAGCCTATTCTGGAGAGTGGCCAGAATTCAGGAAGAAAAGAGGAACTTAGGAAGATTGTTGGAGTTGTCCACCCATAAGTCAAGCCGCAGTCCATTCATAAATTGGGCAAGTTGAGTCTAGACAGGACACATCCAATGATTCATTCTCTTTTCTAATATCTAAAACCACGGACACAGTGGGATACACAGACAAAGAAACACTGGCCTTGTCAAACGACTTACCAGAAACAGTTCACTCCAAACCAAACAAACCGCCTTTCCTACCTATTCTCAGAACATGAGACAAAATCTCAAACCCACACCCACACACACAAAGGAAGCTCCTTCCCCAAGTAGGTCTGTGACTATTGGGAGTGTCTTCTGACTGGTGGGCCAAACTATGTTCTGATGAAATCGCCTGTCCTGTGTCAGATATGGTCTCGTTGGCCAAATCTGTGAAGTTGTCACTAGCCAGCGGTGAGCCACTACCTGCTGTCTCAGGAAAGGCCCCTCTTCAGAGCTTTCCTGACATTTGTTCATCCTCACCTCAGTAGGTACCAAGAAAGACTGACTCTGTCCTTGGTAAATCCAAAAAATAAGACCACTGGGACTGGGACTGAGACTGGCTCTGGGTGCCTGGCTTCCCAGATTCCAAGTTCAGAGAGTTCCATCACCAAGGAAGTGAGGTGAGATTACTTCCTTCAGGAATTCTTTGAGGTCATTGCCTTGGCAACCACTTTGTCCTATGAGATGGAGGCTGCCCTGCTGCGCCCCTCCCCTGACTCAGGCAATGGCAAGGCCCTACTGAGGTGGATGGCGCAAGGCGTCCATCCTCTGGAGGAGCGCAGTATGTTTCTGGGAATGGGCTGATTTGTTTTTGTATTCCTTTAATAAGTATAGTTGTGACTTCTCATATGACCATTGAGTATGAAGGAAAAAACATGACTTTCCCAATTAATGCAACTACTTCTAAAGAATAGATCTGTTTGCTCTAAATGCAATGATTCAGCTGTGGAGTGTAAATTGTTAATGTCTAATGAAAAACTCCCTGTATTCCTGTCAAGGAAGTTTTTGAGAAATTAAATTAAAATCTAGAGAAGAAAAATTAATGTTAAGAAGACAGATTAGTGCTTAGTACTGGGCAACTTGTTCTTGTTCCTGTGCACAATGGTTTGTGCTCTTACTCTTGTTTGATTAAAATTAATAACAAGTCAACCACTTGCCATAACCATGGCACTGGTTCCAGTCAGTAAGTCAAGGAAGAATAGTCAAGCTATAGGCCAATAGTTTGGGACATTTGTAATTATTATTAAAAGTTAACTAAGCAAAAACAGCTCAAAGCAAAACACGAACTGAAAGTACAAATGTTTGCTTATGTATAAGCCAAGATACATTCTTCTATTCTGATTGCAGCTAGGTAATATTTTGTTTCTTTAAATAATGATTCCTGTTTTGTAACCACAAAGTACTGTGAGCCTGCCAAAATGAAAAGTATATATGATCAAGTTCACAAGTAAAGATTGGGATCAACACCTGCACTTTGGTGTCTGTGTTGTTTCTCCACCCCTCTTTCGCCGACTCCTCACCATCCGTTCGTCTCCTGAGACCCCCTGTTGGAGCTGGTCTCCGACAACTGGCGCCCCCTGAACAGGGACGATCGGTAATCCGTAAGTCTGATGCATTCATTTCATTCAGAAGTTTTTGGGTGAGGATAGGATTCTTACCTAGGGTACTGCAGACCCCTTAGCAAGGTGCTAAGTAAGTGAAGGGTAAGTAATCAGAGAACTTATTTTGAGAAGTCATGGGCCATAAAGAGTCTAAAGAAAGAGGACTCTTTATTGATATAGCTAAGCATATACTCAATAAATGGGGCATTTCAGTTTCTTCTAAGCAGTTAAGACATTTTTTTCATTTTATTCAAGAATGCTCTCCTTGGTTCCCTGAGGAAGGAACCTTAAATTTAGAAACATGGAAAAAACTAGGTAAAGAGATGAAGGTTTATTATGATCATCATGGGCCAGAAAAGATTCCTGTAGATGCTTTTGCATTATGGAATGTTTTTAAAGATGCTTTGGATCCGACCCATGAGGCAGTTTGTTTGGCTCGTCAAGTGACCGAGTCTGAACAAACCCCCTTTATCGGGGCTGCTGCTACATCTAGATTTTATAAAACTACATCCCCTCAAAAACAGTCTCAATCTGATGATGAACAAGGGGATGAAGAGGAGGATGAACAACTTTCTCCTCAAGATCAGGAGGACTTAGAGGAGGCTACAGCTCAATATCATAACTCTGATTGGCCACCAAATTTGTAAGTTTCTGTGTCTCCAGAGCCTCCTTAGAGCTTTAAATAAAACTATGGAAACTATGGGAGCCTTACAACTGGGTCTCCCATCTCCTACTGCTATAACTAAAGATCATAACATAGTGGTGATAGACTTATAAGATTGCTTCTTTACAATTCCTTTAGCCAAACAAGATTGTAAACATTTTGCTTTTAGTCTGCCTTCCCCAAATTTACAAAGACCTTATTAAAGATTTCAATGGAAAGTTTTGCCTCAGGGAATGAAAAATAGTCCCACCTTATGTCAAAAGCTTGTTGATGCAGCCTTAGTCTCCATGAGAAATAAGTTTCCATCTGGATATATAATTCATTATATGGATGATATTTTATTAGCTCATGCTGATTATTTGATACTCCAAAAAATACTTAATTTTATGATTACAAGTTTACAAGACTGGGGATTAAAAATTGCTCCTGATAAAATTCAAACTCAGGCTCCTTTTTCTTACCTAGGAAGATTAATTAATTCCAACAATATAACTTCTCAAAAAATACAGATTAGGGTTACTTAAAATTAAGTATGGATTTTAAGTAGGGTTACTTAAAATTAAGTATGGATTAGGCCTTACTTAAAATTAACCACTGCTGACCTTAAACCTTTATTTAAAATTTTACAGGGAGATTCAAATCCAAATTCACCTAGACAATTATCTCCTGAGGGAAAGAAGGCTTTATTTAAGGTGGAGAAGGCTATTTCAGATCATTATTTACAACAAATAGACTACAATAAGCCCTGGATGTTAATAATCTTACAGACTTCACACACTCCTACTGGATGCCTATGGCAGGATGATCCTTTAGAATGGATTCATTTGCCTTCTACTCCAAAAAAGATTAATATTTCGTATCCCACCCAGGTGTCATTATTAATTTGTAAAGGTAGACTTCGAAGTAGAGAGCTCTTTGGACGAGATCCATCCTCCATTATTATTCCATATAAAAAGGAACAATTAGATTTCTTATTAAATGTTAATGATGAATGGCCTATAGCATTACAGGGATTCTATGGAGAAATATTGTTTCATTTGCCTAACCACCCATTACTACATTTTATGACTAAGGTAAATACTATTTTTCCTAAAAACTTTTCTCATGTGCCCCTCAATGAGGCTTCTCTAATTTTTACAGATGGATCCTCTAATGGAATAGCTGTTACTATTATAGATGACCAAGAGCCAATAGTTCAACAAACAACTGAAACCTCTGCTCAAAGGACGGAATTAATTGCTATTATAACTGCTTTTGAAAAGGTTACACAGCCTTTTAATCTTTATACTGATTCCCAATATATAGTTAATCTCTTTCCAGCCATAGAAACATCTTTTTTGTCCTCTCATTCATCAATTGTTAATATATTACAAAAGTTACAAAAATTAATATTACAGAGATCCTATAAATTTTTTATTGGACATATTAGAGGACATTCTAACTTACCTGGACCTTTAGTGGCAGGAAATGCTAAAGCTGATTTATTAACTAGGACTGTTTATAACGTTATTGAACAAGCTACTAAAGATCATCAATTACATCATCAAAATTCTGCTGCTCTTAGAGCACAGTTTCATATAACTAAAGAACAAGCTAGACAAATTGTTAAACAATGTCAGATCTGTCCTATTCACTTTCCTTCTCCACAGATGGGTGTCAACCCTAGGGGTTTATTACCTAACAAATTGTGGCAGATGGATGTTACTCATATTCAAGAGTTTGGAAAGTTATCTTTTGTTCATGTTTGTGTGGATACTTTCTCACATGTTATTTTTGCTACAGCACGTACTGGAGAAGCTTATAAGGATATTGCCCAACATCTTTTTGCCTCCTTTGCATATATGGGATTACCTCTTCATATTAAGACAGACAATGCTCCTGCTTATATTTCAAAAACCTTTAAACACCTGTGTCAGACACTTAACATAGTTCATTCTACAGGCATCCCCTATAACCCACAAGGACAAGCCATAGTGGAAAGAGCTCATCAGACCTTAAAATCTCAAATTAATAAATTAAAAGAGGGGGAACTACATTATAGCTCTCCTCATCAAATTCTTCAACATGCTCTATTTGTTATTAATCATTTAAATGTAAATGATTCTAAATTAACTCCAATGCAACGTCATTGGTCTGAGCAAACAGTAACTCAAAAACCTTTAGTTAAATGGAAAGATCTTCTTACTGGACAGTGGAAAGGACCTGATATTCTCTTAACATCGGGGAGAGGATATGCTTGTGTGTTTCCACAGGATGCTACTTCACCTTTGTGGATTCCAGATCGACTCATCAGACATTATGACTCACCCATATCGCAGGCGGAGGTTCCTCCCCAAGCCATACCCAAGGATGCCATCGACCCAGGATGAAGAACTTGCCGAGGACATGACTAATCTTCACCTTCATTCCCCCCCGACAGGCACAAGCAACATTGACATCAAAATTACCATCCTGGGGTCAAATAAAACATCTGACCAGTCAGGCACAAAACTTTGTTGTTAGCCAAAGTGCCTCTGCCTCTCCTGAAAAGGTGTTTCTTGCTATGCTAGCACTCTTATCCTGTCAGGTATCACTGATTTCTGCTAATCAATCTTATTGGGCTTATTTTCCTGATCCTCCTCTTTTAAGAGTTACTGATTGGGGAAAACTTAATATTAAGGTGTTTACTGATAATCCTGATTTGTTAGGAGGGATTTCTGATTCCCTTATTCCTCATAAGATGTCCTATAATATTAATTTCAAGGGTTTAATAGAAGAGACTCCTATTTGCTTCGCTACTGATAATAAATTCATCCCTCAAGGATGTATGCCTATTAATTATAGACAATATTTTACTGATTGCCCTCCTGGCTTCCCAGACATGTATAATAAAAAGAGGAGCCTTTGGCTCCTCGAAATGGTTTCTTTAGGATATTATATAGTTAATGAAACCTATGTTAATAAGACATTACCTGAAGCCATTGATCCATGTGGATTAAAGAATAACAAAAAAGATTTTTATTGGAATAATATGATTGATCCTTGGGAAGAATTTCCTCATTGGTTTCAATGTGGATTTATACAAAGGGCACAAGTCTTTCAGCCTAAGTCTTCAGATGTTAAGATCTATGACTGGTCTGCTTCTGCCCCTCATTTTGATTATAAAAATTATTTTAAGACTAAATCTCAAAAATTTAATCATACTGAAGGAATGTATACAAGTTCTCCTATTCATAGATGGTTCTCACCTGGTTGGGTCACTCCCATATTTCAGAGTGAGCTCCCTAATGGAAAGGTTTCATACTTCCCAGATCTTTTTAGATTAATTGCAGCTACTAATATGGTTCTTTTAACCAGACCTGGTAAAACTCCAGAACCTTTCAATATTCGTGCTTGCATTAATGCTCCTCATGCTATTTTAGTAGGTAATAATAATACCTTGACAATTAATCGTAATAATAGTGTTTAATCTATTTCCTGTGATCAATGTATGTTAACTAATTGTATACATGCTAATCTTCCAAAAAACTACACTACTTTTATAATTATACATCAGCCTTCCTATGTAATGATTCCTGTCCTTCTTAATGATGATTGGTATGATGATGAAGGGTCACAAATTCTTAAAAAATTTAATGAATTAATTAGACCTAAGCGATTTGTTGCAACATTAATTTTAGGAATTACAGCATTAATAGGAATTATTACTTCTTTAGCTTTATCTACTACAGCTTTAGTTAAAGAAATTCATACTGCTCATCATGTTAATGATTTATCTCATAATGTTTCATTAGCATTAGCTATTCAAGAAAAAATAGATAAGAAATTGGAGGCCCGAATTAATGCCTTAGAGGAAGCTTTATTATATGTAGGAAACCAGATTCAAAACATAAAATCTCAAATGACAACCAAATGTCATGCTAATTTCAAATGGATCTGTGTTACTCCCTTAAAATATAATCAAACTAAATATGGATGGAATCAAGTACAAACTCATTTATTAGGGATCTGGAATAAAACTCAAATAGGCCCCAATATACAAGATTTACAACAACAAGTAAAATATATAAGTAAGGCTTATTTATCTACTGACTCTACAGCTGACTTTGCTGCAGATTTATACAAAAATGTACAAAAAACTATTTCCAATAGTACTTGGTGGTCATATATGATTAATATTGGTTTTGGCTTTTTATTCATTGTTCTTGTTTGTCTCATTCTTCCAGTCCTCTTCAGACTTGTCTGGAAATCAATCAGAAGCATCTCAGTCCAAATCGAACACCTCAAATTAAAAAATAAAAAAGGGGGAAATGCTGCGCCCCTCCCCTGACTCAGGCAATGGCAAGGCCCTACTGAGGTGGATGGCGCAAGGCGTCCATCCTCTGGAGGAGCGCAGTATGTTTCTGGGAATGGGCTGATTTGTTTTTGTATTCCTTTAATAAGTATAGTTGTGACTTCTCATATGACCATTGAGTATGAAGGAAAAAACATGACTTTCCCAATTAATGCAACTACTTCTAAAGAATAGATCTGTTTGCTCTAAATGCAATGATTCAGCTGTGGAGTGTAAATTGTTAATGTCTAATGAAAAACTCCCTGTATTCCTGTCAAGGAAGTTTTTGAGAAATTAAATTAAAATCTAGAGAAGAAAAATTAATGTTAAGAAGACAGATTAGTGCTTAGTACTGGGCAACTTGTTCTTGTTCCTGTGCACAATGGTTTGTGCTCTTACTCTTGTTTGATTAAAATTAATAACAAGTCAACCACTTGCCATAACCATGGCACTGGTTCCAGTCAGTAAGTCAAGGAAGAATAGTCAAGCTATAGGCCAATAGTTTGGGACATTTGTAACTATTATTAAAAGTTAACTAAGCAAAAACAGCTCAAAGCAAAACACGAACTGAAAGTACAAATGTTTGCTTATGTATAAGCCAAGATACATTCTTCTATTCTGATTGTAGCTAGGTAATATTTTGTTTCTTTAAATAATGATTCCTGTTTTGTAACCACAAAGTACTGTGAGCCTGCCAAAATGAAAAGTATATATGATCAAGTTCACAAGTAAAGATTGGGATCAACACCTGCACTTTGGTGTCTGTGTTGTTTCTCCACCCCTCTTTCGCCGACTCCTCACCATCCGTTCGTCTCCTGAGACCCCCTGTTGGAGCTGGTCTCCGACACTGCCCTTACTTCCTGTGACACTTTTACAAGTTAGAATGGTATATCAACCATAGGCACCCAGGAACAGCTCTCCACACATGCCTGGTTTGGTCTATCTTGTGTACATTAACAAGAGAGAGGCTTATTCAGACACAACCCTTCATCCTGGAAAGGTTGTTTGCGATGGAAGATGACATTTGCTCTCTCAGGTCCTTCATAGATGCCTACATCTTCTCCAGGGATCAAATTTGCATGGACATTTGAGGTTCTCAGCAGGAGGAAGATACCCTACATTCCTGTATTGTAAGACGAACTCTGTCCCTGCTCTTCTGCAAAGTTAGATTGAGGGAAGAGTGTATGGTTAGGGTTAATAACATGTTTGATTTGGGTTACGAATCATTGCGAAGGATGATTAATAGTATTGGGAACCTGCGATATTTATAAGATTATAGAGGTGAAATATAAGTATGGAAACAGAAATCTAGGTAAGATTTGAAGCCCAGAAGGGCATTAGGCCCTTTATTGGGATACTTAGCTTATAATTACGTTCTGCACAGATGTCTCAGATAAATCGATAATCAATTGCATAGGACCTTACACCTTAGAAGATTGATTTTAGAAGAGAACATCCACTCAAATTGAGATAGTCGGTGGGATTAGGAAGGTAGTCAGTAGGTTTAGGAAATAGAGTGAGTATAGGACATGGAGCAAAAGTTCTGTAGCAATAGTGTTTTGGTTATAGAGTGAATGTAAATTTCAGCACATGTGAAGAGTCATTCACAATGATTAACTGGGGAAAATATGTAGAAAGGAAAATATCAATACAGACCTTACGAAATTAGGCAATTATACAGTGAGTGATAGGATTAGACATTTTCAATAGGGTTGAGATTGAATACATAATCGTAGGAAGAAACAAATATGTCGACACCAATAGGAATGACATTTGAAAGCATTAGGCAACCAGGACATTTATCGTTTTAGTAATCCACGTTCACTTTCCATTTAGTATTTGGTACAATCATAAGTGTGATTTTTGCATTTTGTGCCCAGAAAAATATTGTGATCAAATGTATATGTAGATCATATGACATGAGTATTTCTTCCACGATTACTGGGAGCAATATTTGAAGACATATAAATTAGTATTGGGGGTACAAAGTGGTGTACCCTGTGTCTATGAATATAGAGATAATGCATGAATAGACCATACTGTGAATAAATATTATAACTGGTTCCACTTTAAATAATGGATTGAATTGATATCTGAAAATATATAGGAAATCATATATTGACATACAATCTTTCACTCCAACCAGTTATATATCTAATGGTAATCTTAGGGTTATTGTTTATCATGAAGTGTGTGTGAGTGTTGTTTCAAAAGTGATTATGGAAATCGAAAATAATATGTTTGGAAAAAAGTCTCATGAAAAGACCAGTCAAGAAATATGGAGGAATCCATGTGTTCTGAAGCAGGAAGTGATTGAAAGTGAAACAAATGCCTATAAATTTTCTAAATTGTGAATGAAATATATATCCTGTTATGTGCATAAACTGTTGAAATAGTAATGTATCAGTGTTGAATAAAAGTGAAAGTCAAAATACACATCATGTCCAATAGGAATCTACTTGCATTGATGTTAAACTGGGTCAGTTACTGTAGAAATATTAGAATTGTGTACATTATGCACCAAAGATAGTGTTTTTTTTTATTTTTATATATGGTTGTTCAAAACATTACATAGTTCTTGATATATCATATTTCACACTTTGATTCAAGTGGGTTATGAACTCCCATTTTTACCCTGTATACAGATTGCAGAATCACATCAGTTACACATCCATTGATTCACATATTGCCATACTAGTGTCTGTTGTATTCTGCTGACTTTCCTATCCTCTACTATCCCCCCTAGCCTCCCTGCCCCTCCCCACTTCTCTCTCTACTCCCTCTACTGTAATAAATTTCTCCCCCTTGTATTATTTTTCCCTTTCCCCTCAATTCCTCTTGTTTGTAATTTTGTATAACCCAGAGTGTCTCCTTCCAATTCCATGCAATTTCCCTTCTCCCTCCCTTCCACCTCTCATCCCTGTTTAATGTTAATCATCTTGTCATGCTCTTTGTCCCTATCTGTTCTTAGTTACTCTCCTTATATCAAAGATGACATTTGGCATTTGTTTTACAGGAATTGTGTAGCTTCACTTAGCATAATCCAGTCTAATGCCATCCATTTTCCTGCAAATTCTGTGATTTTTTCATTTTTCAATGCAGAGTAATAATCCATTGTGTGTTAATGCCACATTTTTTTTATCCATTATTCTATTGAAGGGCATCTAAGTTGGTTCTACAGTCTTGCTGTTGTGAATTGTGCTGCTATGAACATCGATGTAGCAGTGTCCCTGTAGCATGCTCTTTTTAGGTCTTTAGTGAATAGACCAAGAAGGGGAATAGCTGGGTCAAATGGTGCTTCCATTCCCAGCTTTCCAAGAAATCTCCATACTGCTTTCCCAATTGGCTGCACCAATTTGCAGTCCCACCAGCAATGTACAAGTGTACCTCTTTTCCCACATCCTTGCCAGCACTTCTTGTTGTTTGACTTTATAATGGCTGCCAATCTTACTGGAGTGAGATGGTATCTTAGGGTGGTTTTAATTTGCATTTGTCTGACTGCTGGAGATGGTGAGCATTTTTTCATGTACTTATTGATTGATTGTATGTCCTCATCTGAGAAGTGTCTGTTGAGGTCCTTGGACCATTTGTTGATTGGGTTATTTGTTATCTTATTGTCTAATTTTTTGAGTTCTTTGTATACTCTGGATATTAGGGCTCTCTCTGAAGTGTGAGTAGTAAAGATTTCTTCTCAGGATGTAGGCTCCATATTTACCTCTCTTATTGTTTCTTTTGCTGAGAAAAAACTTTTTTAGTTGAGTAAGTCCCATTTGTTGATTCTAGTTATTAACTCTTGTACTATGGGTGTCCTATTGAGGAATCTGTAGCCCGACCCCACAGTATGTGCATCGTAACCAAATTTTTCTTCTATCAGACAATGTGTCTCTGATTTGATATCAAGCTCCTTGATCCATTTTGAGTTAACTTTTGTGCATGGCGAGAGAAAGGGATTCAGTTTCATTTTGTTACATATGGATTTTCAGTTTTCCCAACACCATTTGTTGAAGATGCTATCCTTCCTCCATTGCATGCTTTTAGCCCCTTTATCAAATATAAGATAGTTGTAGTTTTGTGGATTGGTTTCTGTGACCTCTATTCTGTACCATTGGTCCACCTGCCTTTTTCGGTACCAGTACCATGCTATTTTTGTTACTATTGCTCTGTAGTATAGTTTGAAGTCTGGTATCGCTATACCACCTGATTCACACTTCCTGCTTAGCATTGTTTTGCAATTCTGGGTCTTTTATTTTTTCATATGAATTTCATGATTGCTTTCTCTATTTCTACAAGAAATGCCTTTGGGATTTTGATTGGCATTGGATTAACTCTATAGAGAACTTTTGGTAATATCGCCATTTTGATGATGTTAGTTCTGCCTATCCATGAACAGGGTATATTTTTACATCTTCTAAGATCTTCTTCTATTTCTCTCTTTAGGGTTCTGTAGTTTTCATTGTATAAGACTTTCACCTCTTTTGTTATGTTGATTCCCATTTTTTTTTTAGGATATTGTGAATGGAGTGGTTGTCCTCATTTCCATTTCAGAGGATTTGTCGCTGATATACAGGAATGCATTTGATTTATGCGTGTTGATTTTATATCCTGCCACTTTGCTGAATTCATTTATTAGCTCTATTAGTTTCTTTGTAGACCCTTTTGGGTCTGCTAGGTATAGAATCATGTCATCTGCAATAGTGAAAATTTAAGTTATTCTTTTCCTATTTATATGCCTTTAATTTCTTTCATCTGTCTAATTGCTCTGGCCAGTCTTTTGAGAACTATATTGAACAGAAGTGGTGAGAGCGGGCATCCCTGTCTTGTTCCAGATTTTGGAGGGAATGTCTTCAATTTTTCTCCATTAAGAATGACGCTAGCCTGCGGTTTAGCATAGATTGTTTTTACAATATTGAGGAATGTTCCTGTTATTCCTAGTTTTTCGAGAGTTTTGAACATAAAGGGATGCTGTACTTTGTCGAATGCTTTTTCTGCATCTATCTAGATGATAATATGGTTTTTATTTTTAAGTCTATTGATGTGGTGAATAACACTTATTGATTTTCGTATATTGAACCCTCCTTGCATCCCAGGGATGAATCCTACTTGATCATGGTCCACATTTTTTGATATGTTTTTGTATCTGATTCTCCAGAATTTAATTTAAGATTTTTGCATTTAGGTTCATTAGAGATATCGGTCTTTAGTCTTCTTTCTTTGAAGTGTCTATCTGGTGAAGGAATCAGAGTGATATTGGCCTCGTAGAATGAATTTGGAAGATCTCCCTCTTTTTCAATTTTCTGAAATAGCTTGAAAAGTATTGGTATTAGTTCATATTTAAAGGTTTTGTAAAAGTCTGATGTATACCCATACGGTCCTGGGATTTTCTTAGTTGGTAGTCTTTGGATGGTTTCTTTTATTTCCTCAATTGATATTGGTATGTTTAGGTTGTCTATGTCCTCCTAACTCACTCTGGTCAGATCATATGACTTAAGAAATATTTCGATGCCTTCACTATCTTCTATTATTTTGGAGTATAAGGATTCAAAGTAATTTCTGATTATCTTCTGTATTTCTGAAATATCTGTTGTGATATTGCCTTTTTCATCCCATATGATAGTAATTTCAGTTCTCTCTCCTCTTCATTAGCATGGCTAAGGGTCTGTCCATTTTATTTATTTTTTCAACGAACCAACTTTTAGTTTTGTCAATTTTTTCAATTGTTTATTTTGTTTCGATTTCATTGATTTCTGCTCTGATTTTAATTATTTCTTTCCTCTACTTCTTTTGCTGTTGTTTGCTCTTGTTTTTCTAAGATTTTGAGATGAAGTATGAGATCATTTATTTGTTGTTTTTTTTCTTTTTCTAAGGAATGAACTCCAAGCAATGAATTTTCCTCTTAGAACTGCTTTCAATGTGTCCCATAGATTCCTATATATTGTGTCTGTGTTTTCATTTTTCTCTAAGAATTTTTTATTTTCCTCCTTGATGTCTTCTATAACCCATTGATCATTCAGTAACCTATTGTTCATTCTCCAAATGATGCATGGTTTTTCCTTCCTTCTTTTATCATTGATTTTTAGTTTCATTCCATTATGATAAGATAAGATGCATGGTATTATCTCTACTCCTTTAATTTGTCTAAGAGTTGCCCTGTGACATAATATATGATCTATTTTTGAGAAGGATCCATGTGCTGCTGAGGAAAAATGTAACTGCTTGATGTTGGGTCGTATATTCTATATATGTCAATTAAGTCTAGGTTATTAATTGTGTTATTGAGTTCTATAGTTTCCTATTTCAACTTTTGTTTGGAAGTCCTGTCCAGTGGTGAGAGAGCTGTGTTGAAGTCTCCCATGATTATTGTATGGTGGTCTATTAGACTCTTGAACTTGAGAAAAGTTTGTTTGATGAACATAGCTGCACCATTGTTTGGGGCATACATATTTATGATTGTTATGTCTTGCTGGTGTATGGTTCTCTTGAACAGTATGTAGTGTCCCTCTTTATCCCTTTTGATTAACTTTGGCTTGAAATCTATTTTATTTGATATGAGTATGGACACTCCTGCTTTTTTCCGAAGTCCATATGAGTGATATGATTTTTTCCAATCTTTTACCTTCAGTGTATGTATGTCTTTTTCTTATCAAATGCGTCTCCGGTAGGCAGCATATTATTGGGTCTTGTTTTGTGATCCATTCTACTGGCCTGTGTCTGTTAATTGGTGAGTTTAAGCCATTAACATTTACAGTTATTATTGAGAAAAGGGTTGTTCTTCCAGCCATATTTGTTTATTTATGTTATTAAACATGGATTGTTTTCCTCTTTGATTATTTCCCCCCTTTAATGTCCTACCTCCCACTGTTGGTTTTCATTATTTTCCAATTACTCTTCCTGTAATATTTTGCCAAGGATGTTTTGAAGAGATGGTTTTCTAGCTACAAATTCTTTTAACTTTTGTTTATCGTGGAAAGTTTTAATTTCATCTTCCATCCTGAAGCTTAATTTTGCTGGATACACAGTACATGGTTGGAACCCATTTTCTTTCTGTGATTGAAAAATGTCATTCCAGGATCTTCTAGCTTTCAGAGTCTTTGTTGAAAGATCAGCTGTTATCCTGATTGGTTTACCCCTAAATGTAATCTGCTTCCTTTCTCTTGTAGATTTTAAAATTCTCTCCTTATTCTGTATGTTGGGCATCTTCATTATAATGTGTCTAGGTGTGGATCTCTTATGATTTTTCACATTCGTCGTCCTGTAGGCTTTTAGAATGTGGGAGTCTGTCTCATTCTTCAAGTCTGGGAAGTTTTCTCATATTATTTCATTGAATAGATTGCTCATTCCTTTGGTTTGGACCTCTATACCTTCCTGTATCCCAATGACTCTTAAGTTTGGTCTCTTTATTTTATCCCATATTTCTTGGATGTTCTGTTCATGGTTTCTTAACAGTTTGGCTGAGCTGTCTATGTTCTTTTCAAGTTGAAATACTTTGTCTTCATTGTCTGATGTTCTATCTTATAAGTGTTCTACTCTGATGGTAGTATTCTCAATTGAGTTTTTAAGATGGTCTATTGCTTCCTGCATTTCTAGGATTTCTGTTTGTTATTTTTTACAACCTCTATCTCCCTGTATAGTTGATCTTTTGCTTCTCGGTTTTGTTTATGTAATTCATTGTTGAAGTGATCTTTCATTGTCTGATTTTGCTGTCTAATGTCTTCCTTGAGACTTCAGATCATCTGAAGAATGTATATCCTGAGTTCTTTATCTGACATTCCATCTGCTGCAGCTATTACCTCTTCTAAAGTTGTGTTGACCTGCATTGCTTGTGGTTCTTTTTTCCTTTTCTTTTCATACTGCTCGCGTTTCTTTCTGCTTGGTGAAACTGTTGTGATTTTGAAATTTTCCCCCTATATATTTATATTGCTCTTGTATATTTGAAATGTCTTCATTGCAGGGGCAGGGGTGGCTGTGCTGTTCCACCAATTGGGGTGATATATCTACCACGCTGATGGGCCGCTAGGCCTGTTATTCTGATCGGTCGCAGGTCTGCTTACCATGCAGGCGCAGGAGGCTGCTCTCCTCTGCCCCTCCTCCAATTGGTGTGACGTGTCTACCACGCCCGTGGACCCTTGCGGTGTTCTGCCGATCGGTCGCAGGTCTGCCTACCTTGCTTGCGTGGGCGGCGGCTCTGCTCTACCCCTACCCCAATTGGGGTGACGTGACTATCATGCCTGCAGGTTGCTGGGCCTGTTCTGGGCATGGGCAAAGGCTCTGCTCTGCCCCTACTCCTATTGGGGTAATGTGACTACCATGCCGGTGACCCACTGGGATTGTACTAGGCACGGGAGAAGGCTCTGCTCTGCAACAACTCCAATTGGGGTGACGTGACTACCACACCTGTGGGTCGCTGGGCCTGTTCTGGGCCCGGGTAGCAGCTCTGTTCTGCCTCTACTCCAATTGGGTTGACGTGACTACCATGCAGGTGTGTCACTGGGTCTGTTCCAGGTGCGGGCAGCTGCTCTGCTCTGCCCCTCTGGCTTGATGACAAAGTGAGAGAGACCCGGGTGTTTGTGACTCACTTTCTTCACCAGGAGACCAACTGTTTCTGTCACTGCTGGTATCAATGAAGTTATCTCCTCTGCTGCTTTCTGATGACATCAGAAATTTGTCATGTTGGTATCCCATGTGAAAGGCAGCATTTTGTTCCCTTTTATGGGTGACCAAAGCAATGGGTGAGTCCTGACCGGCCCTCACAAGCCGCGTCTCAATCCTGTTGCCACTGCCTATGAAGGCTCGGTTGATATTTACCTCCACAGTATTCAGCAAGACCCGGAACGAGAAGCAGTTTCCGCGGGTTCTTTAGCCCTGGGCCAGATCAGTTCCGAGAGGCGGAATTCGGCCGCTCTGGGCTTGGTGTATGTTCTAATAGGAGCAGGCTCCAAGACGGAGTTTCTGCAGGTTCTTTGGCACTGAGCCTGAGTAATTTGTCTGTGACACAAAGGTGAATGGCATCCTGAAATTACCTGTTCTATAGGTGAATGAGCTTCGATCAGTCGAAAACAGGGATGGTGACATCAGCTCTCCAAGATGGTGGCCGCTGGCTTCCTCTGTGGTCTGACCGGTGTGGAGAACCGAATTGGACCGCATCCTTTCCCGTCTCAAACCCAGAATTCAGCACTTAGCACAGTGATTGCATACCTGTCAGGAGCCCACAGAATCCACACCGCTGTATATTTGCATTGCTATCTCTTCGTTTCCCAGTGCACGCCGCAGACTCTAGCCGCAGACCGATTTCCTGAATAAGCAGCATGACCCTCTATGCGGACAAATCACTCGTGTTTGAGCCTGCGTAGCTGATCCTCGTGAGATGGAAATATGTCGACTAGGTTTTGGAGCACCCCAATTTTGCTGGAAATTTGTAACAAGATAGGTTTTAGCCATTATAACTCCTCATTCTCCCGCACAGTGACGCGGTACATGGGGGTGATGCACTCCCTTCACCACCATCATATGATCCCCCAAAGTTAGTTTTCAGTACTAAGAAACAAATATGTATTTCTGGTGGATGAATAATTCTGAGAATATTCTTTTGAAAACTTGATTATTAATCCAAATACATGAATATGAGTGAATTTAGGGAGTGTATAATAAGAAAAATATACCTCATATTTTGAAAAATCTGGAGAGTGAATATATATATATATATATATATATATATATATATATATATATATACACACACACACATACACACACAGACATTAAAAAGTAGCATTATGTATGCCAATCGAAATTCACCACGAAGTAATATATCATCCACAGATCCAAAAATATTCATTTTAATGAACATGGATTTATGTTGTTCAAATAAGAAGCTCACTCATATGTTGAATTTTCAGTTCCAACAGCATTTAGTAGGAGTGATCTCTTCTCACAATTTGCATCTGCCAAGCCAGCCACCTCACAAAATGTACGAGTGATACCAGGTAGAATTCTATATGTGCATGTAAAAATACATGTGATGAATAGGCTACAGAGAAAGGGAGACAGTTATTCACATGTTTGTTAACTTTTAAAACACATGGAGAACTATTTCAATTAAAATTCGCTAGATTTATAACACCTACCATTTATCATACGAAAGGCAAGTCCAACTATACACCATGCCTCCTGTGAACCTCTTGTATTTCTATTCTGTTTGGGTTATTTTTCTCCACCATATTAGGATTAAAAGTCAAAGTGTAGTACGGTATGTGTTAGTGTCAGGGATTCAGTATTTCGAATGGAAAATTGGAAAATGTATCAAATGTGTATGCAAATATGTGCTACACAAAAATCTTCCCACCCTCATTCAGCACAATGCCTTGACATTACCTTCGCCCCACATAAGACACAATTAGAGGAGAAGAGTTAGAAAATCTGTGAATACATATGTGTAATGAAAAGTGCTCAGGAGTTCACAAATTTGCAGGTGGTAGAGGAGTTTCCAAAAGTAAGGGACAGGGTAAAAACTCCACATACATGAAGTTCTGCCAGCCTAACATCTGGAGAAACTGCCTCTGAGGTTGGGCAATGAAATATATGCTGTTGTCAGGAGCATTAGCTTCATTTGTTGTGAGACCATCATAGCTGAGTCTTCATCTATGTGATCTGGATGACATGGATTCTTATTTTCCAATGAACATGAGGCAGCAGTGCTGAATTTTCTATTTGTAGGTAACCTGTGGCCACTGGGGTCTAAGTGTCTCCCCTTGTGGACTGTAATTCCATTTGGTCATCCTCCACTATTCGTGGCATTTCTTGCTGCTGCACTGGGAGATTGGTGTTTGCTTCATGAAATACAAGGATTTCAAATGGGACACAGTGCTGAAGTAAGTTCTGTCAAGTGTGGTGGGTCAGGTTCGTCAGGAGAATGCACCAACCAGGCTTCTATCCCACATAGCTTGCCCCATTGACCATAGCAACCTGATTCTGAACATTGCCCTAAAACCTCTCCATATAACAATATGCTTTTACATATAAGGGTCTACTGGCTGCAAAATGTCAGTCACAATCCATTTGGAAGCCAATGGCAGATCCAAATGCCCCCACCACAGATGTTTTATTACACACCTGCCAACCACTACTGTAGTACAACTACTCAGCAGGATCCAACTTACTGGCATCTCTGTTCAACACCATTTTCATAAAACCCAGTCAATCAAGGCACTGTCTTGTATACTCATGATCAGCAACAGGACATCCAAATATTCTCCAGTGCTACCCGGTCATGGGAATTTCAAAAATTTCATGGTATTGATATAGCCAATTTTCAAGGATGAAGTTGGAGTCACTGTGAATTTTAATTCACTCAGAAACCATTAAATGGTGAGGAAGCTCATTTCAATGAAAACTCTGGAGAATTCTTACAGGCAAGGCTTCCAAAAGTGGCGAAAAGTCAGATTAAGCCAGGCCCCTTGAGGTCTACAATGTATGGTCCATGTGTGTTTCGACTCTCAAACATGGCTGCCAAGTCTTTAAGAATAATATCATGTGATATCCTGGCTGAGATTTCCTGTGCTCTGTGGAAAGTCAACTTGGGCCTAGATGTCACTTTCCAAGGGCAACTCTCATGCATGGCCATCTAAAATTCCAACACAATTCCTGGCAATAATTCTCTGAGATCAGTAAAAGAACTCAGTCTCTAAGGGGAATCACACCAAAGTGCAAGCCTAGGTGGACCCAGAGATCTCTTCCAACCGCCAGACAAATATCCACAATTTAAACCAAACACTCTCACATGGCCCTCATCTTCTTCCATATAGACACTCATAATATTCTCTGGCTGGAGGTTTCCATAAGGGACGCAGCCCATGACAGTGTCCAAAATAAGCTCCGTGCCCCTCATTTGCCTAAAGTCAGGGTGGCCTGGACTCTCTTCCTGTGAACCAGTAGTGATCAAATAGGCCTGCCTTTAATATTGCTTGGCTTCTCCAACTTGAGGCCTTCTAGCTTTGGGGTTTAGATTCTTTAAGTGAATTGGAGTCATGAAAATCAAACACCTATGGCCTAGCCTCTGCAGGGCTTTGAAGAACTCATTTGACCCAAAGGATCCCTATTCTCACTTGATGGATATCAGGAACCTACCAGAGGAAGGCAAGAGAGTTCATCAACAATATCTGATCTTTTTGCCATTTTGGTTTTGGATGCATGCATGGGATCTATCTTTAGATCCATCAGGTGCTGAGAATCTAAGCCACAGCCTCACACAGGGCCAACAGGCTGATTCAGACATATCCCAATCCTAAGCAATTAAGCAAAGAGTCACAGGTGATTCCCATTCATTTCCATTTGAAAACTGTTTTCTTCAGGGTTCACAAAGTGGTGGCTTGAGGCAAAAAACTTCCTGACATTCAACAGAACAATAGGTAAGCAAAAGGAACAAAGAGGGGTTTCTCCACTGAGACTTTCCTGGTCAACAGATATTTGAGATTTCTGAGATGCTAGCCATTTCTTTCAGCTATCCAGTACATAGCCATGTCACAGATCTTGGAGGTACAAATCTTGGACACAAAACCACGATACTATTCTGGAGAGTGGCCAGAATTGAGAAAGAAAACAGGAAATTAGGAAGCTTGTAGGTGTTGCCCATCCATAAGGCAAGCCAGAGTTCACTCATGAATTGGGCAGGATGAATGCTGGGAAGCTTTCTACTAGACAGGACACATCCATTGATGCATTGTCTTTTCTAATGTCTACAACAATGGACTCAGTGGGATACACACACATAGAAACACTCGCCTTGTCAAAGGACTTAATAGAAATATTCCACTCCATACCAAACAAACCGCCTTTCCTACCTATTCTCAGAACATGAGACAAAACCACAAACTCACACCCACACCCAAAAAGGCACCTCCTTCCCCCTAGTAGGTCTGTGACTCCCTGGAGTGTCGTCTGACTGGTGGGCCATTCTATGTTCTTCCAAAATGACCTCTCCTGTCTCAGATCATGTCTGCTTGGCCAACTCTGTGAAGTTTTCAAGAGCCAGCGGTGAGACACTACCTGCTTTCTCAGGAAAAGCCCCTCTTCAGAGGTTTCCTGGCATTTGGCCATCCTCACATCTGTAGGTACCAAGAAAGACTGACTCTGTCCTTGGTAAATCCAAACATGTCAGACCACTGGGACTAGGACAGGGACTGTCTCTTGGTGCCTGGCTTCCTGGATTTCAAGTTCAGAGAGTTCCATCACCAAGGAAGTGAGGTGAGATCACTTCCTTCAGGATATGAATGATGTCACTGCCTTGGCAACCACTTTGTCCTAACAGTTGCTTCCAAAAGTATCATGAGGTGGAGGCTGTCCTGATTTTCATGGGACACTTTCTCTAGTTAGAATGTTATATCAACCATAAGCACCCGGGAACAGCTTCCACACAGGACTGGTTTGGTCCATGTTCTATACATTAAGAAGAGAGAGACTGATTCAGACACAACCCTCCATCCTGACCAGGATGATTGCCATGGAAGATGACTTTTGCTTTCTGAGGTACTTCATAGCTGCCTTCATCTTCACCAGGGATCATTTCTGCATGAACATTTGAGTTTCTCAGCAGGTGAAGATCCCCTAGATTCCTGAAGTTTAATACCCACACTGTTATTGCTCTCCTGCAAAGTGAGTGTATGGTTACGGTTAATAATATGTTCGATTTGGGTTAGGAATCATTCTGCAGGAAGAATAATGAGATTGGGAACCTGCGATATTTATAAGAATATATACGTGAAATATATGTATGAAAACGGGAATCTAAGAAAGATTTGAAGCCCAGAAGGGCATTGGGCCCTTTATTTGGATACTTAGTGTTGAATTATGTTCTGTACAGTTGTCTCAGTTAAATCGAAATACAGTGGCATAGGACCTTGTACCTTGGATGATTGAATGTAGAAGAGAACATCCAGTCAAAAAGGGATAGTCAGTAGGATTAGGAAGATAGTCAGTAGGTTTAGGAAGAAGAGTGAGTATATGATTTGGAATAAAAAGCTTCTTTAGCAATAGGGTTTCGTTTAGAGAGTGAATGGAAATTTCAGCACATGTGAAGAGTCAGTCACAATGATGAACTGGGGAAAATATGTAGGAAAGCAGGTGTCAAGAGAGACATTACGAAATCAGGAAAAGTATAAAGTGAGTGATAGGATTAGACATTTTCAACAGGGTTGAGTTTGAATACATAATCATAGGAAAAAACAAATATCTCGTCACAAATGGGAATGACATTTGAGAGCATTAGGCAACCTGGACATGGATGTTATTAGTTATTCACGTTCACTTTCCTTTTAGGCTTTGGTACAATCATAAGTGTGACATTTTTATGGTTTTTTTTTTTTTTGTTCAGAATATTACTGTGATAAAATGTATATGTAGATCAGGTGGCATGAGTATTTCTTTCACCATTTCTGGGAGCAATATTTTGAAGACGTATACATTAGTATTAGGGGTACAAAGAGGTGTACCCTGTGTCTATTAATATAGAGATAATGCATGAATAGACCATACTATGAATAAATAACGTAACTGATTCCACTTTAAATAATGGATTGAATTGATATGTGAAAATATATAAGAAATCTTATATTGATATACAATCATTCATTCCAACCAGTTATATTTCTAATGGTAATATTAGGATTATGGTTTATGATGAATGGTGTTTGAGTTTTGCTTTACACGTGATGATGTTAAACAAAAATAATATGTTTGGAAAGAAGTCTCATGAAAAGACCAGTCAAGAAACATGGAGGAATACATGTGTTCTGAATCAGGAAGTGATTGATCGTGAAACAAATGCCTATAAATTTTCTAATTTGTGACTGAAATATATATCCCATCATGTGCATGAACTGAAGACATAGTAACGTACAAGTGTTGAATAAAAATGAAAGTCAAAATACACATCATGTCCCCTAGGAATCTACTTGCATTCATTTTAAACTGGCTAAGTAACTGTAGAAATATTAGGGTTTGTATGCACCATTCACTGAATTTAGTTTTCAGTACTAGGAAACAATATGTATTTCAGGTGGATGATTATTTCTGAAAATAATCTTGTTGAAAGTTGATTATAAATCCACAGATATGAATATGAATGTATTTAGGGGCGTGCATAATAAGACACATATATTTCATATTTTGAAAAATCTAAAGAGTATATATATATATATATATATATATATATATATATATATATACACACACACACGCAAATGCACAGATATTAAAAAGTAGCAATACAGGAGATCCATTATGAAGGCAGGCATGGAGAATTCAAGTCTCTGATCTCTTCAGCTGCGCGGGCATAGGGAGTCGTAAACTGTCTAAATGCTGTTTGCTCAGAATCACTAGGCAATATTGACCTGTTGTGAATCTGGGGCGAACAGTCTGGGCCCCTCAGAACACACACAAAGCCCGGATTGGCTGCATTCAAGCTTAGATTCATCTGGTTTTTGTGACTCAGCACTAACATTCCCGCTGAAATAATTGGTCGGGCTTTCGGAATTGACAGAGTTAAAAGCCAACTGAGCCTTCATAGGCAGTGGCCACAGGATTGAAATGGGGCTTGGGAGAGATAGTCAGGACCCAGCTGTTGCATTGGTCACCCAGCAAAGGGAACGAACGGTCACCATTTTAATGGTATACCACCATGGCAGCGAACTGACGTCACAGTCGGAGGAGATAACTTCATTGAAACCAGTGCGACAAGTATGTTATCCCATTGCCATCTCTCTCAACACCGCAGGGAAACCTCAAGGGCCCTTCCCACCTCTGCCGTAATGGCCCCTCCCAGCTCTCCAAGGAGCGCAATACCCAGACCTAGGGAATCAGGATTGGCTCGGGACTCGAGGCGTGTAATTGCCGGCTACCGCTCCCACCAGTGCTGACAATTGAGGTCTCTTACACCACCTACCGGGGCCATGGCTCCCGAAGGGCAAGCAAATTCGCTGGGGTTTCTCAGCCCCAAGCTCTACAAACTTAGGGTCTGAGGGAGGCAATTAAGGAGAGTGTGCCCAGCCGTTCATGGAAACAGGGCTACCAGGAGCAGAGGCCTAGCTTGTAACCAGTATTGTGGTGAGCGTCACAGGTGAGTGGGGCCTGGCTTGAGGAAGCACAAGAGAAGGCCCTAGGCACTCAGGGTTGGAGACCCGCCCAGTCTGGGAGGAAGAGCTGCTGCACAGTGATTGGTTCCCACTTATTGAGAGGAGAAGCTTGGCCCAGTGCGCACAGCTCCACCTACTGGAAGAGAAGTTAATTGAACTCTAGGACTGCATGTATTATTACTATTTTTTATTTGTATTTTTTTCTTTTTCTTTCATTTTCATTTTTGTTGTTGTTGTTCATTAACTTTTTTAAATGTTTTTATTTTTTTAATTTCTTTTATTTTATTATTATTATTATTAATATTATTATTTAAAATTTTAATTTTCAATTTTTTAATCATCATTATTACTTAAAATTTTCTTTCTTTATTTTCTATTTTTTTTGTCTTTTCATTTCATTTCAATTTTTTTATTCCCCCTTAATTGAATTCTACCTGCCTACTCTCATTCTCTTTAGTGACTTCTCCCTTCCCTTCTAATATCTTTCCTCTCAAGCATCAAATAAATTTATAAGAGTAAGCAGTAACTCAGTAGTCAAACAGAACGAGAAGTAACATGAGAAGCATAAAAAAGCAAGGAAGAAAAGGAGTACGAACAATGAAGGACAGCCTAAATATTCAAGAGCACCTAGAGTCATCAGAAAAATGGTCATATAAAGAACTCAAGGAATACCTTAGACAGATGGAATGGAACCTTAAAGAGGATACGAGACAGCAAAAACAAACAGTGATAGAACGCATTGAAAATAAATTACATAAACAGATAAAATAAGAAATTAAGCATCTTTATCAGGAGATAGAGATTATTAGAAAAATCAAACAATAATTCTAGAAATCAAGGAAATGATAAACCAAATTAAAAATTCAATTGAGAGTATCACTAACAGTGTAGAGCAAGTAGAAGACAGAATGAAGACAAAATACATCATCTTGAAAAAAGTCTAGCCAACAAAGAAATGCTGTAAAAAATTATGAGAAAACATTCAAGAGATATGGAATAACATAAAAAAAAAAAAAAAAAAAAACTAGTGAGTCATATGGATAGAGGAAGGTACAGAGATTCAAACCAAGGGAATGAGAAACCTGCTGAATGAAATAATTACAGAAAACTTTCCAGAAATAAAAATGGAAAGGGATAAACAAATTGTAGATGCTTACAGGACATCGAGCACACAAAATCACAGTAGACCAATGCCAAGACACATTGTTATGAAGATATCCAATATACAGAACAAAGAGAAAATATTAAAAGCTACCAGAGAAAGGAGGCAGATTAGAATCATTACAATCAGGGGTAAACCAAAAAGGTTAACAATGGATTTTTCATCATAGATGCTGGAAGTGAGAAGATCCTGGAACAACGTACTTCAAACACTGAAAGACAATGGATGCCAACCAAGAATTATGTATCCAGCAAAATTAAGCTTAAGGTAAGACAACGAGATAAAAATATTTCATGATAAACAAAACCTAAAAGAATTTGCAGCCAGATAACCAGCATTGCAAAGCATCTTGAGCAAAACACTACACGAGGAAGAAATGAAAATCAACAACGAAAACCATGAGTGAGAAGTGCCTCAGTAATGACAGAGGGCGGGGGAAAAGCTAATCATGGAGAAACAAACTAATTTAAAAAAAAGATATAAGCAAACATGGGTGGCAGTACAAACCATATATCATTAGTAACTCTAAAAGTAAATGGCTTAAACTCTCGAATAAAGTGACATAGGCTTGTAACTTGAAATAAAAAAAAAAAATCCAACAATATATTGCCTCCAGGGGACACATCTGAATGGAAAAGACATACACAGGCTGAAGGTGAAAGATTGGGAAAATTTATACCATGCACACGGTCCTCGTAAGCAAGCAGGGGTGGCCATCCTCCTATCGAATAAAATCGACCTCAAGACTAATTTAATCAAAAGGGATAAAGAAGGACATTATATACTGCTAAAATGAACAATTCACCGACAAGACATAACAATTATCAATATTCACGCAGCAAATAATGGTGCTGCGATGTTCATAAAACAAATTCTCCTCAAGTTAAAGAATCAAATAGACCACAATTCAATAATTATGGGTGACTTCAACTCACCTCTCTCACCATTGGACAGATCCTCCAAACAAAAGTTGAAAAAAGAAACTATAGAACTCAATCTCGCAATCAATACCCTAGACTTAACTGACATATATAGAATATATCAACCATCATCAAGTGGATATACTTTTTTCTCAGCAGCACATGGATCCTTCTCAAAAATAGACGATATGTTATGCCATAGGGCAACCCTCAGTAAATATAAAGGGGTGGAGATAATACCATGAATTTTTTGTGATCATAATGGAATGAAACTGGAAACCAATGATAAAAGAAGGAAGAAAAAATCATACATCACATCCAAAATGAAGAATATGTTACTGAATGACCAATGGGTTACAGAAGACATAAAGGAGGAAATCAAAAAATTCTTAGAGATAAATGAAAATACAGACACAACATATCAGATTCTATGGGGTACAATGAAAAGAAGTTTTAAGGGGTAAATTCATCGCCTAGAGGTCATTTCTCAAAATAGAAAAGAAAAACAAATAAATGAGCTCACACTTCATCTCAAAGCCTTAGAAAAGGAAGAGCAAAACAACAGCAAATGTAGCAGAAGGCAAGAAATAATTAAAATCATAGCGAAATTGAAACAAAAGAAACTATTGAAAAAATTAACAAAACTAAAAGGGGTTCTTCAAAAAGATAAATAAGATAGACAGACCCTTAGCCATGCTAACGAAGAGAAGAAGAGAGAGAAATCAAATTACTAACATACGGGATGAAAAAGGCAATATTACAACAGATGCTACATAAATACAGAAGAAAATTAGAAATTACTTTGAAAACCTGTATTCCAATAAAATAGAAAATAGTGAAGACATCGATAAATTTCTTAAGTCATATGATTTGCCCAGACTGAGTCAGGAGGAAACACACAATTTAAACAGACCAATATCAATGGATGAAGTATAAGAAGCAATCAAAAGACTACCAACCAAGAAAAGCCCAGGACCGGATGGGTATACAGCAGAGTTTTACAAAACCTTTAAAGAAGAATTAATACCAATACTTCTCAAGTTAATCAGGAAATAGAAAAACTGGGAGCTCTGCCGAATTCATTCTATGAGGCCAACATCACCCTGATTCTGAAACCAGACAAAGACACCTCAAAGAAAGAAAACTACAGACCAATATCTCTGATGAACCTAGATGCAAAAATCCTCATTAAAATTCTGGCGAATTGGATAGAAAGGCACATCAAAAAAATCGTGCACCATGATCAACTTGGATTCATCCCTGGGATGCAAGGAGGGTTCAATATATGGAAATCAATAAATGTTATTCACAACATCAATAGACTTAAAGATAAGAACCATATGATCATCTCGATAGACGCAGAAAAACGATTCAACAAAGTAGAGCATTTCTTTATGTTCAAAACATTTTAAAAACTAGGGATAACAGGAACTTACCTCGACATTGTAAAAGCTATCTATGTTAATCCTCAGGCTAGCATCATTCTGAATGGAGAAAAATTGAATGCATTCCCTCTAAAATCTGGAACAAGACAGGGATGTCCTCTATCACCACTTCTATTCAATATAGTTCTCGAAAAACTGGCCAGAGCAATTAGAGAGATGAAAGACATTAAAGGCATAAAAATAGGAAAAGGAGAACTTAAATTATCACTATTTGTAGATGACATGATTCTATACATAGAAGACCCAAAAGGGTCTACAGAAAAAACTACTAGAACTCATAAATGAATGCAGCAATGTGGCAGGATACAAAATCAACATGAATAAATCAAAGGCATTTCTGTATATCAGCGACAAAACTTCTGAAACAAAAATGAGTCAAAACACTGCATTCCCAATTTCCTCAAATAATTAAATACTTGGGAATAAACCTAACAAAAGAGGTGAAAGATTTATATAATGCAAACTACAGAACCCTAAAAAGAGAAATAGAATAAGATCTTAGAAGATGGAAAAATATACCGTGTTCATGGATAGGCAGAACTAACATCATCAAAATGGTGATATTACCAAAAGTTCTCTATAGGTTTAATGCAATGCCAATCAAAATCCCATAGAAACTTTTTGTAGAAATAGATAAAGCAATCATAAAATTCAAATGGAAAAATAAAAGACCCAGAATAGCAAAAGCAATTCTAAGCAGGAAGTGTGAATCAGGCAGTATAGCGATACCAGATTTCAAACTATATTACAGAGCAATCATAATAAAAACAGCATGGTACTGGTACCAAAACAGGCGGGTGGACCAATGGTACAGAATGGAGGACACAGAAACTAATCCAAAAAGCTACAACTATCTTATATTTGATAAAGGAGCTAATGGCCTGCAATGGAGGAAGGATAGCATCTTCATCAAATGGTGTTGGGTAAACTGGAAATCCATATGCAACAAAATGAAACTGAATCCCCTCCTCTCGCCATGCACCAAAGTTAACTCAATGTGGATCAAGGAGCTAGATTCAAATCAGAGTCTCTGCGTCTGATAGAATAAAAAGTTGGTTCCGATCTACATATTGTGTGGTCAGGCTCCAAATTCCTTAATAGGACACCCATAGAACAAGAGTTAATAATAAGAATCAACAAATGGGACTTACTTAAACTGAATTATTTTTTCTCAGAAAGAGAAACAATAAGAGAGGTAAATATGGAGCTTACATCATGGGAACAAATTTTTAGTCCTCACTCTTCACATGGAGCCCTAATATCCAGAGTATACAAAGTATACAAAGAACTTAGAAAATTAGACAATAAGATAACCAATAACCCAATGGGCCAAGGACCTGAACAGAAACTTCTCAGAGGAGGACATAGAATCAATTAACAAGTACATGAAAAAAATGCTCTCCATTTCTAGCAGTAAGAGAAATGCAAATAAAAACCACCCTAAAATACCATCTCAATCCAGTGAGATTGGCAGCCATTATGAAGTCAAACAACAACAAGTGCTGGCGAGGATGTGGGGAAAAGGGTACTCTTGTACATTGCTGGTGGGACTGAAACTGGTGTGGCCAATTTGGAAAGCAGTATGGAGATTCCTGGGAAAGCTGGGAATGGAAGCACCATTTGACCAAGCTATTGCCCTTCTCGGACTATTCCCTGAAGACCTTAAAAGAGCGTACTACAGGGATACTGCCACATGGATTTTCATAGCAGCACAATTCACAATTGCTACACTGTGGAACCAACCCAGATGCCCTTCAATAGATGAATGGATAAAAAAATGTGACTTTTATATACTATCCAGAATTACGCAGCACTAAAAAATGACAAAATCATGGAATTTGCAGGGAAATGCATGGCACTGAGTAGATTATGCTTAGTGAATCTAGCCAATCCCTAAAAAACAATTACCAAATGTCTTCTTTGATATAATGAGAGCAACTAAGAACAGAGCAGGGAGGAAGAGCATGAAGAAAAGATTAACATTAAGCAGAAACATGATGTGGGAGGGAAAGGGAGAGAAGAGGGAAATTGCATGGTAATGGAGAGAGACACTTATTGTTACACAAAATTACATATAAGAGGTTGTGGGAAAATAAACAAGGAGAGAAATGAATTACAGTAGGTATGGTAGAGAGAGAAGATGGGAAGAGAGGGGAGTGGGGATAGTAGAGTATAGGAAAGGTAGCAGAATACAACAGTAACTAATAGGGCATTATGTAAAAATATGGATGTGTAACTAATGTGATTCTGCAATCTGTATTTGGAGTAAAAATGGGAGTTCATAACCCACTTGAATCTAATGTATGAAATATGATATTCAAGAGCTTTGTAATGTTTTGAGCAACCAATAAAAGAAAAAAAAAAGTAGCAACATATATGCCAATAGAAATTCATCATGAAAAGTATATAATCCACAGATCGAAAAATGTTCATTTTACTGAACATGGATTCATGTATAATGTTTTTCAACTAGGAAGCTCACCCATAGGTTGAATTTTCAGTTCCAACAGCGTTTAGGAAGAGTGATCTCTTCTCTCAATTTGCATCTGCCAATTCAGCCACCTCACAAGTGTATATGAGTGATATCAGGTAGAATTCTATATGTGCATATAAAAATACATGTACTGAATAGGCTACAGAGAAAGGGAGACAGGGATTCACATATTTGCTAATTTTAAAAACACATTTAGAACTATTTCAACAAAAAAATTGACTAGACTTATAACTCCTACATTATATAATGCAAAAGGCAATTCCAACAATACACAATGCGTCCTCTGAACTGCTTCTGTTTCTTCTCTTTTTGGCTTATTTTTCACCATCATATTAGGATTATTAGTCAGAGACTAGTAGGGTATGGGTTAGTGTCAGGGATTCAGTATTTCAAATGGAAAATTGAAAAATGAATCCAATGTGTATGTAAATATGTGCTACACAAAAATCTTCCCACTCACATCCAGAACAATGCCTTGACATTACCTACGCCCCAAGTAAAACACAATTAGAGTAGAAAAGTGTGAAAATCTATGAATACATATATGGAATGGAATATGCTCGGGAGTTCACAACCTTGGAGGTGGTAGAGGAGTTTCCAAAAGTAAAGGACAGGGTAAACACTCCACAAAAAGGAGCTCTGCTGGCCTAAGAATTCTTGGGAAACGGCTTCTGAGGTTGGGCACTTGAAATATATGTTGTTGTCATGAGCTTTAGCTTCCTTTGTAGTGAGACCATCATAGCTGGGTCTGCATCTATGTAACCGAAAGACATGGTTTCTTATATTTCAATGAACATGAGGCAGCAGTGCTCAATTCTCTCTTTGTAGCTAAACTGTGTCCATTGGAAGCTAAGTGTCTCCCAGTGGGGACTGTGAAGACATTTGGTCATCCTCCACTTTTCGTGGTATTTCTTGCTGCTGCACTGGGAATTTGGTATTTGCTTCACAAAACATAAAAAGTTCATCTGAGATACAGTGCTGGAGGGAGTTCTGTCACGTGTGGTGGGTCAGGGTCTGCAGGAGAATGCACCAACCAGGCTTGTATCCCACATAGCTTGCCCCAATAACCATAGCAACCTGATTCTGAATATTGCCCTGAAAACTCTCCATTTAACAAGATGCCTTTACATATAAGGGTCTGATGTCTGCACTATATCAGTCACAAAAAATTTGGAAGCCAATGGCAGATTCACATGGCCCCAACATGATGTTTTATCACACACCTGCCCACCACTGCTCTAGCCCCCCTACTCAGCAGGCTCCAAATTACTGGCTTCTCTTGTTCTACACCATTTTAATGAAACCCAGTCAAAAACAAGGCACTGTCTGGTATACACATGATCAGCAACAGGACATCAAAAGTTTCTGCAGTGCCACCTGGTCATGGGAATTTCAAAAATTTCATGGTATTTATCTTGAAATTTTTCAAGGATGAAGTTAGAGGCACTGTGAGTTTCAATTCATTCAGGAACCATTAAGTGTTGAGAAAGTTCATTACAATGAACGCTCTGGAGAACTCTCACAGTCAATGCTTCTCAAACAGTTGCCAAAAGGTCTCCTAAAGCCAGGCCAACTGACATCTACAATGTGAGGTCCATGTGTGTTTTGACTCTCAAATATGGGTGCTAAGTCTTTCAGAATAAAATCATGTGATATCCTGGCTGAGATTCTCAGGCCTCTGTGGAAACCACTCTGGGCCTAGATCTCAGTTTCCAAGAGTGAGTCTCATGCGTGGCCTCCTAAAATCCCAACACAATTCATGGCAATACTTCTCTGAGGTCAGTTTCAGAACTCAGTCTCTAAGGGGAATCACACCAGAGTTCAAGCCCAGGTGGACCCAGTCATCCCTTCCATCCGCCAAAAAATGACCACAATTAAAATCAAAACACTCCCACAGGGCCATCATCTTCTTCCATGTAGACACTCATCATAACCTCCAGCTGGAGGTTTCTATGAGCCCAAATAAGCTCACTTGCCCCTCATTTGCCTAAAATCATGATGGCCTGGACACTCTTCCTGTGAACCAGGAATGATCAAATATTCCTGCTGTTAAAGTGTTCCACTTCTCCAATTTGAGGCCTACTGGCTGTAGGGTATAGATTCTTTATGTGATTTGGAGTCATGAGAAAACCCAAGCAAATATGGGCTAGCCTCTGCAGGGATTTCAAGAACTCATTTGACCCAAAGGATCCCTATTCTCACTTTATGGAGGTCAGGAACCTAAAACAAGAAGGCAAAAATATTCATCAACAATGACTGCTCTTTTGGCCATTTTAGTTTTGGAAGCACATGGGATCTTTCTTTAGATCCATCAGGTGCTGAGAATCAAAGCCACAACCTCATACAAGGACAAGAGGCTGATTCAGACACATCTCATTCCAAATCAATTAAGCAAAGAGCCACAGGTGATGTCCATACATTTCCATATGAAAACAGTTTTCTTCAGGCTACACAAAGGGGTGGCCTGAGGCAAAGACCTTCCTGACATTCAGGGTAATAGAAATAGAAGTAAGCAAATGGCCCAAAGAAGGGTTTCTCCACTGAGACTTTACTGGTCACACTGAAATCTGAGTTTTCTTAGATGCTCCCATTCCCTTCAGCAATCCAGCACATGGCCATGTCACAGAATCTTGTGGTGTTACATATTTGGGAAACAAAACCATGAGCCTATTCTGGAGAGTGGCCAGAATTCACGAAGAAAACAGGAACTTTAGAAGTTAGTAGATGTTGCCCATCCATAAGGCAAGATGCAGTCCATTCATTAATTGGGCAGTATGAATGCGGGGAAGCTTTCAACTAGAGACAACACATCCATTGATGCATTCTCTTTTCTAATGTCTACAACCACGGATACAGTGGGATACACAGACCTAGAAACACTCACCATGTCAAACGACTTACTAGAAACAGTCCACTCCAAACCAAACAAACCACTTTTCCTACCTATTCTCAGAACATGAGAAAAAACCACAAACTCACACCTACAACGGCAAAGGCACTTACTTCCCCCAAATAGGTCTGTGACTATCCGGAGTGTCTTCTGACTGGTGGGCCATATTATGTTCCCACAAAATGGCCTGTCCTTTTCAGATCTGGTCTCCTTGTCCAACTCTGTGAAGTTGTCAGGAGCCAAAGGTGAGCCACTACCTGCTTTCTCAGGAAAGGCCCCTCATCAGAGCTCTGCTGGCATTTTTCCATCCTCACATCAGTAGGTACCAAGAAAGACTGACTATGTCTTTGGGAAAAGCAAACAAGTTAGCCCACTGGAACTGGGAGTGGGACTGGCTCTGGGTGCCTTCCTTCCTGGATCCCAGGTTCAGAGAATTCCGTCACCAAGGAAGTGAAGTGAGGTCACTTCTTTCAGGAACTGAATATGGTCACTACCTTGGTAACCACTTTGTGCTAACAGTTGCATCCAGGGTTCCCATGAGATGGAGGCTGCCCCAACATCCTGTGACACATTCAGAAGTTAGAATGGTATATCAACCATAGGCACCAGGGAACAGCTCTCCACAGAGGCCTGGTTCAGTCCATCTTCTATTCATTAAGAAGAGAGAGGCTGATTTAGACTATCAATTAATCCTGACCAGGTTGTTTGCCATGGAAGATGACTATTGCTCTCTCAGGTCCTACATAGCTGCCTATATCTTCTGCAAGGATCATTTCTCCATGGATCTTTGATGTTCTCAGCAGGTGGAAGATCATCTACATTCCTATATTGTAAGACCCACACTGTCCCTGCTCTTAAGTAAGTTATACTGAGGGAACAGTGTATGGTTAGGGTTAATAACATGTTCAATTTGGGTTACAAATCATTCTGCGGGATGAATAATGGTATTGGCAAAATGCGATATTTACAAGAGTATATATGTGAAACATAAGTATGAAAGCAGAAATCTAGGTAAGATTTGAAGCCCAGAAGGGCATTGGGGACTTGAGTGGGATACTTAGCTTTGAGTAATGTGCAGCACAGATGTCTCAGATAAATCAATATACACTGGCATCGTACCTTGTACCTTGGATATTGAATGTTGAAGAGAACATCCAGTCAAAAACTGATAGTCGGTAGGATTAGGAAGGTAGTTGGTAGGTTTAGAAAGAAGAGTGAGTATAGGATTTGGACCAAAAGTTCTTTCGCAATAAGATTTCGGGTAGAGAGTGTATGTAAATGTAAGCACATGTGAAGAGTCAGTCACAATGATGAACTGGGGAAAAATATAGGAAATCAGATATCAATAGAGACATTAGGAAATCAAGCAAAGTACAAATTGTGTGATAGGGTTAGACATTGTCAACAGGTTTGAAGTTGAATATATAATCTTAAGAAGAAACAAATATGTAGTCAAAAATAGAATTGATATTTGAGAGCATTAGGCAACCTGGACATGGATGTTTTTAGTAATCCATGCTCACTTTCCATTTACGCTTTGGTACAATTGTAAGTGTGACCTTTGCTTTTTGTGTCCAGAATATTTCTGTAATAAAATGTGTATGTAGATCAGGTGAAAAGAGTATTTCTTCCACCAATTCTGCGAGCAATATTTTGAAGACTTACAAATTAGTATGGGGGTACAAATAGGTGTACCCTGTTTCAATGAATATAGACATAATGCATGAATAGACCATACTGTGAATAAATAATATAACTGGATCCACTTTAAATAATGGATTGAATAAATATCTGAAAATTTATAAGAAATTTTATATTGATATGCAATCATTCATTCCAACCAGTTATATATCTAACGATAATCTTAGGATTATGGTTTATCATGAAGGGTGTGTGAGTTTTGGTTCAAAATTGATTATGGAAATCGAAAATAATATATTTGGAAAAAAGTCTCATGAATAGACCAGTCAAGAAACATAGAGGAATACATATGTTCTGGAGCAGGAAGTGATTGAAAGTGAAACAAATGCCTATAAATTTGCTAACTAGTGAATAAAATATATATACTGAGATTTGCATAAACTGAAGAAATAGTAATGTACCAGTGTGGAATAAAAATTAATGTCAAAATACACATCATGTCCCATAGGATCCTACATGCATTGATGTTAAACTGGGTCAGTTAAAGTAGACATATTAGGATTTGTATGCACCTTTTACTGAAGTTAGTTTTCAGTACTAGGAAACAAATATGTATTTCGGGTGGATGAATATTTCTAAGAATAATCTTGTGAAAAGTTGATTATTAATCCACATACATGAACATGAATGGATTTAGGGAGTGTATATAAGACACACATATTTCATATTTTTAAAAATATGGAGAGTATATATATATATATGTACTCTCCATATATATATATATATATATATATATATATGTATATATGTATATATATATATATACATACACACACACACACACACACACACACACACACACACACTAACACAGACATTAAAAAGTAGCAATATATATGCCAATCGAAATTCATCATGAAATATATATCATAAAGATGCAAAAACATTCATTTTAGTGAACATGGGTTTATGTATAATGTTGTTCCACTGGGAAGCTCACCCATAGGTTGAATTTTCAGTTCCAACAGCGTTTAGGAGGAGTGATCACTTCTCACACTTTGTATCTGCTAAGTCATATACCTCACAAGGATGTACGTGTGATACCTTGTAGGATTCTATTTGTGCATATAAAAATACATGTGCTGAATAAGCTCCAGAGAATGGGAGACAGTAATTCACATATTTGTTAACTTTAAAAACACATGGAGAACTATTTCAATTAAATATTGAATAGATTTATAACACCTACCCTTTATCATGCAAAAGGCAAGTCCAACTCTGAACTGCAAGTATTTATGTACTGTTTGGGTTATTTTCTTCCATCATATTTGGATTAGTAGTCAGAGTCTAGTAGAATATGGGTTAGTGTTAGGGATTCAGAATTTCAAATGGAAAATAGAAAAATTAATCTTCTGACTCTCATCCAGAACAATGCCTTGTCATTAATTTCGCCCCAAGGGAGACACAATTAGAGTAGAAGAGTTACAAAATCTGTGATTACATTTCTGGAATAGAAAATGCTCAGGAGTGCACAAACTTGGAGGTGGAATAGGACTTTCCAAAAGTAAGGACAGGGTACACACTCCACAAACATGAAGCTCTGCTTGCCTAAAACTTCTTGAGAAACTGCCAGTGAAATTTGGCACTGAAATATAGGTTGTTGTCAGGAGTTAAGCTTCCTTTGTAGTGAGACCCTCAAAGCTGTGTCTGCATCTATGAGACCTGGAGGACAACATTTCTCATTTTCCAATGAACACGAGGCAGCAGTGCTGAATTCTCTCTTTGTAGGTAAACTGTGGGCACTGGGGGCTTATTGTCTCCCCGTGTGGACTGTGAAACCATTTGGTCATCCTCCACATTTCGTGGTGTTTCTTGCTGCTGCACTTGGAGTTTGGTTCATGCTTCACGAAATACAAGGAGTTCAACTGGGAAACAGTGCTTGAGGTAGTTCTGTCACGTGTGGTGGGTCAGGGTCTGCAAGAAAATTCACCAACCAGGCTTCTATCTCTCAAAGATTTCCCGCTTGTCCATAGCAACCTGATTCTGAACATTGCCCTGAAACTACGCCATATAACAAGATGCTTTTACATATAAGGGTCTGATGTCTGCACTCTGTCAGTTACAAGCCATTTGGAAGCCAATGGCAGATACAAATGGCCCCACCATGATGTTTTATCACACACCTCTCCACCACTGCTCTAGGCCCACTACTCAGCAGGCTCCAAAATACTGGCTTCTCTGTTCTAAACAAATTTCTTGAAACCCTGTCAATCAAGGCACTGTCTGGTACACTCATGGTAAGCAACAGGACATCGAAAGTTTCTACAGTTCCACCTGGTCATGGAAATTTCAAAAATTTCGTGTTATTTATCTAGCCATTTTTCAAGGACGACGTTGGATGCACTGTGGATTTCAATTATTCAGGAACCATTAAATATTGAGAAAGTTCATTTCAAAGAAAATTCTAGAGAACTCTCACAGGCAAGGCTTTCCAAAGAGTGGACAAAGGTCACTTGAAGCCAGGACGATTGAGGTCTACAATGTGAGGTCCTATGTCTTTTGACTCTCAACTATGGCTGCCAAGTCTTTCAGAATAAAATCATGTGATATCCAGGCTGAGATTCCCAGTTCTTTGTGGAAAGCCACCCTGGTCCTAGATCTCAGGTTCCAAGGGCGACTCTCATGCGTGGCCTCCTAAAATCCCAACACAATTCATGGCAATACTTCTCTGAGATCAGTTTCAAAACTCAGTCTCTACGTGGAAACACACCAGAGTTCAAGACCAGTTGACCCAGTCATCTCTTCCAACCGCCACACCAATGACCAGAATTAAAACCAAAACACTCCCACATGGCCCTCATTTTCTTCCATATAGTCACTCATCATAACCTTGGCTGGAAGTTTTTATGAGGCACACAGCCCAAGACAATGTCAAAATAAGCTCCCTTGCCCTTCATTTGTCTAAAGTCAGTGTTTCCTGGACAACGTTCCTGTGAACCAGGACTGATCAAAGAGGCATGCCATTAATACTGTTCCGCTTTTCCAATTTGAGGCATACTGACTGTCGGGTATAGTTTCTTTATGTGATTTGCATTCATAAGAAAACCCAAGCACCTATGGGCTAGCCTCTGCAGGGCTTGAAGAACTCAGTTGACCCAAAGATCCCTGTTATCACTTGATGGAGATCAGGAACCTTGCAGAGGAAGGCAAGAGACTTCATCACAATGACTTCTCTTTTGGCCATTTTGGATTTGGATGCACACATGGGATCTTTCTTTAGGTCCATCAGGTGCTGAGAATCTAAGCGATAATCTCAAACTGCACTGAGAGGCTGATTCAGACATATCCCTTTGCAAAGCAATTAAGCCAGGAGCCACAGGTGATGCCCATTTATTTCCATTTGAAAACTGTTTTTTTCAGGCATTGGAAATGTGGGGCCTTAGGCAAAGACCTTCCTTACATTCAGGGCAACAGAACAATAGGTAAGCAAAATCCCAAAGCAGATTTTCTCCACTGAGACTTTCCTGGTCACACTGATATCTGAGTTTTCTGAGATATTCACCATTCTCTTCAGCTATCCAGTACATGGCCACGTCCCAGATTGTGGAGGAGATACATATCTTGAACACAAAACCATGAGCCTATGGGAGAGTGGCCAGAATTCAGGAAGAAATCACGAATGTAGGAAGGTAGTAGGTGTTGCCCATCCATATGGTAACCTGCAGTCCATTCATAAATTGGACAGGATGAATTCTGCGAAGATTTCTACTAGACAGGACACATCTATTTATGCATTCTCTTTTCTATTGTCTACAACCACGGACACAGTGGGATATGCAGACATAGAAACACTCGCCTTCTCAAAGTACTTACTAGAAACAGTCCACTCCAAACCAAACAAACCGACTTTCCTACATATTCTCAAAACATGAGACAAAATCAAAAACACACACACACACACACCCACAAAGGCACCTTCTTTCCCCAAATAGGTCTGTGACTATCCAGAGCGTCCTCTGACTGGTGGGCCATACTATGTTCCCCCGAGACGGGCTGTGCTATGTCAGATCTGGTCTCCTTGGCCAAAACTGTGATGTTATCAGGAGCCAGCGGTGAGCCACTGCCTGTTTTCTCAGGTAAAGCCCCTCTTCAGAGCTTTCCTGGCATTTGTCCATCTTCAATTTAGTTGCCAAGAAAGACTGACTCTGTCCTTCTTAAATCCAAACATTTGAGACCACTGGGACTTGGACTGGGACTGCCTCAGGGTGCCTGGCTTCCTGGATCCCAAGTTCAGAGTGTTCTATCAACAAGAAAGTGACATAGGTCACTTCATCTAGAACTGAATGAGGTCACTGCCTTGGCAACCACTTTGTCTTAACAGTTGCTTCCAAGGGTCCCTGAGATGGATCCTGCCCCTACTTCCTATGACAGTTTCACAAGCTAGAATGGAATATCAACCACAGGCACCCGGGAACAGCTCTCCACACAAGCCTGGTTTGGTCTATCTTCTCTACATTAAGAAGAGAGAGACTGCTTCAGACACATCCCTTCATCCTGACCTGTTTTTTTTTTTTTGTCATGAAAGATGACTTTCGCACTCTCAGGTCCTTCATAGCTGCCTACATCTTCTTTAGGGATCATTTCTGCATGGAGCTTTGAGGTTCTCTGCAGGTTGAAGATCTCCTACATTCCTGTATTGTAAGACCAACTCTGTCCCTGCTATTCTGTAAAGTTAGATTGAGGGAACAGTGTATGGTTACGGTTAATAACATGTTTGATTTGGGTTAGGATCATTCTGCTGGATGAATAATGGTATTGGGAACCTGCGATATATATAAGATTATATAGGTGAAATATATGAATGAAAACAGAAATCTCGGTAACATTTGAAGCCCAGAAGGGCATTAGGTCCTTGATTGGGATACTTAGCATTTAATTATGTTCTGCACAGATGTCTCAGATAAATCTATACACAATGGCATAGGACCTGATACCTTGGATGATTGAATGTTGAGGAGAACAACCATTCAAAGAGGGAGAGTCGGTAGGATTAGGAAGATAGTTGGTAGGATTAGAAAAAAGTGTGAGTATAGCATTTGGACAAATAGTTCTTTAGCAATAGGTTTTCAGGTAGACAGAAAATGTAAATGTCAGCACATGTGAAGAGTCAGTCACAGTGATGAAATGGGGAAAATATGTAGGAAAGCAGATATCAATAGCGACATTAGGAAATCAGGCAAAGTATAAAGTGAGTGATAGCAATAGACACTTTCAACAGGCTTGAGATTGAATATATAATCTTAGGAAGTAACAAATATGTAGTCACCAATAGGATTGACATTTGAGAGCATTAGGCAACCTGGACATGGGTGATTTTCATAACCCATACTCACATTCCATTTAGGCTTTGGTACAATCGTAAGTGTGACTTTGCATTTTGTGGCCAGAATATTACTGTGATAAAACGTATATGTAGATCAGGTGACATGAGTCTTTCTTGCACCATTTCTTGGAGCAATATTTTGAAGGGGTATAAATTAGTATTGGAGGTACATATAGGTGTACCATGTATGTATGAATATAGAGATAATGCATGAATAGACCATACTGCGAATAAATAATATAACTTGTTCCAACTTTAAATAATGGATTGAATTGATATCTGAAAATACACAGGAATCATATATTGATATATATACATTCATTCCAACCAGTAATACATCTAATGGTAATATTACGGTTGTGGTTTATCATAAAGAGTGTGTGAATTTTGCTTCAAAATTGATTATGGAAATCGAAAATAATGTGTTTGGAAAGAAGTCTCATGAAATGACCAGTCAAAAGCAAGGAGGAATACATATGTTCTGAAGCAGGAAGTGATTGAATGTGTTACAAATTTCTTTAAATTTGTGAACTTGTGGATGAAATGTATATTCTATGATGTACAAAAACTGCAGAAATAGTAATGTACCAGTGTTTAATAAAAATGAACGTCAAAATACACATCATGTCCCATAGGAATCTACTTGCATTGATGTTAAAGTGGGTCAGCTACTGTAAAAATAAAAGGATTTGTTTGCACCATTCACTGAAGTAACTTTTTAGTACTAGAAAACAAATATGTATTTCAGGTGGATGAATATTTTTAAAATAATCTTATGAAAAGTTTAATATAAAACCACATACATGAACAAGAATGAATATTTAGGGAGTGTATAATAGGACACATATATTTTATATTTTGAAAAATCTAGAGAGTATATATATATATATATATATATATATATATATATATATACACACACACACACACAAACACAAAACACACACAGAGACATTGAAAAGTAGCTATATATATGCCAATTAAAATTCATTGTGAAATATATATCATCCACAGATCCAAAAATATTAATTTTACTGAACATGGATTTATGTATAATGTTCTTGAACTAAGAAGCTCACTCATAGTCTGAATTTTCAGTTCCAAAAGTATTAATGAGGAGTGATCTCTTCTCACACTTTGTATCTGCCAAGTTAGCCACCTCTCAAGAATATACGTGTGATACCAGGTAGGATTCTATATGTGCGTATAAAAATACATGTGCTGAATAGGCTACAGAAAAATGGAGACAGGAATTCACAGATGTGTTAACTTTAAAAACACATGCAGAACTATTTCAACAAAAAATTGACAAGATTTATAACTCCTACCCTATATCATACAAAAGGCAAGACCAACTATACACCATGCCTCTTCTGAAGTGCTAGTATTTCTATTCTGTTTCGGTTATTTTTCTCCATCATATTAGAATTAATAGTCAGAGTCTAGTAGGGTATGGGTTAGTGTCAAGGATTCAGTATTTCGAATGGAAAATTGAACAATGAAACCAATGTGTATGTAAATATGTGCTACACAAAATTATTCCCACTCTCAACCAGAACAATGCCTTGACAATCCCTTCACCCCAAGTAAGACACAATTAGAGGAGAAGAATTAGAAAATCTGTGAATAAATTTGTGGAATGCAATATGCTCAGGAGCTCACAACCTTGGAAGTGGTAGAGTAGTTTCCAAAAGTATGGGACAGGGTAAAAACTCCACAAACATGGAGGTCTGCTGGCCTAGAGACTTCTTGAGAAACTGCCTGTGAGGTTGGGCACTTGAAAAATATGTTGTTGTCAAGAGCTTTAGCTTCCTATCTAGGGAGACCATAAAAGCTTGGTCTGCATCTATGAGACCTGGAGGACATGGTTTCTTATTTCCCAATGTACATGAGGCAGCAGTGCTGAATTCTCTTTTTAGATAAACTGTGGCCACTGGGGGCTAAATGTGTGCCGGTGTGCACTGTGAAGGCATATGGTCATCTTCCGTTTTCGTGGTGTTTCTTCCTGCTGCACTGAGAGTTTGGTATTTGCTTCACAAAATACAAGGAGTTCAACTGGGTCACAATGCAAGAGAAAGTTCTGTCATGTATGGTGGGTCAGGTTTTGCAGGAGGATACAAGAACCAGGATCCTATCCCACATATCTTGCCCCCTTGACCATAGCAACCTGATTCTGAACAATGTCCTGAAACCTCTCCATATAACAACTTGCCTTTACATGGAAGGTTCTGCTGGCTGCACCATGTCAGTCACAAGCCATTTGGAAGCCAATGGAAGATCCACATGGCCCCACCACAGATGTTTATCACATACCTGCCCACCACTGCTCTAACCTACTACTCAACAAAGTCCAACTTACTGGCATCTCTGTTCTACACCATTTACATGAAACCCAGTCAATCAAGGCACTGTCTGGTATATTCATGATCAGCAACAGGACATCAAAAGGTTTTCCAGTGCCACCTGGTGATGGGAAATTCAAAAATTTCATGGTATTTATCTAGCCATTTTTTAAGGATGAAGTTGGAGGCACTGTGAGTTTCAATTTTTTCAGGAACCATTAAATGTTTTGGAAGCTCATTTCAATGAAATCTCTGGAGAACACTCACAGGTAAGGCTTCCCAAAGAGTGGCCAGAAGATCATATGATGCTATGCCCATTTAGGTCTACAATGTGAGGTCCATATGAGTTTTGACTCTCAACTATGGGTGTCAAGTTTTTCAGAATAAAATTTGTGGTATCCTGGCTGAGAGGCTCAGTGCTCTGTGGAAAGCCACCCTGGGCCTAGAACTCAGTTTCCAAGGGCGATGCTCATGCCTGGCTTCCAAAAATCTCAACACTATTCATGGCAATACTTCTCTGAGGTCAGTTGAAGAACTCAGACTCTAAGGGAATCACACCAGAGTTCAAGAACATGTGGACCAAGTCATCTCTTCCAACCGCCACCCAAATGACCACAATTTAAACCAAAACACTCCAACGTGGCGCCCATCTTCTTCCATATAGACAGTCACAATAAACTCCACTATGGCTGGAGTTTTCCATGAGGGGCATAGCCCAAGACCGTGTCCAAAATAAGCTCTTTTGCACCTAATTTGCCTAAATTCAGGGTGGCCTGGACACCCTTCTTGTGAACCAGAAGGGATTAAATAGGCCTCCCGTTAATACTGCTCCGCTTCTTCAATTTGAGGCCAAATGACTGTGGGGTTTGGATTCTTTATGTGAATTGGAGTCTTGAGAAAACCCAAGCAACTATGGGCTAGACTCTGCAAGGCTTTGAAGAACTCATTTGACCTAAAGGATCCCTAATCTGACTTGATGGAGGTCAGGAAAGTTACAGAGGAAGGCGAGAGACTTCATCCACAAGGACTGCTCTTTTGGCCATTTTGGTTTTGGATGTACACATGGGATCTTTCTTTAGATCCATCAGGACCTGAGAATCTAAGCCACAGCCTCACACAGGGTAAATAAGCTGATTCAGACACATCCTTTCCAAAGCAATTAAGCAAAGAGCCACAGGTAATGCCCATTCATTTCCATTTGAAAACTGTTTTCTTCAGGCTTCACAAAGTGGTGGACTGAGGAAAAGACCTTCCTGACATTCAGGGCAACAGAAGAGTAGGTAAACAAAAGGCCCCAAGCAGGGTTTCTCCACTAAGACTTTCCTGGTCACACTTATATCTGAGTTTTCTGAGATGCTCACCATTCCCTTAAGCTATACAGGACATGGTCATGTCACAGAGCTTCGAGGTTGTACATATCTTAAACAGAAAACCATGAACCTATTCTGGAGAGTGGCCAGAATTCAGGAATAAAACAGAAACTAAGGAAGATAGCAGGTGTTGCACATCAATAAGGCAAGCTGCAGTCCATTCATAAATAGGGCAGGATGAATGCTGTGAAGCTTTCTACTAGACAGGACATATTCATTGATGCATTCTCTTTTCTAATGTCTACAACCACGGACACAGTGGGATACACAGACATAGAAATTCTCGCCTTGTCAAACGACTTACTAGAAACAGTTCACTCCAAACGAAACAAACCGCCTTTCATACCTATTCTCAGAACATGAGACAAAACCACAAACCCACACCCACACCACAAAGGCACCTCCTTCCCCCAAGTAGGTCTGTGACTATCCGGAGTGTCCTCTGTCTGGTGGGCCTTATTATGTTCCCTGGAAATAGCCTGTTCTGTCTCAAATCTGGTCTTTTGGCCAACTCTGTGAAGTTGTCAGGAGCCAGCGGTGAGCCACTGCGTGCTTTCTCAGGAAAGGCCCCTCTTCATAGCTTTCCTTGCATTTGGCCATCCTTACATCAGTAGGTCCCAAGAAAGACTGAGTCTCTCCTTGGTAAATCAAAATAAGTTTGACCACTGGGACTGGGACTGGGACTGGCTCTGGGTGCCTGGCTTCCTGGATTCCAAGTTCAGAGAGTTCCATCACCAAGGAAGTTAGGTGAAGTCACTTAATTTTGGAACTGAATGAGGTCACTGCCTTGGCAACAACTTTGTGTTAACAGTTGCTTCCAAGGTTCCCATGAGAGGGAGGCTGCTCCTACTTCCTGTGACACTTTCAGAGGTCAGAGAGGTATGTCAACCATAGGCATGCAGGAGCAGCTCTCAACACATGCCTGCTTTGGTCCATCTTCTCTACATTAAGAAGAGAGTGGCTGATTCAGACACATCCCTTCATCCTGAGCAGGTTGTTTGCCATGGAAGACTTTTGCTCTCTCAGGTCCTTCATACTTGCCTACATCTTCTCCAGGGATCATTTCTACGTGGACCTTTGAGGTTTTCAGCAGGTGGAAGATCCTCTATTTTCCTGTATTTTAATACCAATTCTGTCCCTGCTCTTCTGTAAAATTAGATTGAGAGAACAGTGTATGGTTAGGATTAATAACAGGTTCGATTTGGTTTAGAAAGAAAACTACATGGTTGAGCAAACAGGGTCCTACAGTTAGCAATAATATGAGGAATTTTAATGGACCGGCCATGGCAGATAAAAGCGCAGTTAATCAGGTCACTATGTGAACCAAGACTCAAACCTCCCTTTTGGGGCCTCTGTCTCTCTTTGACGCTCTTCAAGTCGTTTTCTTAATTTATTCATAGATTCTTTTACAACTCCAGTATTGTCGGCACAAAAACAACATTCTTCCCTCAATGCAAGCAAAAAGGCACCTTTCTCTCATGAAGAGGAGGTCCAACACTCGCCTGCTTTGTAAAACAACTTCAGAAAGAGAGAGGTTAAAATTCCTGTAAAGCTGTGATGTTGGTTTTTAATGTCTTTAAGGTTTGGCCTATTTCTGCTTCTAATTGTGTCTTTGTTGTGTCTCATGGACTAGCCCACCCCTTAAGCAACTATTATTTCTAATAGGATGGCTAAAGTGAGGGATACAGGTTCCCGCTGGAACCGGGTTTTATGCCCCCCTATTTGATCTTTAAATGAACCTACGTCATGATAGAGAACTCTGGAAAACATCTGCATCATTACATAATTAATCACACATATTGACCATTTTATGAAAACATAAATAATGTTAAAGTGTATAGAATTATACTGTTGTAGGGATGGACAAGGAAAGGGACCTAAGATAGCACCAAACACAGGAAAACAGCCTTATTTGGTTGCATCCGGATTTAGAGGGCATTGCTTCTGTTGTAATCAATTAATCCCCTGAACCCCAAGTTTTGGTAGTTTTAGAATTAGTACCCAGCATGTAAGGGAAGTGGATCAGAAGTTCACAGTCTGTAGAAATTCACAAAAATCAGTTTTTGTTTCTGTTTTTGTTCCTCTGTTCTGGGCAAGTTAACTTTTCAAGGACACCTTGGAAAGGGAGAGCTTTTTTGTCTCTTTTTTTTCTCCCTGACAGCTGTCACCATGAAGCCCAGTTGGTAACTTTTTTATCTTAGAAATGTAGTCATCTCTGTGAAGCCCCAGCTCAAGGCCAGAGGCTTTGTTCACATATTTTGTGAAAACCTAGTAAGGCGGTGTCAAGCTTAGGGGTGGTGATTTTTCCAGCCAGTGGCCAAGTAGAACAGGGCAACACGAAAAGTGGAAGTTTATCTACATTGAACTCTTTCAGAGGGACTCTTTTGCTGAAAGACCTAATGTAAGCCTCGGTGAAGACTTCTGGAGAAGGTTATTTAAGACATATCTATGGACCTGGTACAGAGGGGGAAGACTGGGAAGGCGAGGCTGAGAGCAGCTCCGTGGATCTGAGAATGAGGAAGATGAGATGTAAAAGAATAATGGAAAAGGGGTTTGGGATTTTCCTAGAACAAAACTTGAGCAGTAGAACAGGTAGAGCAGAGGTGAAGATGGGAGTGAGTATTCCAAAAACCCCTGAGGGACTTTAAATTTTTAGAAACCTGTTTTCAGTGATGACAAAGCAACTTTAAAGGACATTTTTATTACATCTTGGATAGGGGTCTGAGGGCTCTTCTCAGCTGGTTTGAGCTTTGGTTTAGCTTCTTAGAGGACTTGGTGGGACCTAGTGCACGCACAGACAGAAAACGAGAGGAGTGAGTGAGTGGAGGGGTACCTCGGTACCTGCTACCTCAGCAAGGGGGCAATGGTCTGAGAACTGGCAGAGGTTTGGGTTTTTGATCTAGTAATTGGAGGTGAGAAATCACGTTGCTGAGGTGGGAGTGACAGCAGAGACTCTAGAGCAGAAGACTGAGGGTGAGGAACTATTGGAGAAGCATAGTACAGGATGTGAGTGAAGGAGGGAAAAGGATTCCACATAGGGGAATTTTCCCCTTTTGAGCACTTGCCGAAGTTAAAAATGTCACGCAGAATTTGAGGATCTAGAGAACCCTCTGCGGGCCATAGCTTTTGGTTGTCTAATTGGTAATATGGCCAATGCTGTGTACTGAATGTGATGAGGAGTTTGGGTTCCACCAGGCAGCCCCGGTATGCTCACATCCCCATGAGTTACACAAGAAGTTGGCTTTTCCCCCACACAGCCATGACTGTTTGTGGCTTTGATAGTCCGCCGGGCATACATCATAATCTAGGCTAGCCAACCTGAATCTGGCTCGCGTTTCTGTGCATCCATAATGTTTGTTTCAATTATCTATGGAAAGGAAGGGATTTAATGAAACTTTAGTGGGATCCTCTTCATCAGGGTTATCTCAATAGGAAAGACGTATACCAAGCTGAAAAATGTCTGGGTGGAGAGATAGCCACCAGGTCCCTAAGGGGGCTGTATGCGAGATATACCATACTTCTTGTCTAGTAGGATTTGAGATCAGCCTTCACTGCTGAACAGGCTGATGAGGGTTAGGAGTACTGGTGGCCAAGTTGAGAGTCTACAGTCTTGTCCACATAGCGAATACGAAATTTGAAATGGTTACCAGTCTTTTCCAGTTTCCAACCAGAGTCTGGACACAGCGAAGGCTTTAGATGAGAGGCATGGATCCAAAAAGTGATTCTGTCTACTTTTACCGCTGTAGGTGTTATAAGTAGCACCTGGTATGTTCCTTTCCAGCGGGGTTCTAGGAATGACACCTGATGTTGTCTTATGTAGACGAAGTCTCTTACTTGATATTGATGTGGAATCCCCTCGTCCCCAGGTTGGTAGGCAGTGGCCAGCTGTTTCCACAGTTATCACTGAGTTCTTTCAATGGCTTTAAGTCTGTCAAGCAAGGGGTGTGGAAGGGATTGTTAGGCCTTAGAGTTGGGGATTAGGTCCCTTACTGGATGATGGGCATCATAGAGAATTTCATAGGGGGGAGGTTACACAGAGAAACTGAGGGAGTATTTCTCGCATGAAACAGTGCATAAGGCAGGAGCATAGTCCAATCTTTTATGCCAGTCTCTAAGCTTAATTTTGTTAAGGTCTCTTTAATGGTTCTATTTATTTTTTCTACCTCTCCTGAGCTCTGGGGTATATAAGCATAATGTAACTTACAATTAATCCACACGTGACTTACCTGGGCCATGAACACAAGTCCATTATCAGACCCTATTACCTTAAACAGACCATATCTTGGAAAAATATCTTCCAGGATCTTCTTGAGAACCATTTGGGCCGCTGTTTTTTTTTTTTTTTCCTGTGTGTGTGTGTGTGTGTGTGTGTGTAAGGCTTCAATCCATCCTGAAAATGTATCGACAAAGACTAGGAGATATTTAAGTCCATACCTTGCTGGCTTAATTTCAGTAATGTCCACTTCCCAGAATTTTCCTGGTCTGGTTCCTCATAGGTGCTTTCCTCTAAGAAACTTGGAAGGGTAAGCATTAAACAATTGACTGACCCAACAGGCTTTTGTTACCGGTTCAGTTTTTTTTCTTTCGCTGTGTGTTGGTTAGTGGAAAACTCTGTTCTTAATCCTACAGGAGTGCCTGCAGTTTCTTTGAACCAAGGTGAGTGAGTTGACGTACATTTTTAACTTAGTGTAGGGCTTTCTGTAATTGCAGGCTGAGCTCAGTAAAGTTGAGGCGTTCAGTGTCAGTGTCCTTAGATGTTATCTAAAACTTCCTGTTACTCAGGGGTCCATTGGAATTGGGCATCTCCCTTTAACAGCGGGTATAAAGGAGCAGCTAAGGACGCGAACCCATTTATCCATAACCTGCAAAACCCAGCAATCCCAAGAAACTCTCTTAGTTGTCTGCTGTAAGATGGGGTTGGTATCTGCTCAACGGTTTGTTTTCTGGGCTCAGTGAGCCATCGTTTACCGCCCCTGAGGAAATAGTCATGGAAGGTTACTTCTTGCTGGCAAATTGGGCAATTTTGGCAGAAGCTCTATACCCGAGTTGAGCAAGCTCCGATAATAGTGCTTGGGTCCCAGTTCAGTTTTCCTTGGTGTTGGATGCCAGTAGCAGGTGATCCACGTATTGAAGCTGGGTGACTTCGGGGTGTGTAGTTCTGAAATTGTTGAGATCTCTGTGGAGGGCTTCATCAAAGAGAGTGGGGGAGTTTTTGAACCCCTCTGGGAGTCTAGTCCAAGTTAGTTGACTATACTTTCCGGTTTCTGGGTCTACCCACCCAAAAGCAAACAGCAACTGACTATCTTTATGCAGAGGCAAGCAAAAGAAAGCTTGTTTTAAGTCCAGAACAGTATACCATTTCTGCTCAGGGTTCAGAGTGCTAAGCAGTTGGAACAGATTAGGTACTGTGGGGTGAATGTCCTGCACTCTGTTGTTGATCTCTCTTTGGTCTTTAACAGGTTGATAGTCCCCGGTTCCTGGCTTTTTCTTCTAATAACAGGGGAGTGTTCCAGGCCAATTGACAGGGCCTTAGGACCCCTAAGGCCAGATATTTCTGAATATAGGGCCTTATCCCATCTTTAGCTTTTTATGCTTAGAAGATATTATTTGACATTGATTGGGGAGGATGAGGTTTTTAACTCCACTGTTATTGGAGGTTGTTTCACGGCCAGGCCTAACACAGCAGTTTTTGCCCAGGCATCTGGGTAATCTGTTATCCATTTCTGCGGTAGCTTGCCTGTTTGATCAGTCTTGGGGGGTGTGAAGAGTGGATGTTTATCTTCTACTAATATAGTTACAGTCGTGACTATAGGAGTTTTTACTGAAGGATTTAGAAATTTCTTTTGGGGGCTTTCAGGGTTAAAAGTTATTTTGGCCCAGAGCTTGGTGAGCAGATCTCTGCCCATCAATGGGTGCGGGCATTCTGGGATTACTAGGAAGGAGTGATGGATTTTTCCTTTCCCCAGGTCCATGGTCCTCTTAGTAGTCTAAGCCCGATGTTTACTGCCATTAGCCCTTTGAACTACAGACCTTTTATTTGATAGATGGCCCAATGGGGCCCTAAGGGCTGAGTATACTGCTCCTGTATTCATTTCAAAGTTTACTGGGGTCCCCTACTCTTCAAAAGTTACCCTGAGCTAGGGGAAGGAATCTGAGCCCCAACTTTCTTAGTCATCCTCCAGAGTCAGAATGGCTGGCTGGCGTGTCTGTCTCTTTATAGGGCACTCTTTGGCCCAGTGTCCTTTTTTTTTACGGTAGGCACATTGATCTGAGGCCAGGGGTGGCCTCTGGCACGGGCCCAGGTATCCCTTCCTGTCACCTTATGTCTTAATTTCTGGCCTCTTTCTTGTTGTGACCAGGATCTAAGTCAATGCCTTAGTCTTTCTTTTGCTTCTCTCATCATCCCTTTGCTCCCTTTCTTTTTCCCTGTTTCTCTTTTATAGTATATTTTTTTGGCTTCTCTGACTAAATCTCTCTTTTAACTTTTTTTTTTTTAATATCCATGGCAGCTTCCCCAATTAAGGCCATCATGACAGATGCCTTTTGATCTGCTGCCTGAGGATCGAAAGGAGTATATCTCTTATATGCCTCCATAATTCTCTCTAGAAACATAGAGGTAGATTCATCAGGCCTTTTAATAATTTCTCTTACCATGGCCAAATTAGTTGGTCACCTAGCGGCCCCTTGGATACTCGCTATTAGAGCCTGGCAATAATTGGACATATGCTCCCTGTCTTCAAAGGTGTTGGGGTCTCAGTTGGGTTGGTTTAAGGGGAAGCCGGCTTTGATTATGTTGGGAAGTTGTGTTGGTCGCCCATCAAGTCCGAGGATATTTTTTTCTAGCTTCCAGGAGGTTTTTCCTCTCATTCCTCTGTCGTGAAGAGAGTCCCTAGGAGTTGTTGGCAGTCATCCCAAGTAGGCAGGTGTGAAAACGTTGGCGAGTTCTCTGAGTTTTTTTAGCCGGGCCAGCTTCCTCTAGGGAAGGAGGGGCTGTGTGTGCCATTCGACAGTCATCTGGAGGGTGCTGGGCCATCCTGGCTTCCTCGAATGGTGGAGAGGCTGAGTAAGCAGCAGGGGAATTACTTACAGGGTTTTGGGGGTTGGGGGACAAGGGCAGAGGATAAGGACGAGTAGAGTCTTGAGACTCAGGGAGAACAGAGGGTGGAGGTTGAGGAGCAGAGAGTTTGAGAGATAGAATCGTAGGGGAAGGAGTAGGAGTGGGTGCAGGGACAAGGAAAGGTTTCACCCATGGAGGAGGAGATTTGCAGAGGTCCTGACAAGTTAAGATATATGGCTATTGATCTGGATGGCTATGTGGCCCCGGCTGAAAGACAATATCTCAGACTTTTCAAATTAGTGCGAAGTAGAAACATCTTTCTAGGGGCCATCCGACTACAAAGGTGGGTTATTCTGAGACACAGAATCTGCCAGGTCTGGTGTTTTAATGAAAAAGAAAGAATCTGAGCCCTTAAGCAGACTTTGGTCCAGTGAATAAGGGTCAGGGACAGAGGCATTGAAGTGCTCTGTCCCATAATGAAATATACACAGACAGTGAAAGCAAAGACACACGACACAGACAAGACAAGACAATAAAGACAGACAATGGACGTCCAATATTGAGACCAGGACTGAGTAGCGGGCAAATCCTGATGGGCTGCCAATTCCAAATCTGAAAGAAAATATCACTGAGTCGAGGAGACTATGGTTCTTCGATTTCCCGAGTCCATCCCACAGGAACATGGCCTGTGGCTCTGTGACATGTGTGTCAGCCACCGTGGGAGAGAGCTCACGCTCTTTACCAATAGCCATTTTGTCAAACCCTAACCTGAATCCTGAAACCAGAAAGAGGGGCCTTATTTACCCCCAGAGGAGCCCATTGGGGGTCTTTCATCTGCAGCTGCCGGATCTCGCTGGGGCCACCAGAAGTAAAGGTCGGGTGAGCGTCGCTGGAAGAGACCACCAAGAGACTGTCTAATGCAACCTCAAAGGGTTTATTGGGAGTCCGGCATGCAAGGGCTCAGAGATCAGTTGAATAGAGCAGAGAGCCCTGAGAACAGCTTAAGAAGTGCTTATATATTTTCCTTGGAGAGGGCAGGGAGGGAAGTTTATTGATGGTTAAGGGCGAGTGGGCGGTTTGCCTGCAAATGGTTGATGGAGTACATTCTGCAGTTTGGCAGTTGGGGGCAGCACATTCTGGGAACAAGAAGAGCAAACAGTTCTCAAGATTTCAACAGTGTTTTATTAAGCATACAGAAAAACAGGACGTGACAAGTACCTATTTTATTAACCTTTCAATATAAGTATGAAAACAGAAATCTAGGTAAGATTTGAAGCCCAGAAGTTCATTTGGTCCTTGATTGGTATACTTAGCTTTGAATTACATTCCGTGGAGATGTCCTAGAATTATGGATATACAATGACACAGGACCTTGTACCTTCTCAGAGGTCAGTTCCAAAACACAGTCTCTAAGGGGAATCACACCAAAATTCAAGACAAGGTGGACCCAATTATCTCTACCAACCGCCACACAAATGCCCACAATTAAAACCAAAACACTCTGAAATGGCACTCATCTTCTTCCAAATAGACACTCATCATAACTTCTGGCAGGAGGATTCCATGAGAGGCGCAGCACAAGACAGTGTCCCAAATAATCTCCCTTTCCCCTCAATGCCAAAAGTCAGAGTGGCCTGGACACCCTTCCTGTGAACCAGGAGTGATCAAATATGCCTGCCATTAATACAGCTCTGTTCTTCAATTTGAGGCCTACTGTCTGTGGGGTTTAGAGTCTTTATTTGAATTGGATTCATAAGAAAACCCAAGAACCTATGGGCTAGCATCTGCAGGGCTTTGAAGAACTCAATTGACCCAATGGATCCCTTTTCTCACTTGATGGAGGTCAGGAACCTTACAGAGGAATGCGAGAGACTTCATCAACAATGACTGATTTTTTGGCCATTTTGATTATAGATCCACACATGGGATCTTTCTTTAGACCCATCAGGTGCTGATAATCTAAGCCACAGGCTCACACAGGGCCAAGAGGCTGATTCAGACACATCCCTTTACAACGCACTTAAGCAAAGAGCCACAGGTGATGCCCATTCATTTCCATTTGAAAACTGTTTTCTTCAGGCTTCACAAAAGCGTGGCCTGAGGCAAAGAACTTCCTGACATTCAGGGCAACAGAACAATAGGTAATCAAAAGGCCCTTTGCAGGGTTTCTCTACTGAGACTTTCCGGGTCACACTGATATCTGACTTTTCTGAGATGCTTGCCATTCTTTTCAGCTATCCAGTACATGTCCATGTCACAGTGGTTGGAGGTGGTACATATCCTGGATGCAAATGCATGAACCTATTCTGGAGAGTGGCTAGATTTCAGGAAGAAAACATGAACTTAGGAAAATAGCAGGTGTTGCCCATCGATAAGGCAAGCCCTAGTGCATTCATAAATTGGGCAGGATGAATGCTGGGAAGCTTTCTACTTGACAGGAAACATCCATTGATGCATTCTCTTTTCTAATGTCTACAAGCACGGACACTGTGGGATACACAGACATAGAAACACTCGCGTTGTGAAACAACTTACTAGAAACAGTTCACTCCAAACCAAACAAACCGACTTTCCTGCCTATTCTCAGAACATGAGACAAAACCACAAACACACATCTACACCCACAAAGGCACCTCCTTCCCCAAGTAGGTCTCTCACTCTCCAGAGTATCCTCTGACTGCTGGGCCATACTATGTTCCCCCAATATGGCGTTTCCTGTCTCAGATCTGGTCTCCTTGTCCAACTTTGTGAAGTGTTCAGGAGCCAGCTGTGAGCCACTACCTGCTTTTTCAGGAAAGGCCCCTCTTCAGAGAACTCCTGGCATTTGGCCATCCTCACATCAGTAGGTACCAAGAAAGACTGACTCTGTCCTTGCTAAATTGAAGCAAGTGAGACACTGGGACTGGGACTGAGACTGACTCTGTGTGCCTGGCTTCCTGGATCCCAAGTTCAGAGAGTTCCATTACCAAGGGATTGAGGTGAGGTCACTTCCTTCAGGAACTGAATTAGGTCTCTGCCTTGGCAACCACTTTATCCAAACAGTTGCTTTCAAGCGTACCATGAGAAGGAGGCTTACCCTATTTTCTGTGGCACTTTCACAAATTAGAATGGTATATCAACCATAGGCACCAAGGAACCGCTCTCCACGAAGGCCTGATTTGGTCCATCTTCTTTATATTTGGAAAAGAGCCTTTAGTCCAGGGAGCACTACAGTGAACCTCTGCACTAAAACTATTAGCAAGCACCTGATGGAGGAGGCCTCCATAGGTAAGTGGCTCCTTTATAACATCTGATATCCAGTTAAGGGAGATCTCTTCTGATGACAGAGATGTGGCACGGGGAGGCTCACATATACTTCTGTGCAGAACAGTAACGAGAATCATTCTGTCCTCTGTTCTGTTCTGTAGGGAATTCCTCTGGAACTGTAGAGAGGTGGCGATGAGCACGCACACGCTTCTACCCTGGAGCTTTAGCAAGATGTTGCACTGTTCCCCTGTTTCTGTGTTTAGCCACCGGGTTTCTGTTTATTTGTGTTCTGTGTTCTATTTTTTGTTTTTTTGTTTGTTTGTTTTTGTTCGTTTTGTTGTGTGATTTTGGTGGTAAAAACTTAAGTATATTGGACATGAAAATCAGAAATAAAGAGAGTAAGCCTGACACCACTTTGGACTGTGTTTTAAGGAACTGCAATGAACTTTATCCCCCTTTGCGAAGCAGGATGATAGAAGCCCCTAGCTGGCTGCCTGGAGCACACCCATTGCAGAGGGAAATGCCTGCTGGGGACCTAAGAACAGAGTATCTCCCAGGTTAACAAGTGAAACTCCTTTAAAACCCCTTGTCCCTCCAGATAAAGAGAGTCACAACTTTGGCAGAGTCCCCTGTGTTTCTCCTTTGTTAGCCAAGCAATAAACCTCCTTTTTTCTTTTTCTCAAAACCCAGTCCTCATTATTAAATTGGTATTAATTGGCTTCAAGGTCAGGAACCAAACTTTAAGTTACAAATCTTGTACCCCCCCTCCGCCCCGGAACTTTGTGAGACCTATCTACTGAAATGTTAGGAGATAGAGCATGCTTGGTGTGGAACTGAATCAGAGGAGCTAATCCTGTATGTAAAAGGAGAAACTGAGGGACTCCCAGCAGCTGCCAAAGCCCTGTTGATTCAGGGAATTACCTCCTTCCTTCCCTGCACTGTAAGGATTATGCCACCTCTGTCTTGTTAAAAAAAGAGTAAAAGAAAAAGGGGACACTAAATGCAGTAAAATCACCATGGAGACACTTTATTTTACATTTCAGGTTGCCCCTCTGTGAAAACATCTGGTCCCCTTGTGGGGACAGCTATGGTCCCACTGGTGTATGAGATTTTTCTCTTATCTGCTCTGGTTTAAAGGGTTCTCTCTGACAGCCATAGTCTGGACCTCCTTTTGGTCTGTATTGTGTCTTTCTTTCTGGCTCTTTTAGGCATGTGCAATAATGTGTTGATATTATAAATTGTTTTTTGGGAATGATCTTAGCTGAATGTGTGTCGAAATGATGATGTTTTATTTTAACAATCTGGTATCTGAATGGGTTTTTGAAGCATTGCACAATCTTGCAGTTAAAAGTCGGGTTTAAGTAATTGTTTAGTTTATGATTTCAGATAATTCATGCCAGAGAACTTAAATACTTACAATGGATAACTGAAGAACTCTACTTCCAAGTTGGCAAGAAACTTCCCAATCATACAGTCTTTTTTTTTCACCAATTTTGAATTGGGTAGCCTGGGAAAATGTCACTGTGTGTACCAGTGCATTAATTTGGACATGGATAGTAAATCATAGTATGGTGTCTGTTGACCAAACAAGATGTAAAGATATAAAATTTTGTGAATTGTATCTTAACTTGTATCATAATTTTCAACATCCGAACCTGAAAATTATGGTTAAAATGCCTTAGTCCTGAGATGTCTGTTCAGAATAGCAGTTTTTTTCCTGCTCCTTCCAGACCTCAGCCATGACTTATGTTGAAATGCAAATGAAAGAAGCCTGCAAGCTTTGTAGGAGACTGATTTGAGATCTAAGGGAAAAAAAGGTAAATTGTATGGTATTTTCTAATTACTGGCAAGTCATTTTTTCTAGGACTCTTATTTTTTTCTGAGATACTTTATGTTTTTTGACCTCATGATTTTGAGCATACAGACCTAGGTTAATGTTTTTCTGATCAGTTCTATCTTTGACCAACTGTGGACTTCTTGAAACATTGCAATAAAGATTTCACCTGCGAAATGATACGAGGCCTTTACTATTATTATGTGTGCACAATTTTGTTATGTGTTGTATGTCTATATATACATATGTCCGTATATCATATATATGATACATAAATTAACATATATAAGGAGTGCTCATAAAAAAAAGCGCTCATAAAAACAAATTTTAAAAAGTGGATCCAAAGATCTTTAATTCACGTGATTTAAATGTTTCAATTTAAATTGGATAAAGAGATAAAAACAAATGTCTTTAAATTTAAGCTTACAAAGTTTTCTAGGTGTTCAAACATCTAACAAAATATTAACATCTACAAAATGTCTAATATGCCTTGGCTCTAGTACCTTTCCTTCAACATAAAAATGGTTTACACTGTTCAATACGTTTCTCTAACTTTTTGATAAATAAGTAAAGTAAATTTGATATGGGATTACTCATTCATGAGTACTTTAGTTAGATATCTGATTGATTTACTAAGATCTGTATTTTTTTAGTAAACTCTGTATAAGATTGTAAAAATCAGTCATGTGTTAATGAGGCAAAAATTTCTTAAAACATAAGTTTACCCATAACATTGAGTTTATTAAGATTTATGTTTTCTAGAGCAAGCAACCATAAAAATTAAACAACTGATTAAATAAGAACTGTTATTTTAGAGCACTGTACTGCCATTTCTTTAAAAGCCAAACTTGATTAATGTAGAAACATAAATGTAATTGTTATGCTATTAATGTTTTCATATCTTACAGGTATGCAAGTCTGTAAGGTAGAAACCTTAAAAGAGCATTATATCAAGCTGGTGCTCTGAAGTTGTGTGGTAAAAAATATATTGTGGATTTATTTACCTGTTATCAATAAGATATGTAATTTTTTATGTTACTTTTTACATTGGGGAACAATTTAAATGTATTTTTAAGTTAATTAGAGCCTAATCTTTGTAAAGGTTAAAAACTTTCAGCATTTCTTTAATTCATGTTTTAAATGTGATATCATATGGTGTTAGCTAATGTTCATGTGACCTCAAACAATTTATGTAAACTTTGTCAAAAGATATTTAAAAATAAAGATCAGCTTTAGAATTAAAATACTTAAGATTTATAAAGAGCCCTGCCTTACCTGAGATAAGGCTGTGTGTCCCATGTTACTACATGTGAGAATGACTATGAAACATGTAGGTCAGATAATATTTCTTTAAAGTTATGTTAAAAAGTTTTTTTTTTATTGTCAATATTCCTAGGATCTCAAACAGGGGATATAATGTATAACAGCCAAAAAACTCAGGGAAGATATTACACGAACTAAGTATTTTTACTTTTGTTAATTTTAGTTTGAAATTTTCTTATAAGTGATCTAAAGATTCCCTGTTAGTGTTTTACAAATGCGTTGCTATAAGAACACAACATGGGTTTATTCAAGATAATAAGTCATCAACTACAATACAGACAGAATAATACAGATCCCAATTAATAAAAAGGTAATTATAAAGTTATAGACATTAAAGCCCAGTACTCTTAATATAAGGCTGTTAAAATTTATTTGCTGGATGTTTAAGATTAGGATTTAAAATTAATGTTAAATGAAAAGGGCCAAGAAAACCAATATTTGGCTCTTGCCCTCTGAGTCAGTCTGAATCCAGGGAACAGGGGACTTCTCTAAAGAGCTTTGCAACTCTGAGCCACATAACCTCCTGATCAGGGAGATTAATGAGACCACTGGAGAACAGAAAGCCAATCAGTGCATTTGTTACAAAGAGGAGAGTCATCATAGAAAGGAGACATCCATGATTCTTCTGAGGGAAGCCAAATGGTCAAGCAAGACCTGGACCCACCTAGCGCAAATGGCACTAGCAGAACTGAGAATCTCTTCTCAAATTTCCCCAGAATTGACTCCCATAAAAGGTCAGCTGACTGTTAACAATAGATGGAAACAAAAGTCAGTTTGACTGCTTCATCTTAAACACTTAGCAAAGACAGTTAAGACCAAAATACAGCCACTCCTGGGCATATTAAATAATAATAATAATAATAATAATAATAATAATAATAATAATAATAATAAAATTTTAAGGTATGCACTTTATCTTATCCTCCCAAAACAAGTAAGACTGGAGGCTACAAAGAAGGATTCTCACACAGGAATGCCTAATACTTATAAAAAGAGACTATCAAGAAGAGCTGCCACAGGCAGAAGTTTTCAGTTTAAGACCTACAGATATTCCTAACCTACAAAGGTAGGCTTGGTGTTTGCTAGTACGATTATCCAGCCCTGAGTAACAGAATTAAAGGTTTCTCTATTAGACGCAGAGGTCATACTAGTAAAAGGATATTACAATATCAGATGACATTAAATTATTAAACTGTGTCTTATTGGGAGGGCCAACTGTAACACTAAAAGTTAAATATTAAGTTGACAGTCCTGATAACTGGGGATATTAAAGACTGGTGAGGGAATGTCTATACAGTGACATGTTCTAGCTGCTGCAACATTTATCCAGTACTCATGGTTTTTGTTTCACTCATAGAAGAACCCATTCACAGATGACTTTACAACCTGTTCTTCCCCAACCTGACTTCAAACCGAACTGACTTCTAAAAGGCAACTCATGTCTCTCAACTGACTTCTAATAGGCAACTCATGTCCCTCACGCCGAGCCCACTTACGTCACCCTGTCTCAGGACAGAAGAAGAAAAAATTAGTGATGCCACTCTTCTTACAACAATGGAGAGAAAGATAAATAGACTATCAATATAAGTAATTAAGAAGGGTAAAATCAGCGAGATCGGTTTTGGGTGAGTTCTAAAAATTTGGAGACTCTTACCTGAGGGATTAAAATTTCCTCAGTGCTCTTCCCATAATCTCTCAAAGATTTGAAAGGGACACAGAGAAAAGGGGGGAATTGTAGACCCAACCTGATCTTTTATTAAAATTGGGAGCCATCATGCCACAAAGCCATGAAAAGATAATTTTGGCTTTACCATTAATTACTTCAAATTCTGAACCTGCGTGGAATGCCTGCCCGCGCCTTGAACTCACACATGCCTGGCTCTCTGACCAGATAGCAGCCCTCTCTGAAACTTTAGTGACACATCATAAATATTTGCCTTCTCTGGCAAGACAACAACCCTCTCTGAGGCTCTAATGGTCCTCATGAATTCTCATGTAGGGACAGCAAAAAAATTGTAAACTACCTTTAGTGTGATGTTTATCAGAGTTCTGTTATCTGTAACCCCCCTTTTGTGTAACTTTCTGGGCTATAAAGCTGGGCTGTAGGAAAGCTGGGGTTGCTGTCTTGTTCCCTTCGTTTTGGGAGGGAGAGGCAGCATGGCCGGTGGAAATAATAAGCTTAATTTTATTTGATTTTAATTTGAGTCAGTGGTCTTTTCTAGCGTCCTGGTCTAACAGGTAAACACTCCAAAAACATGGAGCTCTGCCGGCCTAAAGACTTCTTGAGAAACTTCCTCTGAGTTTGGGCACTTGAAATATATGTTGTTGCAAGGAGATTTAGCTTCCTTTCTAGTGACACCATAAAAGCTGGGTCTGCATCTACGTGACCTGGAGGACATGGTTTCTTGTATTCTAATGAACATGAGGCAGCAGTGCTGAATATTCTATTTGTAGGTAAACTGTGGCCACTTGGTGCTAAGTGTCTCCCCGTGTGAACTGTGAAGCCATTTGTTAATCCTCCACTTTTCGTGGTGTTTCTTGCTGCTGCACTGGTAGTTTGGTATTTGCTTCATGAAATACAATGAGTTCAACTGGGACCCAGTATTAGAGGGAGTTCTGTCACTTGTGGTGGGTCAGGGTCTGCAGGAGAATGCAACAACCAGGCTTCTATCTCACAAAGCTTGCCCCTTTGTCCATAGAAATCTGACTCTGAACTTTGCCCGAAAACCTCTCCATATAACAAGAAGGGTCTGCTGGCTGCACCATATCAGTCACAAGCCATTTTGAAGGCAATGGAAAATCCTCCTGGCCACACCACAGCTGTATTATCACACACCTGCCCACCACTGCAAAAGGCCCACTACTCAGCAGGGTCCAACTTACTGGCATCTTTGTTCTACACCATTTTCATGAAATACCGCCAATCATGGCATTCTCTTGTACACTCATGACCAGGAAAAAGACATCCAAAGGTTCTCCAGTGCCACCTGGTTAAGGGAATTTAAAACATTTTATTGTATTTATCTAGCCATTTTTCATGGGTGAAGTTGGAGGCACTGTGGGTTTCAGTTCAGTAGTGAGACACTACCTGCTTTCTCAGGAAAGACCCCTCTTCAGAGCTCTCCTGGAATTTGGCCATCCTCACATCAGTAGTTACCAAGAAAGACCGATTCTGTCCTTGGTAAATCCAAACATGTGTGGCCACTGGGACTGTGACTGGGAATGCCTCTGGGTGCCTGGCATCCTGGATCCCAAGTTCAGAGAGTTCCATCACCAAGAAAATGATATAGGTCACTTCCTTCAGGAACTGAATGAGGTCACTGCCTTGGCAACCTCTTTGTCCTAACAGTTGCTTCCAAGTGTCCCAATAGATGGAGGCTGCCCCTACTTCCTGTGACATTTTCACAAGTAAGAATGGTATATCAAACATAGGCACCCGTGAACAGCTCTCCACACAGGCCTGGTTTGGTCCATCTTCTCTACATTAAGAAGAAATAGACTGCTTCAGACACACCCCTTCATCCTGACCTGTTTTTTTTTTTTTTGTCATGAAAGATGACTTTTGCTCTCTCAGGTCCTTCATAGCTTTCTATATCTTCCCCAGGGTTCACTTCTGCATGGACCTTTGAGGTTCTCAGCAGGTGGAAGATCTCTTACATTTCTATATAAGACCAACTCTGTCCTTGCTTTTCTGTAAAGTTAGATTGAGGAAACAAAGTATGGTTAGGGTTAATAACATGTTTGATTTGGGTTAGGAATCATTCTGCTGCATGAATAATGGTATTGGGAACCTGCAATATTTATAAGTATATATAGAGGTGAAATATATGTATGAAAACACAAATCTAGGTAAGATTTGAAGCCCAAAAGGGCATTGGATCCTTGATTGGGATACTTCACTCGGAATTATGTTGTGCACATGTGTCTCAGATAAATCTATACATTATGGCATAGGACCTTGTACCTTGGATAATTGAATGTCGAAGAGAACATCCAGTCAAAAAAGGATAGTTGGTAGGATTAGGAAGATAGTTGGTAGGATTAGAAAAAAAGAGTGAGTATAGGATTTGGACAAAAAGTTCTTTAGCAATAGGGTTTCAGGTAGACAGAAAATGTAAATGTCAGCACATGTGAAGAGTCAGTCACAATGATGAACTGGGGAAAATATGTAGGAAGGCAGATATCATTAGAGACATTAGGAAATCAGGCAAATGATGAAGTGATTGATAGAATTAGACATTTTCAACAGGCTTGAGGTTGAATACATAATCTTAGGAAGAAACAAATATGTAGTCACCAATAGGATTGACATTTGAGAGCATTAGGCAACCTGGACATGGGTGATTTTCATAATCCATACTCACATTCCATTTAGGCTTTGGTACAATTGTAAGTGTGACTTTGCATTTTGTTGACAGAATATATATGTAGATCAGGTGACATGAGTCTTTCTTGCACCATTTCTGGGAGCAATATTTAGAAGAGATATAAATTAGTATTGGGGGCACAAATAGGTGTACCATGTGTGAATATATAATATAACTGATTCCAACTTTAGAAATTGGAATAAATTGATATCTGAAAATACACAGGAAATGTCATATTGACATACATACATTCATTCCAACCAGTTATACATCTAATGGTAATATTAGGGTTGTGGTTTATCATAAAGTGTGTGTGAGTTTTGCTTCAAAATTGATTATGGAAATCGAAAATAATGTGTTTGGAAAGAAGTCTCAATAAATAACCAGTCAAAAGCAAGGAGGAATACATGTGTACTGAAGCAGGAAGTGATTGAATGTGTTTCAAATGTCTTTAAATTTGTGAACTTGTGGATGAAATGTATATACTATGATGTACAAAAACTGAAGAAATAGTAATGTACCAGTGTTAAATAAAAATGAACGTCAAAATACACATCATGCCCCTTTGGAATCTACTTGCATTGATGTTAAATTGGGTCAGTTACAGTAGAAATATAAGGATTTGTTTGCACCATTCAGTGAAGTGAGTTTTCAGTACTAGAAAACAAATATGTATTTCAGGTGGATGAATATTTCTGAAAATAATCGTATGAAAATTTGATTATAAAACCACATACATGAGCATGAGTGAATTATTTAGGGAGTGTATAATAGGACACATATATTTTATATTTGGAAAAATCTAGAGAATATATATATATATATATATATATATATATATATATATATATATATATCTCACAGAGAAACATTAGAAAGTAGCAATATATATGCCAATCAAAATTCATCGTGAAATATATATATCATCCACCGATCCAAAAATATTAATTTTACTGAACATGGATTTATGTATAATGTTGTTCAACTAAAAATCTCACTCATAGTTTGAATTTTCAGTTCCAAAAGCGTTTAGGAGGGGTGATCTCTTCTCATACTTTGTTTCTGCTAAGTTAGCCACCTCACAAAAATGTAAGTGTGATACCAGGTAGGATTTTTTATGTGCATATAAAAATACATGTGCTGAATTGGCTACAGAAAAAAGGAGACAGAAATTCACATATGTGTTAACTTTAAAAGCACATGGAGTACTATTTCAACAAACAATTGACAAGATTTATAACTCCTACACTATATCATGCAAAAGGCAAGACCAACTATACACCATGCCTCCTCTGAACTGCTTGTATTAATATTATGTTTGGGTTATTTGTCTCCATCATATTAGGATTAGTAGTCAGAGTCTATTAGGGTATGGGTTACTGACAGGGATTCAGTATTTCGAATGGAAAATTGGAAAATGAATCCAATGTGTATGTAAATATGTGCTACACAAAAATCTTCCCACTCTCATCCAGAACAATACCTTGACAACACCTTCACCCCATGTAAGACACAATTAGAGGAGAAGAGTTAGAAAATCCATGAATACATATCTGGAATGGAATGCGATCAGGAGTTCACAACCTTGGAAGTGTTAGAGGAGTTTCCAAAAGTAAGGGACAGGGTAAACACTTCAAAAACATGGAGGTCTGTTGTCCTAGAGACTTCTTGAGATACTGCCTGTGAGGTTGGGCACTTGAAATATATGTTGTTGTCACGTGCTTTAGCTTCCTTTCTAGTGAAACCATAAACCTGGGCATCTATGTGACCTGGAGGACATGGTTTCTTATTTTCCAATGAACATGAGACACCAGTGCTGAATTCTCCCTTTGAAGGTAAACTGTGGCCCCTTGGGGCTAAATGTCTCTAGTGTGGACTATGAAGCCATATGGTCATCCTCTATTTTCGTGGTGTTTCTTGGTGCTGCACTGGAAGTTTGGTATTTGCTTCATGAAATACAAGGAGTTCAACAGGGACACAGTGCGTGAGGGATTTCTGTCACATGTGGTGGGTCAGGGTCTGTAGGAGAATAAAAGAACCAGGCTTCTATTCCACATAGCTTGCCCTCTTGAACATAGCAACCTGATTCTGAACAATGTCCTGAATCCTCTCCATGTAACAAGATGCCTTTACATATAAGGGTCTGCTGGCTTCACCATGTCAGTCACAAGCCATTTGGAATCCAATGGCATATCCACATGGTCCCACCACTGATGTTTTATCACACACATGCCCACCTTTGCTCTTGGCCCACTAATCAGCAGGATCCAACTTTCTGGCATCTCTGTTAAACACCATTTTCATAAAAACCAGTCAATCAAGGCACTGTCTGGTATACTCATTGTTGGGAAAAGTATAAACGGCAGCCATACCCCAGAAAAAAAAAACCCAACATGGCGCCTAAGCACTTCTTCTTCCTACATTCTTCTTTTCTGCAGTGGTGCGAAATGTTCCCGCCCGTGTGAACTCTTCTGCTGGCGCCAATTTCAAATCTTGCTGGCCGGGAATCTTAGCCCCAATAAGAACTAATTCCTGGGCTCCGGAGCTGATATCTGAAAGAACTTGCCAATAAACGGATTGCCTGCCATTTATCTAAGCCCTCCAATCTCCTCCTTAGTTCTATATAAGCACACAGCTTTTTGCAATAAAATTGGAATTCTCCCGGTGAAGTGCCTTTGCGTGGGGAGTTCTTTCATTCTGATGCCCCGTGTGAGGATATGGGTGAGCTCTTTCCAACAAGAGCCCCGTCCACTGCTCCACCGTGGCACTCTGCCCTGGTCTGCTCTTTTCAGACGCAGGCTTCCTGCACTCACCACTGATTTGTTGTATGTAAGCCTCCCCTGACCCCGGCTCGCCAACTCCCTTCGGGCTACCGCTGGCTTTGTGACCATGATCGTCTGTCACACTCTAGACGCCTGGTAGGGGGGAGGGAATTCCTCCCACTAAGACCTTTACTGGTTGCAGTGGACCCTCTGGTGATCCGTTTCCCTTTGGGGTGTGAGGCTTCTGAGTTTACATGAGAGGCTCTGTGGTTTTTCCTCCTCTGCTGCTGCTGCCGCTGCTGGCTAGAGTTGCTGTTTCCTGCGGGCCTGCTGTGTCTGGCTGAAGCTGCCTCTCTGCTCGGGGAAAACTGAACTCCCATCCTGGAACTGCATTCTGCTGGAGCCGGAGTTCTGTTTTCATTACTTACTTCTTCTGCTGCGTTCGAAAACTTTCCTGATGTCAGGTTGCCCGTGGCTCCGAACCCATTGGGTCTCACAGATCGCACTTCACTGGTGACGATCAGGTAGTGCCCTCTGTATTTCCTCATGACGGCTGGTCATTTTGGGGATGCCCACCTGACCCCCATTCGCCCTGAGCGCTTCCCGGAGTCCAGGCCGGGTTTTCTCTTTGTCTCTCTTGCTTACACTTATTCTCTCTCTCTCTCTCTCTCTCTCTCTGTCTCTCTCTCTCTCTCTCTCTCTCTCTCTCTCTCTCTCTCTCTCTCTCTCTTCCATCTCTCCCTGTGACTGTGGACACCTCTTTATCTGTACCTGAAACCTCACCTCTCAAAAGTTTAATAAAAAATCTGGCCACACTCTCCCTCACACCAGACATCAAGCCCAAACTTCTAATCAAATTCTGTACCCAAGATTGGCCTACATATCCACTGGATAATGGCAATCATTGGCCTCCAGAAGGCTCCTTAGATCCAAACCTCCTCTTGGACCTTTTTAATTACTGCCAGCATCTGAAAAAGTGGAGTGAGATTCCCTGTATTGAATGTTTTAGCCTTCTTGCACAGCACCCTGTCTCTGCTCCTCCTGCCCTCCCTCTCAGGTCCTTCTTGCTTGCAAACCCCTCTCTTCCCCTAGTTCTACTCCTGACTTCGCAGATTCTTCCTCATTCGACCCAGCAGATCAACTCCCACCTTATCCCCCAGCCCCAACTCACCCTTCTCTCCCGCAAAATCCTCCTCTTCCTCTGCCTGATTCCACGGATCCTCAACCTTCCATTTCATCCCCCTCCCTTCCCCACTCTTCTGCCTGCTCCACCTCCTCCTCTTCCACAGAGACATTCCCTTCCCCTCCCTCTCCTTCCTGTCCACCGCCTGCCTCTTTCAGTCCTCCTATTATCAGGTCTAAGGGACTCCTTCCCACGCCCAAGACAATCGCACCCCTTCGTGAGGTAGCTGGTCCCAAGGGTGTCATCAGAGTCCACGTGCCCTTCTCCATGTCGGACATTACTCAGCTAGAGAGGAAGTTAGGCTCTTTCACCACTGACCCCACCACTTACATTCGGGAGTTTCAATGGGTACTGCAAGCATATAGCCTCACTCATCATGACATCTACATGCTCTTGGCCAATAAACTTCTCCCCAAGGAAAGGCAATGGTTCTGGGAGCTAGCCCAAGCCCATGCTGATGAAAATCATAGGACCAATCATAACCACCCACAGGCCCTCATGCTGTCCCAGAGCAGGATCCCCTATGGGCTTACAGTCTAGTGACCTTTTTACATCCTGCCTCTTGGCGGGACTGAAAAAGTCCACCCGCAAGGCTGTTAACTTTCAAAAGATGCAGGAGGTCATTCAAAGGAAGGAGGAAACACCTTCAGAATTCCTGGATAGACTAACCAAGTCCCTTCAGCAGTACACAAACCTCGACCCAGAAACCCCTGATGGCCGTCATGTCTTAATGACATATATTCTGGCCCAAAGCTACCCTTACATTAAAGCCAAGCTTAAAAAGTTTGAACAGGGCCCTGCTACTCCTCAGACCAAAATCCTCGCTGTCACTCTCAAGGTTTTTCATGGTAGAGAGGATGAAAGTGAATTCCGTAGGCAGAGGGCTGAAAATGCCAAATTCCAAATGTTGGCCCAGCTCATTCAGAGAAGGCCATCACCATGCCGTCCCAATATGACCCCCCCTGGAGCTTGCTTCAAATGAGGTAAGGAGGGACATTGGACCAGGAATTGTTCTTCGCCGAGGACACCCTACAACCCCTGCGCAAAATGCCATCAAAGTGGACACTGGGGGGCAGACTGCCCAACAACCCAGAAGGAAGGTTGGTCTGCTGCCCAGCAACCCCAGCCTCACCTGGGCTTGGCAGAGGAGGATTGATGGAGTCCTGGGCCTTCCCTCCAGACTATTACCATCAAGAATCAAGAGCCTAGGGTCACCTTCCTGGTGGATGGACGCTTCATTAACTTCCTCTTGGATACTGGTGCCGCTTTTTCGATTTTGAAGGAGTATTAGGGTCCTACCACACCCTCAAAAACTCCTATTGTCAGGGTAGGAGGTAAAATAATTTTTCCTCAAACCCCCCCCCCAATCATGTTATATGCAGCGATCCCTTTTGTCCTTCACTCACTCCTTTCTTGTTATGAGCCATTGCCCCATTCCCTTTCTGGGAAGGGACATACTCTCACTATTAAAAGTCACCATTCACTTATCAACCCACACCTCTCCTACCGCTCATTTCCTCATGATATTCCTAGGGGCAGATACACCTCCTTCATGCACTCTCCCACGACTATCTAAACCATTTAACCCTGAGGTTTGGGACACAATTACACCCTTTATGGCTAAATGCAGTTCTATTCATATTGTCTTACGGGACCCTTCAAGATATGTTAGTCAACCACAATATCCACTCACAACCACATTTCTCCTTGGATTAGAACCCATCATCCAGGATTTATTATGAAAGGGGTATCTTAGGCCTACACACTCTCCTTTCAACACACCCATTCTGGCAGTTAAGAAACCTAACGTGTCCTACAGGCTGGTTCAAGAACTTCGCCTTGTCAACTCCTCTGTGGACCCCATCCACCCGCTAGTGCCCAACCCTTACACCCTCCTCTCTCAGATCCATGCCACTACTACTCACTTCTCAGTCCTAGATTTAAAAGATGCATTCTTTTCTATTCCCTTGTTCTCAGAATCTCAGGATATCTTTGCTTTTTCATGGACTGACTCTCACACCCGCCATTCTCATCAGCTTACCTGGACTGTCCTCCCACAGGGATTCAGGGATAGTCCCCATCTCTTTGGCCAATTTCTTGCCCAGGACCTCACATCCTTTCACCTGACCTGTCCTGACTCTACTCTACTTCAATATGTCTATGACCTTCTTCTATGTAGTCTTTCTGGAACACTCTCAATCCCACACCGCTCAGCTTCTTAAATTCCTAGAAGACAAGGGATATAGGGAGTCTCCCCACAAGGCCCAGGTTTCCCAGTCTTCGGTCACCTATCTTGGTTTTTGCCTTACACCCGGGAAAAAGGAAATAACACTGGATAGGAGGCAACTCCTCTGTGATCTTTCAGTGCCCTATACGAAAGCCAAAATACTATCATTCCTAGGATTAGCAGGTTATTTTAGGGCCTGGATCCCAAATTATTCTCTTCTCTACAAACCCCTGTATGACCTAGCAAAGGGACCCCCTAGTGAATCTCTTGCCTCCTTTCCCATCTACCACTTCCGCAGGCTTCAGCAACTCCTCTTAAAGGCACCTGCCCTTCACCTTCCAGATCTTTCAAGAACATTTCATCTATATGTCCATGAAAAAGGGGGGCAAACACTTGGGGTCTTAGGTCAAAACTATGGGCGTACATTTGCACCTGTGTCATATTTGTCCAAGCAACTAGACAATACCATCCGTGGGTGGGCCCCTTGCTTAAGAGCTCTGGCTACTGGACAAATTTTACACAAAGAAGCCTCTAATCTGACTTTTGGGGCCCCTTGAACTATCCACTCCCCACATCACTTGAAGGATCTTTTAGCTTAAAAGGGCCTTCAAACTCTCCCTACATCCAGAGTTCTGTCGCCCCTCACTTCCTTTCTGGAAAACCCTAATATTATTTTCCTCCCCTGCTCTGCACTGAACCCTGCCTCACTGCTCCCAATGACTCCCATGTCTCACATACCAACTCATAATTGCTTGGAAACCTTAGATGATTTCCTCCCCTGTCATTCTTCCATTTCTGAGAGACCACTCAGCAAGCCTGACCTTATCTGGTTTACTGACAGCAGTTCCTTTAGGGAGAACGGAACTCATTACTCTGGATACGCTGTATTTTCAGCCACTGAGATTATAGAGGCCAAAGTTTTGCCTTCAGGAACTACAGACAAGTAGGCTGAACTTATAGCATCCACTCGTGCCTGCCTTCTAGCACAAGGCAAATCCCTCACCCTCTAAACTGATTCAAAATATGTCTTCCATATCTTATTATCCCATGCTGATATTTGAAAGTAGCGAGGCCTACTTACCACCAAAGGTAATGCGATCACTAATTCAGCTTTTATAACCAATCTAATAGAGGCCACTTACCCACCCAGTTGGGAGTTGTCCATTGTAGGTCCCATCAGAAGGACGGCTTTCTTATCACTGAGGGCAATGCCAAAGCTGACCAGGCGGCACGAATGCCTGCTACCACTTTCAATTATGGCCTCCATGGGGGACATATAATGGCCACTTTAGACAGCTCATCTGAAGCCCCTACGTCTTTCAGTAAGAACAAGAATCTTTTCAAGTTCCTTCATACTCTATTCCTTTCCAATTCTCAGTCTTTGACCCTCTTTTTACAGAGTTTCTTTTTCCTCACCCCCTCTGACAAGCCATGCTACAGAATATAGCCTCTAATTGTCAGATCTGTCAGCGGACCAACCCTCATACTCCTTTAAGGCCCAAACCTTTCCCTTTCCACCAAGCCCGGGGACACATTCCCGCTGCTGACTGGCAGGTAGACTTCACCAACATGCCCACAGTATGGCGCACTAAATACCTCCTTGTCTTTGTGGACACTTTCTCTGGTTGGGTTGAGGCATTTCCCACTTCCAATAAAAAGGCTTCCACTGTAGCTTCAATCTTACTGACAGAAATCATCCCCAGGTTTGGTATGCCCACTTCCCTACAATATGACAATGGCCCTGAGTTTACTTCTAGGATCACACAAAAGGTCTCTCAAGCCCTCTCCTTCAAGTGGCATTTCAACTGTCCATATTTCCCCCAGGCTTCAGGGAAAGTGGAAAGGGTAAATCGTACTCTAAAGGAAGTCCTTACCAAATTGACAATGGAATTAAACATAGACTGTTTCAAACTCCTTCCCTTGGCTTTGCTTCGAATCAGAGCTCTCCCTAAGAAACCATCTTTACTGTCTCCTTTTGAGATAATGTATGGAAGACCTCTTATAACCCCTGGGTTGGTCATTTCACAAGGACCTCTCACCCGAGATTTGTCTTTGCCTCTCTTGCTCCATCTCCGCTCGGAACTCTGGAACTATCAGGACTGGCTTCTTCCGGACCCAGTCTCCTCTCCAAACACTCCTCCCTTAACACCTGTTAGTCTAGTCAATTATAATACCCCAGAGGAGAAAGGGACTCTTGCCGCAAAATGGGAAGGCCCCTATCCTGTCATTCTCTTTACCCTTACCGCCGCCAAACTCTCCTAACCAGACAACTGTCTCACTCCCTGGATTCACATGTCTAGGTTGAAGCCACATCACCAGGAGGCCCCACCTGCTGAAGACAGGGACACCCCAGAGGAACTCCAAGAATCACCTACTGAACCTCCCCTTTACTCTTGCTCTCCACACCCATCTCACCCATTTTAGTTGTGGCTCACACGGTTTTCCTTGCAGCCCAATTCCTCTTAAAGAAGGCACAATGAGCTCTCCCAACACCCTAGTCTTCTCTAACTGCTTGTTTTTTGTGCTCTGCTTATTTTCTGTGCTCTGTCAGGACTGGTCTTTACCCTCCTCACCTACCATGCATTTATTCACTTTTCGGGAACGATACTCAGAACATGGCATGCAGAAGGTCTGCGCAGTGGATGCAACTACTTGCTTCATCCACAACTGCACCTCTATTTCTCTAAAATTGTCACCTTCAAGGACCTTCGTCCCTGGTAGCTGGAACTGGCCTTTCATTTGCTTCCTTTTTGATCAAACAAAAGACTATTGTCATTGGTGGCCTGAGATATATAATGGGTGCCCCTATTGGTCATGCATGTTCCATGATGAACGTGGTAGCTATTCTTACCACTCATTTGGTTACCCTGAAGGGTGGACTTCTAGTTACATAAAGTGGCATAAAGGCTCTTCATCCAGTAACAATGGATGGTATACTTTAGATAAACCTGACCCCAAGGCCAAACGATGGGGCTATGTTGAGTTTGCTGTCTATGCTCGGACAACCTCAGTCAGACCCACAGGGTGGATGACTATTGGCCGCACCCTGATTACGCAACCTAAGGCAACCATCCAGGTAGTCGAACACATTAAGGACTCAGAATCAAAACTTCGAGATAATATCCATAGCTCATCCAAAAAGGATTCAGAGCCTTCAACCCTCTCAGGTCCCCCTCCCACATGGCTCAATTTGCTACACCAAACTTTTTGATTATTAAACTCCACCCCTCTTTCTGTGCCTACTTCTCAGTGCTTTCTCTGTGCTTCACTTAGTCGTCCACTTCTAGCAGCAGTCCCATTAGCGGCAGGAAATATTCCAGCAAAACCCTACAATTTCTCTAAAAAGGACAACCCCTACATGTGACACGTATCCCACTGTGGGAAAGTTATTCCACCAATACATTATTTCCTTTCATCTGTTTCCACCTGCCAATAATGAATCCTTTACCCATTTGTTCCTTGAGCTACAGCACTCCATAGAGCCCTGTGTTTATGCAACCTGGACATTTCCTCTGGTGTAATGGTTCTTTAAGTACCTCAACCATCAATGTCTCTGGCGCCTGTTTCTTGGTTACTGTAGTTCCTCAGCTATCTTTGTATACTCCCACCGAATTCTGACAGTTGGCCCTACCTTCCCGCACCCGTAGGGTAGTCTTTCTGCCGGTTCTGGTAGGCCTCATTTTAACAACCTCAGTGACGGGTCTCAGACTCTCTGGTGGAGCTATAGGTCATGCTCTATGGGATCCAATGACCTTCAACAAAAACTGCAGAAAACACTCAATACTATGGCTGAGTCTCTGGGTTCCTTGCAGTTGCAGGTTACTTCATTGGCACAAGTGGCTTTACAGAACCAAAGGGCAATTGATCTTCTCACTGCAGAAAAAGGGGTTACATGCCTATTCCTCAGAGAGGAATTTTGCTATTATGTTAATGAATCTGGGCTAATCAAAAAAAATGTTGTTAAATTGCAGGAATTATCGACCCAATTGCTCAAACCTACCTCCTCCAATCCCATAACGGGGTTCTTCCAATCCTATCTTGCCATGTACTTACTACATATCTTGGGTCCCCTTATTTGGATGCTCCTTTTTTGTGCTCTCTTGCCCTGCATAATGAAGTGCCTTCAAACCCAACTGCATAAAATTCCTAATCAAACTTTACACCAGCTTTTGCTTAGTCACTACCAGCCTCTGATGACCGATGAATCCCCAACATCTCCAAGAGAACAGTTCACTCAGTGATGAAGCTCACTACCAGGCACGATGGAATGCAACGGGTATTAGACAGCGGGGGACAACGAACTCGGAGAACCTCTTAATCTGCCATCCTGGATTCATAGTCTTTACCACCTTCTAAGCTTTCTCATGGCCCTTGGCCTCTTCTATGTCAGTCCCCCCACATGGAACTTCTGCCAAAAATTGACAATTGCTTTAATTTTTATCTTCATTCTGTTTTTATTCGCTCTGATCTTCTTCAGGTGCTGGCGACACCATGTCCAGGCAACGCTTCCAGTATTTCCTTGAGTCTCTGTTACAGGACCAGTGGCTGATACCAACAATCTCTTCCATCCAGGACTGGTTCCATGCCATCGACATCTTTGGCTTCAGGGAACATTCATTGACTTCACCCCTATGAAAATAGCTGTCTATAGCCACTGGGTTTTATTTCTGGCTGCCATGATATCCCCATACCTGCCCCCTGAGCATTCCTCCACTTCTCTTTCTAGGCCCCACACCAGCCCCACACAGCAGGAAGCAGCCAGATCTGACAAACGACGCCCCACTTCCTAAGAAAACAAAAAGGGTGGAATGTTGGGAAAAGAATAAATGGCAGACATACCGCAGAGAAAAACCCCAACATGGCGCCTAAGGACTTCTTCTTCCTACCTTCTTCATTTCTGCAGTGGTGCAAAAAGTTCCCGCCCTTGTGAACTCTCCCGCCAGTGCCAATTTCAAATCTCGCTTGTGGGGAACCTTAGCCCCAATTAGAACTAATTCCTGGGCTCTGGAGCTGATATTTGAAAGAACTTGTCAATAAACGGGTTGCTGCCATTTATCTAAGCCATACCATCTCCCCCTTAGTTCTATATAAGCACACAGCTTTGAGCAATAAAATTGGAATTCTCCCGGTGAAGTGTCATTGCGTGGGGAATTATTTCACTCATGTTCAGCAACAGGATATCCAAAGGTTCTCCAGTGCCACCTGGTAATGGGAATTTCAGAAATTTGATAGTATTTATTTAGCCATTTTTGAAGGATGAAGTTGGAGTCACTGTGCGTTTCAATTAATGCAGGAACCATTATGTGGTGAGGAAGCTCATTTAAATGAAATCTCTGGAGAAATCTCACAGGCAAGGCTTCCCAAAAAGTGGCCAAAAGGTCACATGAAGCCAGGATCATTGAGGTCTACAATATGAGTTCCATTTGTGTTTAGACTCTCAATTATGGCTGCCAAGTCTTTCAAAATAAAATCATGTGATATCCTGGCTGAGATTTTCACTGCACTGTGGAAAGACACCCTGGCCCTCGATCTCAGTTTTCAAGGGCGCATCTCATGCGTGGCCTCCTAAAATCCCAACACATTTCATGGCAATACTTCTTTGAGGTAAATTCCAGAACTCAGTCTCTAAGAGGAATCATGCCAGAATTCAAGCCCAGGTGGATCCAGTTATCTCTTCCAACCGCCAAACAAATGACCACAATTAAAACCAAACACTCCCACATGGCCCTCATCTTCTTCCATATAGACACTTATCATAACCTCTGGCTGGAGTTTTTCATGAGGGGTGCAGCCCAAGACAGTGTCAAAAATAAGCTCCCTTGCCCCTCATTTGCCTAAAGTCAAGGTGGCCTGGACACCCATCCGGTGAACCAGGAGTGATCAGATAGGCCAGCTGTTAATACTGCTCTGCATCTCCAATTTGAGGCCTACTGACTGTCAGTTATAGATTCTTTATATGATTTGGAGTCATGAGAAAACCCAAAAACCTATGGGTTAGCCTCTGCAGGGCTGTGCATAACTCATTTGAACCAAAGGATCCGTATTCTCACTTGATGGTGGTCAGGAACCTTACAAATGAATGCGAGAGACTTCATTCACAATAATTGCTCTTTTGGCCATTTTGGTTTTGGATGCACACATGGGATCTCTCTTTACATCCATCAGGTGCTGAGAATCTAAGCCACAACCTCACACAGGGCCAAGAGGCTGATTCAGACACATCCCTTTCCAAAGCAATTAAGCAAAGAGCCACAGGTTATGCCCATTCATTTTCATTTGAAAACTGTTTTCTTCAGGCTTCAAAAAGGGGTGGCCTGAGGCAAAGACCTTCCTGACATTCAGGGAAACAGAACAATTGATAAGCAAAAGGCCGAAAGCATGGTTTCTCCACTGAGACTTTCTTGGTCACACTGATATCTGAGTTTTCTGAGATGCTCGCCATTCCCTTCAGCTATCCAGGACATGGCAATGTCACAGAGCTTGGAGGTGGTACATATTTTGGACACAAAACCATGAGACTATTCTGGAGAGTGGTGAGAATTCTGGAAGAAACAGGAACTTAGGAAGGTAGCAGGTGTTGCCCATGGATAAGGCAAGCTGCAGTCCATTCATAAATTGGGCAGGATGAATGCCGGGAATCTTTCTACTATACAGGACATATCAATTGTTGCATTCTATTTTCTAATGTCTACAACCACGGACACAGTGGGATACACAGACATAGAAACACTTGCCTTGTCCAACGACTTACTAGAAGAAGACCACTCCAAATCAAACAAACCGTCTTTCCTACCTATTACCAGATCATGAGACAAAACCACAAAATCACACCCACCCCACAAAGACACCTCCTTCCCCCATGTAACTCTGTGACTATCCGGAGTTTCCTCTGAGTGGTGGGCCATACTATGTTCCCCCAAAATGGCCTGTCCTATCTCAGATCTGGTCTCCTTGGCCAACTCTGTGAAGTTGTCAGGAGCCTGCGGTGAACCACTACCTACTTTCTCAGGAAAGGCCCCTATTCAGAGCTCTCCTGGTATTTGGCCATCCTCACATATGTAGGTACCAAGAAAGACTGACACTCTCCTTGGTAAATTCAAACAAGTGAGCCTACTGGGTCTGGGACTGGACTGGCTCCGGGTGCCTGGCTTCCTGGATCCCAAGTTAAGAGAGTTCCATCACCAAGGAAGTGAGGTAGATCACTTCTTCAGGAACTGAATGAGGTCATTGCCTTGACAACCACTTTGTCCTAACAGTTGCTTTCAAGAGTCCCATGAGATGGAGGCTGCCCCTACTTCCTGTGACACTTTCACAAGTTAGAATGGTATATAAACCATGGGCACCCGGGAACAGCTCTCCACCTAGGACTGTTTTGGTCCATCTTCTCTACATTAAGAAGAGAGAGGCTGATTCATACACATCCATTCATGCTGACAAGGTTGTTTGCCATTGAAGATGACTTTTCTCTCTCAGGTCTTTCGTAGCTGCCTACATCTTCTCAAGGGATCATTTCTGCATGGACCTTTGATGTTCTCAACAGGTGGAACATGCCCTACATTCCTGTATTTTAAGAGCAACCCTGTCCCTGCTGTTCTGTAAAGTTCGATTGAGAGAACAGTGTATGGTTTGGGTTAGTAACATGTTCAATTTGGGGTTAGGAATCCTTCTGCATGACGAATAATGGTATTGGGAAACTATGATACTTACAAGAATATATAGGTGAAATATAAGTATAAAAACAGAAATCTAGGGAAGATATGAAGTCCAGAAGGGCATTGGGCCCTTAATTGGTACACTTAGCTTTGAATTATTTTCTGCAAAAATGTCTCAGATAAATCTATATACAATGGCATAGGAGCTTGTACCTTGGATGATTGAATGTCGAATAGAACACCCACTCAAAAAGGGATTGTCGGTAGGATTAGAAAGATAGTCAGTAGGTTTACAAAGAAGAGTGAGAATAGGATTTAGACCAAAAGTTCTTAAGCAATAGGGTTTCAGGTAGACAGTGAATGTAAATGTCAGCACAAGTGAAGAGTCAGTCACAATGATGAACAGGGGAAAATATGTAGGAAAATAGATATAAATAGAGACATTACTAAATCAGGCAAAGTATAAAGTGAGTGATAGGATTAGACATTTTCAACAGGCTTGAGGTTGAATATATAATCTTAGAAAGAAACAAAAATGTAGTCACCAATAAGATTGACATTTGAGAGCATTAGGCCACCTGGACATGGAAGGTTTTAGTAATCCATGCTCACTTTCCATTTAGGCTCTGGTACAACCTTAAGGGTGACCTTTGATTTTTTTGTCCAGAATATTACTGTGATAAAATGTATATATAGATCAGGTGACATGAGTAATTCTTCCACCATTTTTTGAGGAATATTTTGAAAACGTATAAATTAGTATTGAGGGTAAAAATAGGTGTACCCTGTGTCTATGAATATAGAGATAATGCATGAATAGACCATACAGTTAATAAATAATATAACTGGTTCCACTTTAAATAATGTATTGAATTGATATCTGAAAATACATAAGAAATCATATATTGATATATAATCATTCATAACAACTAGTTATACGTCTAATTGTAATCCTAGGGTTATGGTTTATCATGAAGAGTGTGTGAGTTTTGCTTCAAAAGTGATTATGGAAATCAAAAATAATGTGTTTGGAAAGAAGTCTCATGAAAAGACCAGTTTGAAACATGGCGGAACACGTGTTTTCTGAAGCAGAAAGTGATTGAAAGTGAAATAAATGCCTATAAATTTGTGAACTTGTGGATGAAATATATATCCAATAATGTGCATAAACTGAAGAAATAGTAATGTACTAGTTTTCAATAAAAATGAACTTCAAAATACTTATCATATCCCATAGGAATCTACTTGCATTGATGTGAAAATGGATCAGTTACTGTAGAAATATTAGGATTTATATGCACCATTCACTGAAGTTAGTTTTCAATACTAGGAAAAAAATACGTATATCAGGTGAATGAATATTTCTGAGAATAATCTTGTGAAAAGTTGATTATAAATCCACATACATAATCATGAATGAATTTAGGGAGTGTATAATAAGACACATATATTAAATATTTTGAAATATCTGGAGAGAATATATATATATATATATATATATATATATATATATATATATATCCACACACAGATTTTAAAAATTAGCAATATATATGCCAATCGAATTACACCGTGAAATATGAATCATTCACAGATCCAACAATATTCATTTTACTGGATATGGATTTATGTGTAACTTTTTTCAACTAGGAAGCTCACCCATAGGTTGAATTTTCAGGTCAAACAGCGTTTAAGAGGAGTGATCTCTTCTCACACTTTGTATCTGCCAAGTCATGTAACTCACAAGAATGTACGTGTGATACCAGGTAGGATTCTATATGTGCATATAAAAATACATGTGCTGAATAGAATACAGAGAAAGGGAGACAGGAATTCACATATTTGTTAACTTTAAAAGCACATGGAAAACTATTTCAACAAAAAATTGACTAGATTTATAACTCCTACCCTATATAATGCAAAAGGCAAGTCCAAGTATACAACATGCCTCCTCTGAACTGCTTGTATTTCTATTCTGTTTCCGTAATTTTTCTCCATTATATTAGGATTAGTATTCAGAATCTAGCAGGGCATGTGTTAGTGTCAGGATTCAGTATTTCAAATGTAAAATAGAAAAATGAATCCAATGTGTATGCAAATATGTGCTAAACAAAATCTTCCCACTCTCATCCAGAACAATTCCTTGACATTTTTTTCGCCCAAAGTAAGACACAATTAGAGGAGAAGAGTAATAAAATCTGTGAATAATATGCTCAGGAGTTTACAACCTTGGAAGTGGTAGAGGAGTTTCCCTAGTATGGGACAGGGTAAACACTCCATAAACATGGAGCTCTGCTGGCCTAAATACTTCTTGAGAAACTGCCTCTGAGTTTGGGCACTTGAAATATATGTTGTTGTCAGGAGCTTTAGCTTCTTTTTAGTGAGACTATCAAAGCTGTGTCTGCATCTATGTGACCTGGAGGACATGGTTTCTTATTTTCCAATGAACATGAGGCAGCAGTGCTGAATTCTCTCTTTGTAAGTAAACTGTGGCCACTGGGGGCTAAGGGTATTCCCATGTGGACTGGGAAGCGATTTGGTCATCCTCCACTTTTCGTGGTGTTTCTTGCTGCTGCACTGGGACTTTGGCATTTGCTTCATGAAATAAAAGAAGTTCAACTGGGACACAGTTCTGGAGGCAATTCTTTCATGTGTGGTTGGTCAGGGTCTGCAGGAGAATGCACCAACCAGGCTTCTATCCCACATAGCTTGGCCCCATGTCCATAGTAACCTGATTCTAAACATTGCCCGGAAACATCTCCATATAACCAGAAGCCTTTACATGGAAGGGTTTGCTGGCTGCACCATGTAAGTCACAAGCCATTTGGGATCCAATGGCAGATCCACATGGCCCCACCACAAATTTTTTATCACACACCTGCCTACCACTGCTCTAGGCCCACTACTCAGCAGGTTCCAACATACTGGTATCTCTGTTCTACACCATTTTCATGAAACCCACTCAATCAAGGCACTGTCTTGCATATTTACGATCAGCAACAGGACATCCAAAGTTTCTCCAGTGCCACCTGGTCATGGGAATTTCAAAAATTTCATGGTATTTATCTAGGCATTTTTCAAGGATGACGTTGCAGGCACTGTGGGTTTCAATTCATTCAGGAACCTTTAAATGGTGAGGAAGCTCATTTCAATGAATGCTCTGTATAACTCTCACAGGCAAGGCTTCCCAAAGAGTGGCCAAAATGTCACATGAAGCCAGGCCTATTGAGGTCTACAAAGTGACGTCCATGTGTGTTGTGACTCTCAACAATGGCTGGCAAGTCTTTCAGAATTAAATCATGTGATCTTCTGGCTGAGATACCCAGGGCTCTGTGGAAAGCCACCCTGGGCCTAGATCTCAGTTTCCAAGGGTGATTCTCATGGGTGGACTCCTAAAATCCCAACAAAATTCATGGCAATACTTCTCTGAATTCAGTCTCTAAGGGGAATCACACCAGAGTTCAAGCCCAGGTGGTCCCAGTCATGTCTTCCAACCGGACACAAATGACCAAAATTAAAACCAAAACCCTCCCATATGGCCCTCATCTTCTTCCATATAGACACTAATCACAACCTCTGGCTGAAGGTTTCCATGAGTGGCGGAGTCCAAGAGAGTGTCCAAAATAACTCCCTTGCCCCTCATTGGCGTAAATTCAGGGTGGTCTGGACACCCTTCATGTGAAAGAGGAGTGATCAAATATGCTAGACGTTAATACTTCTATCCTTCTCCAATTTGTGGAAAACTGAGTGTCAGGTATATATTTTTATGTGATTTGCAGTCATGAGAAAACACAAGCTCCTCTGCAGGTCTTTGAAGAACCCATTTGACCCAAAGGATCCCTATTCTCACTTGATGGAGTTCAAGAACTTTAAAGAGGAAGGCGACAGACATCATCCACAAGGACTGATTTTTGGCCATTTTGGTTTTGGATGCACACATGGGATCTTTCTTTACATCCACCACGTGCTGAGTATCTAAGCCACAACCTCACACAGGGCCAAGAGGCTGATTCAGACACATCCCTTTTCAAAGCAATTAAGCAAAGAGCCACAGGTGATCCATATTCATTTCCATTTGAAAAATGTTTTCTTCAGGCTTCACAAAGGGGTGGCATGAGGCAAAGACCTTCCTGACATTCAGGGCAACAGAACATTAGGTTAGCAAACGGCCCAAAGCAGTGTTTCTCCACTGAGACTTTCCTGGTCACACTGATATCTGAATTTTCTGAGACGCTCGCCATTCCCTTCAGCTATCCAGTACATGGCCATGTCACAGAGCTTGGAGGTGGTACATAACTTGGTCACAAAATCATGAGCCTATTCTGGAGAGTGGCCAGAATTCAGGAAGAAAACAGGAACTTAGGAAGATAGCAGGTGTTACCCATCCATAAGGCAAGCCGCATTCCTTTCATACATTGGGCAGAAAGAATTCTGGTAAGCTTTCTACTAGCCTGGACACATCCTTTGATGCATTCTCTTTTCTAATGTCTACAACCATGGACACAGTGGGATACACAGACATAAAAATACTCGCCTTGTCAAATCACTTGTTAGAAATCGTCCACTCCAAACCAAACAAACTGCCTTTCCTACCTATTCTCAGAACATGAGACAAAATCACAAACACACACTCACACCCACAAATTCACCTCCTTTCCCAAAGTAGGTCTCTGACTATCGGGTGTGACCTCTGACTGGTGGGCCGTACTATGTTCCCATCAAATGGCCTGTTCTGTCTCAGATCTGGTTTCCTTGGCCAACTCTGTGAAGTTGTCAGGAGACAACGATGAGCCACTTCCTGCTTACTCAGGAAAGGCCACTCTTCAGAGCTTTCCTGGCATTTGGCCATCCTCACATCAGTAGATACCAAGAAAGACTGACTCTGTCTTTGGTAAATCAAAAGAAGTGAGACCACTGGGACTGGGCCTGGGACTAGATTTGTGTGCCTGGATGCCTGGATCCCACGTTCAGAGAGTTCCATCACCAAGAATGTGAGGTGAGGTCACTTCCTTCAGGAACTGAATGAGGTCAATGCCTTGGCAAGCACGTTGTCCTAACATTTGCTTCCAAAGGTCCCATGAAATAAAGGCTGTCCCTAATTCCTTTGACACTTTCACAACTTAGAATGGTATATCAAACATTGGTAACCGGGAACAGCTCTCCACAGAGGCCTCGTTTGGTCCTTCTTCTCTACATAAAGAAGAGAGAGGCTGATTCAGACACATCCCTTCATGCTGACCAGGTTGTTTGCAATGAAAGATGACTTTTGCTCTCTCAGTTCCTTCATAGGTGCCTACAACTTCTCTAGGGATCATTTGCACATAGACCTTTGAGTTTCTCAGCAGTTGGAAGATCCCCTAAATTCCTGTATTTTAAGACCAACTCTGTCCTTGCTCTTCTCTAAAGTTAGATTGAGGGAACAGTGTATGATTACGGTTAATAACAGGTTTGATTTGGAATAGAAATCATTCTGCTGGATGAATAATGGTATTGGGAACCTGCGATATTTTCAAGAATATATAGGTAAAATATATGAATCTGAAAACAAAAATCTAGGTAAGATTTGAAGCCCAGAAGGGCATTGGGCCCTTGATTGGGTATTAAGCATAGGACCTTGTAACTTGGATGATTGATTTTCAAAGAGAACTTCCAGTCAAAATGGATAGTCAGTAGTATTAGGAAGATAGTCGGTATGTTTATAAAGGAGAGTGAGTATAGGATTTGGACCAAAAGTTCTTTGGCTATAGGGTTTTGGGTATTGAGTGAATGTAAATGTCAGCACATGTGAAGAATTAATCACAATGATGAACTGGGGAAAATATGTAGGAATGCAGATATCAATAGAGACTTTAGGAAATCTGGCAAAGTATATTTGGTAGTGAAATGTTAATAAAATAGATTCTTGTCACTTCCTGTTTTTCTGTATGCTTAATAAAACACTGTTGAAATCTTGAGAAGTGATTTCTAATCTTTTTCCCAGAATGTGCTGTCCCCAACTGCCAAACTTCAGAATGTACTCCCTCACCCAGTTGCACGCAAACTGCTCACCCGCCCAGGCCCATCAATAAACTTTCCTCCCTGCCCTCTTCAAGGAAAGTATATAAGCTCTGCTTAAGCTGTTCTCAGGGTTCTCTGCTCTATTCAAATGAGCTCTGAGCCCCAGCATGCTGGACCCCCAATAAACCCTTTGTTTTTGCATGAGAGAGTCTCTTGGTGGTCTCTTCCCCCAATGCTCTTCCGATATTTATATATGGAGGTTCCACCGAAATCCAGCAGTGGTGAACGAGAGACCCCAATGGGCTACTCTCAGGGTAAGTAAGGCACCTCTTTCTGGTTTCAGGTTTCAGGTTAGGGCTTGGCAAAATGGCTGTCGATGAAGTGTGTGAGCTCTCTTTGATGGTGGCTGGCAGACGTGTCACAGAGCCACAAGCCAAGTCCCTGGGGGACGCCACAGAGGACTCGGGAATCGAGGAATAATAGTCTCCTCGACTCAGTGATACTTTGTTTCAGATTTGGTATTGCCAGCCCATCGGGTTTTGCCACCTGCTCAGTCTTGGTCTCAGTGTTTGACGTCCATTGCCTGTCTTTATTGTTTTCTCTTGTCTGTGTCCTGTGTCGTTGCTTTTACTGTTTGTGTATCTTTCATTATGGGACAGATCACTTCAATGCCTCTGTCCCTGACCCTTGATCTATGGACCAAAGTCCGCTTAAGGGCTCAGAATGTTTCTTTTTCAGTAAAACGCTGGACCTGGCAGACTCTGTGTGCCACAGAATGGCCCACCTTTGGATTCTGATGGCCCCGAGAAGGATCTTTCTACTTCCCACTAATTTAAAAAGACAGAGATATTGTCTTACAGCCAGGGCCACATAGCCATACTGATAAACAGGAATATACCTTAACTTGGCAGGACCTCTGCAAATCTCCTCCTCCGTGGGTGAAGCCTTTCCTTGCTGTGTCCCCGTTCCTACTCCTTCCCCCACGATCTCTCAACCCCTCTGCTCCTCCTCCTCCTCCACCCTCTGTTCTCCCTGAGTGACAAGATTTGACTCTACTGGACTCTCGTTCCCCTCCTTATCTTCTACCCTTGTCCCACAACCCCCAACACCTTCTAAGTGATTCTCCAGCTGCTGACTCAGCCTCTCCGCAATTGGAGGACGCTAAGCCAGCCCAGGGCCCTCCAGATAACTCCCCTGCGTCACACACAGCCCCTCCTCCCCTGGAGGAAGCTGGACTTGCTAAAGGAACTCGCTGGTGGCAAATGATTGAAAACCCTGGAACTCCCGTGTTGCTTCCCTCCATCCCTAAGGACTAATGATTGACGATGGCCATAGGGAAAAATGCAAGCCTACCAGTATTGGCCTTCTCCTCTTCAGACCTATATAAATGGAAAAATAACAATCCTCCTTTTACCGAGGACCCAACCTGACTCTCAAGTCTGGTGAAGTCATTGATGTTTTCACACCAACCTACTTGAGATGACTGCCAACAACTCCTAGGGACTCTCTTCATGACAGAGGAACAAAAGAGAATCCTCCTGGATGCTAGAAAAAAGTATCCTCGGACCAAATGCGTGACCGACAAAACTTCCCAATATATTCAAAGCCGGCTTTCTCTTGAAACGACCCAACTGGGACCCCAACACCTTTGAAGGTAGGGAGCATCTGTCCACTTATCGCCGGGCTCTAATAGTGGGTATCTTAGTGGCCGCTAGGTGACCAACTAATTTGGCCAAGGTAAGAGAGATTATTTAAGGGCCTGATGAATCTCCCTCTATGTTCCTAGAGATAATTATGTAGGTATATAAGAGACATACTCCTTTCGATCCTCAGGCAGAGGATCAAAAGGCATCTGTCACAATGGCCTTTATTGGGAAAGCTGCCCTGGATATTAAAAGAAAGTTACAATGCTTAGATGGATTACAAGATATGACTTTGAAGGATTTAGTCAGAGAACCCGAGAAGGTATACTTTAAGAAAGAAACTGAGGAAGAGAAGGGAGCTGAGTGAGGATAAAAGAAACAAAAGACAGACTAAGGCATTGACTAAGGTCCTGGTCACAACAACAAATAGGCCAGAAACTAAGAAACAGAGAGACAGGAAGGGATACCTGGGCACACACTAGAGGCCACCCCTGGCCTCAGATCAATGTGCCTACTCTAAAGAAAAAGGACACTGGGCCAAAGAGTGCCCTAGAAAGAGACAGCCATGCCAGCCAGATATTCTGACTCTGGAGGAATACTAAGAAAGTCCGGGCTCAGATCCTCTCCCTGACCTCAAGGTAACTTTTAAAGTGGAGGGGAACACAATAAACTTTGAAGTAGATGCAGGGGGAATATACTCAGCCCGTAAGGCCCATTGGGCCCTCTACCGAATAAAAGGTCTCTAATTCAAGAGTCTAACAGAAGTAAATATCGGGCTTTGACAACTACGAGGACCATGGACCAGGGAAAAGGAAAAATCCATCACTCCTTCCTAGTAATCCCTGGCCACATTGATAGGCAGAGTTCTGCTCACCAAGCTCTGGGCCAAAATAACTTTTAACCCTGAAGGCCCCCAAGTGGAATTTTTTAATCCTTCAGTAACTACTCCTATAATCATGGCTCTAACTATGTCAGTAGCAAATGTTCATCAACTCACTCACCTTTGTTCAAAGAAACTGCATTCATTCGTGAAGGATCAAGAACACAGTTTTCCACTAACCTACTCACAGCAAAAGGAAATAACTGAATGGGTAACAAAAGCCTGTCAGGTCCATTAATTGGTTAAAGCTTACACTTCCAAGCTTCCTGCAGGAAAGCACCTATGAGGAACCAGACGAGGACATTTCTGGGAAGTGGACTTTACTGAAATTAAGCCAGTAAGGTATGGACTTAAATAACTCCTAGTCTTTGAACATACATTTTCAGGATGTATTGAAGCCTTCCCCACACACACACACAAAAAAAGAAATAAAAAAGAAGAAAAAAGAAACATTGCAAATGGTTGTAAAGAAGATCCTGGAAGATATTTATTCTCCCTTTGACGACCAGTAGTCTTAACCCTCATCAGCCCCTTAAGCTGCGATGGCTGATCACAAATCCTACTGGACACGAAGTATGGCCTATCTCGAATACAGCCCCCTTACGAACCTGGTGGCCATCTCTCCACCCAGTCATTTGTCAGCTGGCTATAGGTCTTTCCTATTGGGATATCCCTGATTAACAGGATCCCACTAAAATTCCATTAAATCCTTTCCGTACCATACATAATGGAAACAAACATTATAGATGTAGGGACACGTGAGCCAGATGCAGGTTGGCTAGCCTAGATTACTATGTTTGCCCGGCAGACTATCAAAGCCACAAACAGTCACGGCTGTGGGGGGGGGGAGAGCAGACTTCTATTGTAAGTCATGGGGATGTGAGCATACAGGGACTGTCAGATGGAACCCAAACTCCTCATCAAATTCTGTACACAGCATTGGCCATATTACGAATTAGATAACCAAAACCGATGGCCCCCAGAGGGGTCTCTAGATCCTCAAATTCTGTGTGACCTTTTTAACTTCTGCAAGTGCTCAAAAGGGTAAAAGGAGATTCCGCTATGTGGAGGCCTTCTCTCTCCTTTGCTCACATCCTGAACTATGCTTCTCCAATAGATGCTCACCCTCAGCCTTGTGCTCCAGACTCTCTGCTGTCACTCCCACCTCAGCAACTTGATTTCTCCCCTCCAATATCTAGATCAAAAACCCAAATCTCGACTGGTTCTCAGACCATTGCTCCCTTGCTGAGGTTGCAGGTACTGAGGTACCACTCCATTCACTCACTCCTCTCCTCTCCTGTCAGTGCCCGCACCGGGTCCCACCCAGTCCTCTTACCACCTAATGCAAAGCTCAAACCCGCTGAGAAGAATCCTCAGACCCTAATACAAGATGTAATGAAAATGGCCTTTAATGTTGCTTTGTCATCACTAAAAACAGGTTACTAAGAATTTAAAGTCCCTCACAGGCTTTTTGGAATCTCACTCCCGTCTCCCCCTCTGTTCTATCTGTTCTACTGCTCAAGTTTTTGTTGCTATTAAGATCCCAAAGCCCTCTCCCAATATTCTTTTACATCTCTCCTTCCTCATTCTCAGATCCACAGAGCTGCTCTTATCCCTGCCTTCCAAATTTTCCCGCTCTGTACCAGGCCCACAGAAAAGTCTTAACTGACCTTCTCCAGAAGTCTTCACCATGGCTGATTTAGGACTTTCAGCAAAAGAGTCCCTATAAAAGAGTTCACTGTAGATAAACTTCCTATTTTTGTGTTGCCCTGGTCTCCTTGGCAACTGGCTAAAAAATTCAGCACTCCTGATCTAGACACACCCTTACTAGTTTTTCACAAAATATTTGAAAAAAAGTCCTCTGGCCTTGAGCTGGGGCTTCCCAGAGATGGCTACATTTCTAAGATAAAGAAGTTACAAACTGGGCTGTATGGAAACAGCTGGAAGGGGGAAAAAAAGAAAGGGAAGACACCCCCACCCAGGTGTCCTTGAAAAGTTAACTTGCCCAAACTGAGGAAAAAACAGAAACAAAAACTGCTTTTTGTGAACTTCTGCAGACTGTGAACTTCTGAGCCCCTTCCCTTACGTGTTGGGTACAAAATTCTGAAACTACGTAACTTGGGTTTCAGGGGATTAATTGATTACAACAGAAGCAATGCCCTCTGAATCTGGTTGAAACCAAAAATACTGTTTCCGTGTCTTTGGTGCTATCTTAGGTGCCTTGCCTTGTCCGTCCCTACAACAGTATAATTCTATATACTTAAACATTGTTTATGTTTTCATGAAATGGTCAACAGATGTGATTAATTGTGAAATGGTGCAGATGTTTCCCAGAGTGCTCTATCATGACGCAGGTTCATCTGAAGATCAAAGAGGGGGACATACAACCCGGTTCCACTGGGAACATATGTCCCTCACCTTAGCCATTCTATTACGAATAGGAGTTGCTGCAGGGTTGGGCACAAGAACCACTGCTCTGGTCCATGGGACACAACAAGTGACCCAATTAGAAGCAGCAATAGATCAAAACTTAAAGATTTTAGAAACCTCCATCACAGCTTTGCAGGAATCTTTAACCTCTCTCTCTGAAGTTGTTTTACAGAACAGTCGAGGGTTGGACCTCCTTTTCATGACAGAGGGGGGCCTTTGTGCTTCATTGAGGGAAGAATGTTGTTTTTATGTCGACAATACTGGAGTTGTAAAAAAATCTATGAGTAAATTAAAAAGATGCCTTGAAGAGCAACAACGAGAGAGAGAGGCACAAAAAGGGTTGTTTGAGTCTTTTTTTACACAGTCCCCCTGGTTAATTACGTTTTTATCAACCCTGGCCGGTCCAATAATAATCCTCATAGTATTACTAACTATAAAACCCTGTTTCCTCAACCATGTAATTTCTTTTCTCCAAGCTCAAATTGGACAAATTAAAATTATGGTAATACCCCACTAGCAGACATAGAATGTGACACCCCACAAAGATCACTTTTATGATTAAAAGTAGCCAGAAAAAGAAGTGGGGAATGAAAGGTTTATAAAATATGTACTTGTCACTTCCTGTTTTTCTGTACACTTAACGAAACACTGTTGAAATCTTGAGAACTCTTTGCTAACCTTGTTGCCAGAATGTGCTGTCCCCAATTGCCAAACTGCAGAATCTACTCCCTCACCCGGTTGAATAGAAACCTGAACTGTACTTGGATCATTGAATGTAGAAGAGAACATCCATTCAAAAAGTTATAGTCAGTTGGATTAGAAAGATAGTCAGTAAGTTTAGGAAGAAAAGTGAGTATAGGATTTGGAACAAAAGTTCTTTAGCAATAGGGTTTTGGTTAGAGAGCCAATGTAAACGTCAACACAAGGGAAGAGTCAGTCACAATGATGCACAGGGCAAAATATGTAGGAAAGCAGATATCAATAGAGACATTAGGAAATCAGGAAAAGAATAAAGTGAGTGATGGGATTAGATATTTTTAACAGGGTTGAGGATGAATATATGAGCTTAGGATAAAACAAATATGAAGTCAACAATAGGATTGACATTTGATAGCATTAGCGTAGCCCAAGACAGTGTCCAAAATAAGCTCTGTTGCCCCTCATTTGCCTAAATTCCCAGTGGCCTGTACACCCTTACTGTGTACCAGGAGTGATCAAATAGGCCTGCCCTTAATACTGCTCTGCTTCTCCAATTTGAGTCCTACTGAGTGTCGGGTACAGATTCTTTATGTGAATTGGAAAGATGAGAAAACTCAAGCACCTATTGGATAGCCTCTGAATACATTTGAAGAACTCATTTGACCCAAAAGATCCCTATTCTCACTTGATGGAATTCAGGAACCTTACAGAGGAAGGCAAAATACTTCATCAACAATGACTGCTCTTTTTGCCATTTTGGATTTTATGCACCCATGGGATCTTTCTTTAGATCCATCAGGTGCTGAGAATCTAAGTCAAAGAATCACACTGGGCCAAGAGGCTGATTCACACACATCTCTTTCCAAATCAATTAAGAAAAGAGCCAAAGGTAAAGCATATTCATTTTCATTTGAAAAATCTTTCCTTCAGGATTCACAAAGGGTTGGCATGGGACAAAGACCTTCCTGAATCTCAGGGCAACAGAACAATAGGTAAGCAAATGGCCCAAAGCAGGGATTCTCCACTGAGACTTTACTGGTCACACTGATATCTGAGTTTTCTGAGATGCTCGCCATTCCATTCAGCTATCCAGTACATGGCCAATGTCACAGAGCTTGGAGGTAGTACATATCTTGGACACAAAACCATGAGCCTATTCTGGAGATTGGCCATAATTCAGGAAGAAAACAGCAACTTAGGAGGTAGCAGGTATCGCCCATCAATAAGGCAAGCCGCATTCAATTCATAAATTGTGCTGGATGAATGCTGGGAAGCTTTCTATGAGACAGGACACATCCATTGATGCATTCTCTTTTTCTAATGTCTACAAGCACGGACACAGTGGGATACACAGACATAGAAACACTTGCATTGTCAAACGACTTACTAGAAACAGTTCACTCCAAACCAAACAAACCGCCTTTTCTAACTATTCTCAGAACATGAGACAAAACCACAAACCCACACCCGCAATGGCACCTCCTTCCCCAAATAGGTCTGTGACTCTCCGGAGTGTGCTCTGACTGATGGGCCATACTATGATCCTCCGAAATGGCCTGACCTGTCTCAGATCTGGTCTTCTTGGCCAACAATGTGAAGTTGTTAGAAGCCAGGAGTGAGCCACTATCTGCTTTCTCAGGAAGAGCCCTCTCTTCCGAGCTTTCCTGACATTTGGCCATCCTCACATCAGTAGGTATCAAGAAAGACTGACTCTGTCCTTTGTAAATCCAAAAAGTGAGACCACTGGGACTAGAACTGAGACTGGCTCTGGGTGCCTGGCTTTCTGTATCCCAAGTTCAGAGAGATCCATCACCATGGAAGTGAGATGAGATCACGTCCTTCAGGAACTGAATGAGATCACTGCCTTGGCAACCACTTTGTCATAACAATTGCTTCCAATGGTCCCATGAGATGAGGGCTGCCCCTACTTCCTGTGACACTTTCACATGTTAGAATGGTATATCACCCGTAGGCAAAAGGGAACAGTTCTCCACACAGGCCGGGTTTGGTCCATCTTCTCTACATTAAGAAGAGATAGGCTCATTCTGACTCAACCCTTAATCCTGACCAGGTTGTTTGCCATGGAAGATGATTTTTGCTCTCTCAGGTCTTACATAGCTGCCTACATCTTCTCCAGAGATAATTTCTGCATGGAGCTTTGAGGTTCTCAACAGATGGAAGATCCACTGCATTCCTGTATTGTAAGACCAACACTGTCCCTGCTCTTCTGTAAACATAGATGTGAATTGGAGTCATGAGAAAACCCACGAACCTATGGGATAGCCTCTGCAGAACTTTAAAGAATTCACTTGACCCAAATGATCCCTATTCTCACATAATGGAGGTCAGGAACCTTACAGAGGAAGGCGAGAGACTCTATCCACCATGACAGTTCTTTTGTCCATTTTGGTTTTGGATGCACACATGGGATTTTTCTTTAGACCCATCATGTGCTGTGAATCTAAGCCACAGCCTCACATAGGGCCAAGAGGCTGATTCAGACACATCCATTTCCAAAGCAATTAACCGAAGAGGCACAGGTAATGACCATTCAATTCCATTTGAAAACTATTTTCTTCAGGCTTCACAAAGTGTGGCCTGAGGCAAAGACCTTCCTGACATTCAGGGCAACAGAATAGGTAAGCAAAAGGCCCAAAGCAGGGTTTCTCCACTGAGACTTTCTTGGGCATACTAATATCTGAGTTTTCTGAGATACTCATCATTCCCATCAGCTATCCAGTACATGGCCATGTCACAGAGATTGAGGTGGTACATATCTTGGACACAAAATCATGAGCGTATTCTGGAGATTGTCCAGAATTCAGGAAGAAAACAGGAATTTAGAAAGATACCAGGAGTTGCCCATCCATACGGCAAGCTGCAGTCCATTCATAAATTGCTCAGGATGAATGCTTTGAAGCTTTCTCGTAGACAGGACACATCCATTGATGCATTCTCTTTTCTACTGTCTACAATCACGGACACAGTATGATATATAGACACAGAAACACTCACGTTGTCAAAGGACTTACTAGAAACAGTCCACTCCAAAACAAACAAACCAGCTTTCCTAACTATTCTCAGAACATGAGACAAAACCACAAACTCACACTCACACCCAAAAAGGCACCTCTTTCCCCCAAGTAGGTCTGTGTCTATCCGGAGTGTCCTCTGACTTGTGGGCCATACTATGTTCCCCAAAAGTGGCGTGTCCTGTCTCCGATCTGGTCTCTTTAGCAAACTCTGTGAAGTTGTCAGGAGCCCGTGGTGAGAAACTACCTGCTTTCTCTGGAAAGGCCAGTCTTCATAGTTTCCAGGCATTTGGCTGTCCTCACATCAGTAGGTACCAAGAAAGAGTGACTCTGTCTTGTTAAATCCAAACAAGTGAGCCCACTGGGACATGGAGTGGGTTTGACTCTGTGTGCCTGGTTTCCTGGATCCCAAGATCACAGACTTTCATCACCAATAATGTAAGGTGAGGTCACTTCCTTCAAGAACTGAATGAAGTCACTGCCTTGGAAACCACTTTGTTTTAACAGTTTCTTCCAAGGTTCCCAAAAGATGGAGTCTGCCTCTACTTGCTGTGACTCATTCATAAGTTAGGATGGTATATCAACCATAGGCACCGGGGAACAGCTCTCCACACAGCCATGGTTTGGTCCATCTTCTCTATATTAGGAAGAGAGAGGCTAATTCAGACACATCCCTTCAAACTGACCAGGTTGTTTGCCATGGAAGATGACTTTTGCTCTCTCAGATCCTTCATACCTGCCTACACCGACTCAAGGGATTATTTCTGCAGGGACTTTTGAGGTTCTCAGCTGGTGGATGATACCCTACCTTCCTGGATTTTAAGACCAACTCTGTCCCTGCTCTTCTGTAAAGTGAGATTGAGGGAACAGTGTATGGTTAGTGTTAATAGCATGTTCGATTTGGGTTAGGAGTCATTCTGCTGGATGAATTATGGTATTGGGAACCTGTGATATTTATAAGAATATAAATGTGAAATATATGTATGAGATCAGAGATCTAGGAAAGATTTGAAGCCCAGAAAGGCATTGGGCCCTTGATTGGTATACTTAGATTGAATTATGTTCTGCACCGAGGTCTCAGATAAATCGATATACAATGGCATAGGACCCTATACCTCGGATGATTGAAAGTAGAAGAGAACATCCAGTCAAAAAGGGATAGTCTGTAGGATTAGGAAGATAGTCAGTAGGTTTAGGAAGAAGAGTGAGTCTCGGAGTTGGACAAAAAGTTCTTTAGCAATTGGTTTTCAGTTAGAGGGTGAATGTAAATATCAGCACATGTGAAGAGACAGTCACAATGATGAACTGGGAAAAATATGTAGGAAAGCAGATATCAATAGGGGCATTAGGAAATCAGGAAAAGTATAAAGTGAGTGATAGGATTAGATATTTTCAACAGGCTTGAGGTTAAATATATAATCTTAGGAAGAAACAAATATGTAGTAACCAATAGGATTGACATTTGAGAGCAGTAGGCACCCTGCACATAGATGCTTTTAGTAATCCATGGTCACTTTCTATTTAGGCTTTGGTAGAATCATATGTGTGACCTTTGCATTTTGTGTCCAGAATACTACTGTGGTAAAATGTATATGTAGATCAGGTGACATAAGTATTTCTTCCACCATAAAGGGGAGTAATATTCTGGAAACTTATAAATTAGTACTGGGGATACAAATAGGTGTACCTTGTGTTGATGATTATTGAGATGATGCAGGAATAGACCATATTGTGAATAAAGTATGTAACTGGATCCAACATTAAATAATGGATTGAGTTTGCATCTGAAAATATATTGGAAATCTTATATTGATATATATATACCATCATTCCAACGAGTTATATATGCAATGGTATTATTAGGGTTACGGTTTATCGTGAAGAGTGAGTTTTGCTTCAAAAATGATTATGGAATCGAAAATAATGTGTTTAGAAAGAAGTCTAGTGAAAAGACCAGTAAAGAAACATGGAGGAATACATGTGTTCTGAAGTAGTAAGTAATTGAAAGTGAACCAAATGCCAAAAAAATTTGTGAAGTTGTGGATGAAAAAATACATCCTATGATGTCCATAAACTGAAGAAATAGTAATGTACCAGTGTTGAGTAAAAATGAACTTCAAATTACACATCATGTCCCATAGCAATCTACTTGCATTGATGTTAAACTGGGTCAGTTACTGTAGAAATATTAGGATTTTTAAGCACCATCCACTGAACTTAGTTTTCAGTAGTAGGAAACCAAAATATATTTCAGGTGTATGAATATTACTGAGAATAATCTTGTGAAAATTTGAATTTAAATGAACATAAATGAATATGAATGAATTTAGGGAGTGTATAATAAGACACATATTTTTCATATTTTTTTAAAATCCGTAGAATATACACACACACACACGCCCACACACACACACACATGCACACACACACACACATTAATATTTAGCAATATATATGCCAATCGATATTCATCATGAAATATAATTCATTCACAAATCCAAAAATATTCATTTTACTGAACATGGATTTATGTATAGTGTTTTTCACTAGGAAGCTCACCCATAGGTGGAATTTTCAGTTCCATCATTATTTAGGGAGAGTCATCTCTTCTCACAATTTTTATATTCCAAAGTCAGTGATCTTACAAGAATGTACGTGTGATACCAGGTAGGATATTGTATATGCATAAAAAAATTACATGTGCTGAATAGGATACAGAGAAAGGGAGACAGGAATTTACATATGTGATAACTTTAAAAAATCATGGAGAAATATTAAAATGAAAAGTTTACTAAATTTAAAACACATACTGTTGATAAAGAGGAAGACAAATACAAATATACACCATGCTTCCTATAAAAGGACTGTACTTCTATTCAGTTAGGTTTTTTTTTTCTCCATGATATTAGGATTAGTAGTCAGAGTCTAGTAGGGTATGGGTTAGTGTCAGGGATTCAGTATTTCAAATGGAAAATAGGAAAATGGATCTAATGTGTATGCAAACATGTGATACACAAAAATCTTCCCTCTCTTATCCAGAACAATACCTTGACATAACCATGGCTAAAAGTACGACACAATTAGAGGAGAGGAGTTAGAAAACCTGTGAATACATATGTGGAATGAAAAATGCTCAGGAGTTCACAACACTGGAGGTGGTAAAACAGTTTACAAAAGTATGGGAGAGGGTAAACACTCCAGAAACATGGAGCTGTGCTGACCTAAAGACTTATTGAGAAACTTCCTCTGAGGTTAGGCACAAGAAATATATGTATGGCAATATGTAAATCAATGGTTCTGCAACTGATGTGATTCTGCAATCTGTATATGGAGTAAAAATGGGAGCTCATATCCCACTTGAATCAAAGTGTGAAATTTGATATATCAAGAAGTATGTACTGTTTTGAACAACCTACAATAAAAATTAATTAAAAAAAGAAAAAGAAATATATGTAATTGTCAGGAGATTTAGCTTCGTTTGTAGTGACACCAAAAATCTGGGTCTGCATCTATGTGACCTGGAGGACATGGTTCTTTATTTTGTAATGAACATGAGGCAGCAGGTCTGAAATCTCCCTTTGTAGGTAAACTGTTGCTACTGGGAGCTAAGTGTCTTCCCGTGTGGTCTGTGAAGCCATTTGGTCATCCTCCACATTTCAGGGTGTTTCTTACTGCTGCACTGGGAATTTGGTATTTGCTTCATGAAATACAATATGTTAAACTGGGACACAATGCTGGAGGGAGTTCTGTCATGTGTGGTTGGTCAGGGTCGGCAAGAGAATGTACGAACCAGGCTTCTATCCCACATAGCTTTCCCCTTGACTATAGCAACCTGATTCTGAACATTGCCCTGAAACCTCTACATATAACAAGATGCCTTTACATATAAAGGTCTGCTGCCTGCACCATGTCAGTCGCAAGATTTGGAAGCCAATGGAAGATCCAGGTGGTCCTACCAAAAATATTTATTTACACACCTATAGTCCACTGCTCTACGCCCACTACCCAGCAGGCTCCAACTTACTGGCATCTCTGTTCTACACCATTTTCACGAAACTCAGTCAATCAAGGCACTGTTTGTTATACTCATGATCAGCAACAGGATATCTTAAGGTTATCCAGTGCCACCTGGTCATGGGGATTTCAAAAATTTCATGGTATTAATCTAGTCATTTTTCAAGGATGAAGTTGGAGGCACCGTGGGTTTCATTTAATTCAGGAACCATTAAATGGTGAGGAAGCTCATTTCAATGAAAGCTCTGGAGAACACTCACAGGCAAGCCTTCCCAAAGAGTGGCCAAAAGGACACATGAATCCAGGCCCATTGAGGTATACAATGTGAGGTCCATGTGTGTTTGGACTCTCAACTATGGCTACCAAGTCTTTAAGAATTAAATCATGTGATATCCTGGCTCAGAATCCCTGAGCTCTGTGGAAAGCCATCCTGGGCCTAGATCTCAGTTTCTAAAAGCGATTCTCATGCGTGGTCTCCTAAAATCCCAACACTATTCATGGCAATACTTCTCTGAGGTCAGTTCCAGAACTCAGTCTCTAAGGGGAATCACACCAGAGTTCAAGCCCTGGTGGACCCAGTCATCTCTTCCAACTACCACACAAATTACCACAATTAAAACAAGAACCCTCCCATATGGCCCTCATCTTCTTTCATATAGACACTCATCATAATCTGGCTGGAGGTTTCCATGAGGGGTGCAGACCAAGACAGTGTCCCACATAAGCTCCTTTGCCCCTCATTTGCCTAAATTCAAGGTGGCCTGGACACCCATCCTGTGAACCAAAAGTGATCAAATAGGCCTGCCGTTAATAACTCTCCAATTTGAGGACTACTGTCCGTGGGGTTTAGATTCTTTATGTGAATTTTAGTCATGAGAAAACCCAAGCACAATTGGCTAGCCTCTGCAGGTTTTGTAGAACTCTTTTGACCCAAAGGATCCCATTCTCACTTGATGGAAGTCAGGAACCTTACAGAGGAAGTCGAGAGACTTCCTCCCAATAATTGCTCTTTTGGCGAATTTTCTTTTGGATGCACACATGGTAACTTTCTTTAGATCCATCAGGTGCTGAGAATCTAAGCCACAGCCACACACAGGGCCAAGGGCCTGATTCAGACACATCCCTTTCCAAAGCAATTAAGGAAAGTGACACAGGTATGCCCATTCATTTCCATTTGAAAACTGTTTTGTTCAGGCTTCACAAAGGGGTGGCCTGAGGCAAAGACCTTCCTGACATTCAGGGCAACAGAACAATAAGTAAGCAAAAGGCCGAAAGCAGGGTTTCTCCTCTGAGACTTTTCTGGTCACACTGATATCTGAGTTTTCTGAGATGCTCGCCATCCCCTACAGCTATCCAGTACATGGCCATGTCACAGAGCTTGGAGGTGGTACATATCTTGGACACAAAACCATGGGCCTATTCTTGAGATTGGCCGGAATTCAGGACGAAAATAGAAACTTAGGAAGGTAGCAGGTGTTGCTCATCGATAAGGCAAGCTACAGTCCATTCATAAATGGGGCAATATGAATGCTGAGAAGATTTCTACTAGACACGACACATCCATTGATGGATTCTCTTTTCTAATGTCTACAACCACGGAAACAGTGGAATACACAGACATAGAAACACTCGCCCTGTGAAAAGACTTACTAGAAACAGTCCACTTCAAATGAAACAAACCGACTGTCCTACCTATTCTCAGAAAATGAGACAAAACCACAAACCCACAACCACACCCACAAAGGCACCTCCTTCCCCTAAGTAGGTCTGTGACTATCCAGAGTGTCCTCTGACTTGTGGGCCATAATATGTTCCCCCAAAATGGCCTTTCCTGTCTCAGATCTTGTCTCCTTGGCCAACTCTGTGAACTTCTTAGGAGCCAACGGTGAGCTACTACCTGCTTTCTCATGAAAAGCCCTGCATCCGAGCTTTCCTGGCATTTGGCCTTCCTCACATCTGTAGGTACCAAAAAATACTGACCCTGTCCTTGGTAAATCCAAACAAGTGAGACCACTGGGACTGGGACTGGGACTGGCTCTGTGTGCCTGGCTTCCTGGATCCCACGTTCAGAGAGTTCCATCACCAAGAAAGTGAGGTGAGGTCACTTCCTTCCTGAACTGAATGAGGGCACTGTCTTGGCAGCCACTTTGTCCTAACTGTTGCTTCCAAGGGTCCCAAGAAATTGAGGCCGCCCCTACTTCCTGTGACATTTTCACAAGTTAGAATGGTATATCAACCAAAGGCACCCAGGAATAGATCTCCACACAGGCCTGGTTTGGTCCATGATCTCTACATTAAAAAAAAAATCTGATTCAGACACAACCTTTTATCCTGACCGGGTTATTTGCCATGGAAGATGACTTTTGGTCTCTCAGGTCCTTTATTGCTTCCTACATCTTCTCCAGGGATCATTTCTGCATGGACCTTTGAGGTTCTCAGCAGGTGGAAGTTTTTCTACATTTCTGTATTGTAATATCAACTCCTTCCCTGCTCTTCTGTAAAGTTAGATTGAGGGAACAGTGTCCGGTTATGGTTAAAAACATGCTCGATTTGGGTTAGAAATCATTTTCCTGGATGAATGATCGTATTGGGAACTTGCTATGTGTAGAAGAATATATAGGTGAAATATATGTATGAAAAAAGAAATTTAAGTCTGATTTGAAGCCCAGAAGGGCATTGGGCACTTGATAGTGATACGTGGTGTTGAATTACGTTCTGCAGAGTTGTCTCAGATAAATCGATATACAATGGCATAGCACCTTGTACGTTGCATGAATTAATGTAGAAGGAACATCAAGTCAAAAAGGCATAGTCGGTAGTGAAAGGTTAATAAAATTAATAAAATATGTACTTGTCACTTCCTGTTTTTCTGTATACTTAACAAAACACTGTTGAAATCTTGAGAAATGTTTGTTAATCTTGTTCTAGAATGTACTGTTCCCAACAGCCGAACTGCAGAATGTACTCCCTCACTCGGTGTCATGCAAACCGCCCACTCGCCCTTACCCATCACTGAACTTCCCTCTCTTCCCTCTCCAAGGAAAGTATATAAGCTCTGCTTAAGCTGTTCTCAGAGGTCTCTGCTCTATTTAATTTAGCTCTGAGCTCCAGCATGCTGGACCACAAATAAACCCTTTGCTGTTGCATGAGACAGTCTCTTGGTAGTATCTTCCTCTGACACTCGCCTGACCTTTACATATTGAGGTTCCACTGAGTTCCAGCAGTGGCGGATGAGAGACCCCAACGGGCTCCTCTCGGAGCAAGTAAGGCGCCTCTTTCTGGTTTCAGGTTTCTTGTTAGGGCTTGGCAAAATTGCTGGCGATGAAGAGCCTGGGCTCTCTCCGACGGTGGCTGAGAGACATGTCACAGAGACAAAGGGCACCTCTCTGGAGGACCCCGCAGAGAACTCGGGAAATCAAGGAACAATAGTCTTCTCGACTCAGTGATATTTTCTTTTAGATTCGTTATTGCCATACCATTGGGTTTTGCCGGCTACTCATTCCTGGTCTCAGTGTTGGACGTTCATTGAATGTCTTTATGGTCTTGTCTTATCTGTGTCGTGTGTCCTTGCTTTTACTGTTTCTGGAACTTTCATTATGGAACAGAGCACGTCAATGCCTCTGTCCCTGACCCTTGATCACTGGACCAAAGTCCGCTTAAGGGCTCAGAATCTTTCTTTTTTTAGTAAAACGCTGGACCTGGCAGGAATCTCTGTGCCTCAGAATGGCCCATCTTTGGAGTCGTATGGCCCCTAGACGGATCTTTCTACTTCCCACTAATTTAAAAAGTCAGAGGTATTGTCTTTCAGCCAGCGCCACATAGCCATCCGGATCAACAGCCATATATCTTAACTTGGCAGGACCTCTGCAAATCACCTCCTCCATGGGTGAAGCCTTTCCTTGCCCCTACCTCTGCTCCTACTCCTTCCCCCATGATCTCTCAAACCCTCTCAACCTCCTCCTCCTCCACCCTCTGTTCTCCCTGAGTCACAGATTTGACTCTACTGGACTCTTCTCCCCCTCCTTATCCCCTGCCCTCGTCCCCTAACACACAACACACTCTAAGTGATTCCGCTGCTGCTGACTAAGCCTCTCTACCATTGGAGGAAGCTAAGCCGGTAATAGGATCTGACAATGGACCGATGTTCATGACCCAGGTAAGTCAGGGGTTAGCCAGGAACCTGGGGATTAATTGGAAGTTAAATTGTGCTTATAGACCACAGAGTTCAAGACAAGTAGAAAGAATGAATAGAACCATTAAAGAGACCTTAACGAAATTAAGCTTAGAGACCAGCATAAGATTGGACTATGCTCCTGCCTTATGCAATGTTTCATGCAAGAAAAAATCCCTTTGTTTCTTTGAGTAACCTTACCACATGTGAAATTCTTTATGGTGGCCCTCCTCCAGTAGGGGACCTAAGCCCAACTGTAAGACCTAAAGATCCTTTCCACACCCCCTTGCTTGACAGACTTAAAGATCTTGAAAGAACTCAGTAATACCTGTGAAAACAGCTGGCCACTGCCTACCCAACTGGGAACCAGGGGATTCCACATCCATATCAAGTAAGAGATTTCATCTATGTAAGATGATATCAGGTGTCATCCCTGGTACCCCGCTGAAAAGGACCATACCAGGTGCTATTATAACACCTACAGTGGTAAACGTAAACAGAATCACTTCCTGGATCCATACCTCTCATCTCAAGCCTGCTGCCTATACAGAATCTTTCTGGAAACTGAAAAAGACTGGTAACAGTTTCAAATTGTGTATTGGCAATGTGAATAAGGTTATATACTCTCCCCTTGGCTACAAGTAGTCCTAACCCTCATCAGCCCATTAAGCAGTGATGGCTGATCACAAATCCTACTGGAAAAGAAGTATGGTCTATCTCGCATACAGCCCCCTTAGGGACCTGGTGGCCATCTCTCCACCCAGACATTTGTTAGCTGGCTATAGGTATTTCCTATTGTGATATCCCTGATGAAGAGGATCCCACTAAAATACCATTAAATCCCTTCTGTACCATAGATAATGGAAACAAACATTATGGATGTAGGGACACGCGAGCCAGATGCAGATTGGCTAGTCTAGATTACTAAGTTTGCCTGGCAGACTATCAAAGCCACAAAGAGTAATGGCTGTGTGGGGGAAAAGCCGACTTTTTCTGTATGTCATGGAAATGTGTGCATACAGGGGCTGCCTGATGAAACCCCAATTCTTCATCAAATTCAGTACACAGCATTGGCCACATTACCAATTAGACAACCAAAAACTATGGCACCCAGATGGGTCTCTAGATCCTCAAATTTTGCGTGACCTTTTTAACTTCTGCAAGTGCTCAAAAGAGTGAAAGGAAATTCCCCTATGTGGAAGCCTTTTCCCTCCCCCACTCACATCCTGAACTATGCTTCTCCAATAGATCATTATCCTCAGCCTTCTGCTCCAGACCCTCTGATGTCACTCCCATCTCAGCAACTTGATTTCTCCCCTCCAATAACTAGATCAGAAACCCAAAGCTCCACCAGTTCTCAGACCATCGGCCCCTTGCTGAGGTAGCAGGTACATAGGTACCGCTCCACCGACTCATTCCTCTCATCTCCTGTCAGTGCCCTCACCGGGTCCCACCAGGTCCTCTTACCAGCTAACCCAATGCTCAAACGAGCTGAGGAGAGCCCTGAGACCCTTATCCAAGATGTAATATAATTGGCCTTTAAAGTTGCTTTGTCATCACTGAAAACAGGTTACTAAAATTTAAAGTCCCTCACAGGATTTTGGGATCCTCACTCCCATCTTTCACTCTGCTCTACCTGATCTACTGCTCAAGTTTGCTGCTAGGAAATTCCCAATACCCTTTCGCATTATTCTTTTACATCTCTCTTTTCCCTCATTCTCAGATCCTCGGAGGTGCTCTCAGCCCCACCTTCCCCGTCTTTCCCCCTCTGTACCAGGCCCACAGAAAAGTCTTAAATGACCTTCTTCAGAAGTCTTCACCATGGCTGAGTTTTGAACTTTCAGCAAAACAGTCCCAATAAAGACTTTAATGTAGATAAACTTTCTCTTTCGTATTGCCCTGTTCTACTTGGCCACTGGCTAAAAATCTCAGTACTTCTAAGCTAGACAACCCCTAACTAGTTTTTCACAAAATATGTGAACAAGTCCTCTGGCCTTCAGCTGGGGCTTCACCGAGATGGCTACATTTCTAAGATAAAGAAATTACCAACCGGGCTCCATGGTAACAGCTGGCAGGGGGAAAATAAGAAATGGAAGAAAAAGCTCTCCTCCTCCCAGGTGTCCTTGAAAAGTTAACTTGCCCAGAACAGAAGGAAAAACAGAAACAAATACTGCTTTTTTAAACTTCTGAAGACTGTGAACTTCTGAGCCCCATCCCTTATATGTTGGGTACAAAATTCTGAAACTACCTAAACTTGAGTTTCAGGGGATCAATTGATTACAATAGAAGCAATGCCCTCTGAATCCGGTTTCAACCAAATAGGACTGTTTCCCTCTCTTGAGTGCTATCTTAGGTGCCTTGCTTTGTCAGTGCCTACAACAGCATAATTCTATATACTTAAACATCGTTTATGTTTTCATGAAATGATCAAGATATGTGATAAATTGTGTAATGGTGCAGATGTTTCCCAGAGTGCTCTATCATGACGCAGGTTCATTTGAAGATCAAATAGGGGGGGCATACAACCGGTTCCACTGGGAACATATATCCCTCACTTTAGCCATCCTATTAGGAATAGGAGTTGCTTCACGGGTGGGCAGAGGAACCAGTGGCATTGTCCATGGGACACAAAAGATGACCCAATTAGAAGCAGCAATAGAGCAAAAGTAAGATATTAGAAACCTCCTTCAGGGCTTTGCATGAAACTTTATCCTCTCTCTCTGAAGTTGTTTTACAGAACAGTTGAGGGTTGGACCTCCTCTTCATTAGAGAAGGGGGCCTTTGTGCTGCATTGAGGGAAGAATGTTGTTTTTATGCTGACTATACTGGAGTCGTAATAAAATCTATGAGTAAATTTAAAAGACACCTCGAAGAGCATCAACAAGTGAGAGAGGGCCCAAAAGGGTGGCTTGAGTCTTGGTTCACACAGTCCCCCCGGTTAACTACGTTTTTATCAACCCTGGCCGGTCCAATAATAATCCTCATATTATTGCTAACTATAAAACCCTGTTTGCTCAACCGTGTAATGTCTTTTCTCCAGGCTCAAATTGGAGGAGTTAAACTTATGGTAATACCCCACTAGCAGACATTGAATGTGACACCCTCCAATGATCATTTTTATGATTAAAATTAGCCAGAAGAAGAAGTGGGGAATGAAATATTAATAAAATAGGTACTTGTCACATCTTGTTTTTCTGTATGCTTAACAGAACACTGTTGAAATCTTGAGAAATGTTTGCAAAACTTGTTCCCAGAATGTTCTATCCCCAGCTGCCAAATTGCAGAATGTACTCCCTCTCCCAGTTGCATGCAAACCGCCCACTCGCCCTGACACATCAATACAATTCCCTCCCTTCTCTCTCCAGGGAAAGTATATAAGCTCTACTTCAGCTATTCTCAGGGCTATCTGCACTATTCAGGTGAGCTCTGAACCCCAGCATTCTGGACACCCAATAAACCCTTTGATGTTGCATGAGATAGCCTGTTGGTAGTCTCCTCCTCTGAAGCTCGCACCACGTTTACTTGGATGATTGAATGTAGAAGAGAACATCCAGTCAAAAAGGGATAGTCTGTAGCATTAGGAAGATAGTCAGTAAGTTTAGGAAGAAGGGTGAGTATAAGATTTGGAACAAAAGTTTCTTAGCAATAGGATTTCGATTAGAGAGTGAATGTAAATGTCAGCACAAGTGAAGAGTCAGTCACAATGATGAAGTGGGGAAAATATGTAGGAAAGCATATATCAATAGAGACATTACAAAATCAGGCAGAGTATAAAGTGTGTGATAGGATTAGACATTTTGAACAGGGTTGAGTTTAAATATATAATCTTAGGAAGAAACAAATATGTAGTCACAAATAGGGTTGACATTTGAGAGCATTGGGCAAATTTCAGGTGGATGAATATTTTGAGAATAATCTTGTGAATAGTTGATTATAAATCCACATACATGAACATGAATGAATTTAGGGAGTGAATATAAGACATATATATTTCATATTTTGAAAAATCTGGAGAGTGTATATATATATATATATATATATATATATATATGTATATATATATATATATATATATATATATATATATATATATACATATATATACATATACATAAAACACACACACAGACAAAAAAGTAGCAATATATATGTCAATCAAAATTCATTATAAAATATATACCATCCACAGATCTAAAAATATTCATTTTACTGAACATGGATTTATGTATAATGCTGTTCAACTAGCAAGCTCACCCATAGGTTGAATATTCAGTTCCAACAGGGTTTAGTAGGTGTGATCTCTTCTAACAATTTGTATCTGCCAAGTCAGCCACCTCACAAGAATGTACGTGTGGTACCAGATAGGAATCTATATGTGCATATAAGAATACAGAGAAAGGGAGACAGGAATTCACATATTTGTTAACCTTAAAAATACTAGGACAACTATTTCAACAAACAATTGACTAGATTTATAACTCCAACTCTGTATCATGCAAAAGGCAAGTCCATCTATACACCATGCCTACTCTGTACTGCTTGTATTTCTATTCTTTATGGGTTATTTTTCTCCATCATATTAGGATTAGTAGTCAGAGTCTGGTAGGGTATGGGTTAGAGTCAGGTATTCAGTATTTTGAATTGAAAATAGGACACTGAATCCAATGTGTATGCAAATATATGCTACGGAAAAATCTTCCCACTCTCCTCCAGAACAATGCCTTGACATTACCTTCGCCCCAAGTAAGACACAATTAGAGGAGAAGAGTTAGAAAATCTGTGAATACATATCTAGAATGGAAAATGCTCCAGATTTCACATCTTTGGAGGTGGTAGAGGAGTTTCCAAAAGTAAGAGACAGGGTAAACACTCCACAAACATGGAGCTCTGCTGGCCAAAAGACTTTTTGAGAATCTGCCTCTGAGGTTGGGCACTTGAAATATATGTTGTTGTCAGGAGCTTTAGCTTTATTTGTAGTGAAACCATCAAAGCTGAATCTGCATCTATGTGACCTGGAGGAAATGGTTACTTATTTTCAAATAAAAATGAGTCAGCAGTGATGAATTCTCTTTTTGTAGGTAAACTTTGGCCACTGAGGGCTAAGGGTCTTCCCGTGTGGACTGTGAAACCAATGGTCATCCTCAAATTTTCGTGGTGTTTCTTGCTGCTGCAGTGGGAGTTTGGTATTTGCTTCATGAAATACAACGAGTTCAAATGGGACACAGTGCTGAAGGGAGTTCTGTCAGGTGTGGTTGGCAGGGTCTCCAGGAGAATGCACCAACCAGGGTTCTATCTCAAGTAGCTTGCCCCCTTGACAATAGCAACATGATACTGAACATTGCCCTGAAACCTCTCCATATAAAAATATGCCTTTACATATATGGGTGTGATGGTTGCACCTTGTCAGTCACAGCCATTTGGAAGCCAATGGAAGATCCACATGGCCCCACCACAGATGTTTTATCACACATTTGCATAACACAGCTCTAGGCCCACTACTTACCAGGCCCCAACTTACTGGCATCTCTGTTCTACACCATTTTCATGAAACCCAGTCAATCAAGGCCCTGTCTGGTATACTCATGATCATCAACAGGACATCAAAGGTCCTCCAGTGCCAGCTGGTCATCGGAATTTCTAAAATTTCATGGTAATTATCTAGCATTTTTTCACAGATGCATTTGGAGGCAATGTTGGTTTCAATTCATTCAGGAACCATTAAATGGTGAGGAAGCTAATTTCAGGGAAATCTCTGGAGCACTCTCACAGGCAAGTCTACCCAAAGAGTGGCCAAAAAGTCACATGAAGCCAGGCCCATTGAGGTCTACAAAGCAAGGTCCAAGTGTGTTTTGAATCTCAATTATGCCTGCCAAGTCTTTCAGAATAAAATCATGTAATATCCTGGCTGTGATTCCCAGTGTTCTGTGGAAAGCCACTCTGGGCCTTGATCCCAGGTTCCAATGGCAACTCTCATTCCTGGCCTCCTAAAATCCCAACACAATTCATGTCAATACTTCTCTGAGGTCAGTTCCAGAACTCAGTCTCTAAGGGGAATCACAGCAGAATTCAAGCCCAGGTTTACCCAGTCATCTCTTCCAACTGCCACACAAATGACCACAATTATAACCAAAACACTCCTACATGGCCCTCATCTTCTACCATAAAGATACTCATCATAACATCTGGATGGAGGTTTTCATGAGAGGCACATCCCAAGACAGTGTCCAAAATAAGCTCCCTTGCCCCTCATTTGCCGAATGTCAGGGTGGCTTGGACACCCTTCTTGTGAACCAGGAGTGATCAAATAGGCCTGCCCTTAATACTGCTTCGCTTCTCCAATTTGAGGCTCTCTGACTGTGGGGTCTAGATTCTTTTTGTGAATTGGAGTCATGAGAAAAGCCAAGCCCCTCTGCAGAGATTTGAAGAACTCATTTCACCCAAAGAATCCCTATTCTGACATGATGGATTTCAGAAACCTAACAAAGGAAGGCAATATAATTCATGCACATTGATTGAACGTTTTTCCATTTTGGTTTAGATGCACATATGGGATCTTTCTTTACTTCCATCAGGTGCTGAGAATCTAAGTCACAGCCTAAAACAGGGCAAAGGGCCTGAATCAGACACATCCTTTTCCAATGAAATTAAGCAAAGAGCCAGAGGTGATGCACATTCATTTCCATTTGAAAACTGTTTTCTTCAGGCTTAACAAAGGGGTTGCATGAGACAAAGACCTTCCTGATATTCAGGGCAACAGAACAATAGGTAAGCAAAAGGCCCAAAGCAGGGTATCTCCACTGAGACTTTCCTGGTCACACTGATATCTGAGTTTTCTGAGATGCTGGCCATTCCATTCAGGTATCCAGTACATGGCCATGTCAAAGACCTTGGATTTGGTACATATCTTGGACACATAACCATGAGCCTATTCTAGAGAGTGGCCAGAATTCAGGAAGAAAACAGGGACTTAGGAAGGTATTAGGTGTTGCCCGTGCATAAGGCAAGCCACACTCCATTCATAAATTGGGCAGGATGAATGCTGGGAAGCTTTATACTAGACATGACACATCCATTGCTGCATTCTCTTTTCTCATGTCTACTACCACAGGCACAGTGGGATACACAGACATGGAAACCTCACCTCTTCAAACGACTTACCGGAAACAGTTCACTCCAAAACAAACAAACCGCCATTCCTACCTATTTTCAGAACATGAGACAAACCACAAACCCACACCCACTCCCAAAAAGGCACCTCCTTCCCCATAGGTGTATGACTAACCAGAGTGTCCTCTGACTGGTGGCCATACTCTGTTCTTCCGAAATGGCCTGTCCTCTCTCAGATCTGTTTTCCTTGGCCAACTCTGTAAAGTTGTAAGGAAAAAGTGGAGAGCCACTACCTGCTTTCTCAGGAAAGCTCCCTATTCAGAGCTCTCCAGGCATTTGGTAATCCTCACTTCAGTAGGTACCAAGAATGACTGACTCTATCTTTGGTAAATCCAAACAAGTGAGCCCACTGGGACTGGGACTGGGACTGCCTCTGGGTGCCTGGCTCCTTGGATACAAAGTTCAGAGAGTTCCATCACCAAGGAAATGAGGTATGTCAAATTCTTTGGAACTGAATGAGGTCACTGCCTTGGCAAAGGTATATCTTATGATGTGCAAAAACTGAAGAAATAATAATGTACCAGTGTCGAATACAAATGAATGACAAATTACATATCATGTCCCATAGGAGTCTACTTGCATTGATGTTAGACTGGGTCAGTTACTGTAGAATAATTAGGATTTGTATGCACCATTCACTGAAGTTAGTTTTCAGTACTAGGAAACAAATATGTATTTCAGGTGGATGAATATTTCTGATTATAATCTTGTGAAAAGTTGATTATAAATCCACATACATGAACATGAATGAATTTAGAGAGTGTATAGTAGACACATATATTTCATATTTTGAAAAATTTGGAGAGTATATCTATATCTATATCTATATCTATATATACACACACACACACACCAACACACACACACAACACTCACACACATTTAAAAGTACCAATATAAATGCCAATCGAATTCATCAGTAAATATATATCATCCACAAATGCAAAAATATTTATTTTACTGAACATGAGTTAATGTATAATGTTGTTCTACTAGGACGCTCTCCTATAGGTTGAATTTTCATTTCCAACAGCATTTAGGAGGAGTGAACTCTTCTCACAATTTGTATCTGCCAAGACAGCCACCTCACAAAAATGTACGTGTGATACCTGGTAGGATTCTATATATGCATATAAATATACATGTGTGAATAGGCTACAGAAAAGGGAAACAAGAATTCACATATTTGTTAAGTTTAAAAACACATGGAGAATATTTCAATTAAAATTTGACTAGATTTATAACTCCTCCCTTATATAATGCAAATGTCAAGTCCAACAATACAACATGTCTTCTCTGAAGTGCTTGTATTTCTATTGTGTTGGGTTAATTTTCTCCATTATATTAGGATGAATAGTCTGAGTCTACTAGGTATGGGTTAGTGTCAGGGATTCAGTATTTCGAATGGAAAATTAGAAAATGAATCCAATGTGTATGTAAATATATGCTGCACAAATATCCTCCTGCTCTCATCCAGAACAATGCCTTGTCATTACCTTCACCCCAATTAAGACACAATTAGAGGAGAAGAGTTACAAAATCAGTGAATACATATCTGGAATGGAAAATGCTCAGGAGTTCACAACCTTGGAGGTGGTAGAGCAGTTTCCAAAACTAAGGGACAGGGTAAACACTCCACAAACATGGATCTCTGCTGGCCTAAAAATTTTTTGAGAAACTGCCACTGAGTTTTGCACTTGAAATATATGTTGTTTTCAGGAGATTTGGCTTCCTTTGTAGTGAGACCATCAAAGCTGGGTCTGAATCTATGTGACCTGGAGGACATGTTTTCTTATTTCCAATGAACTAGATGAAGCAGTGCTGAATCCTCTCTTTGTAGGTAAACTGAGGCCACTGGGGACTAAGTGTCTCCCCGTGTGGACTGTGAAGCCATTTGGTCCTCTTCCACTTTTTGTGGTGTTTTTGCTGCTGCACTGTGAGTTTGGTATTTGTTTCACGAAATACTAGGAGCTAAACTGGGACACAGTGCTGGAGGGAGTTCTGTCACGTGTGGTGGGTCAGGGTCTGCAAGAGAATGCACCAACTAGGCTCCTCTCTCTCACAGCTTGCCCCATTGCCCCCTTGTCCATATCAACCTGATTCTTAATTTTCCTCTGAAAACTCTCCATGTAACAAGATGCCTTTACATACAAGGGTCTGCTGGCTGCACCATGTCAGTTACAAGTCATTTGGAATCCAATGGTAGATCCACATGGCCCTACCACGGATGTTTTCTCAAACACCTCCCCACCACTGCTCTAGACCCACTACTCAGCAGGCTCCAACTTACTGGCATCTCTGTTCTACACCATTTTCATGAAACTCAGTAAGTCAAGGCACTGTCTGGTATAATCATGATCAGCAACAGGACATGCAATGTTTCTCCAGTGCCACCTGGTCATAGGAATTTCAAAAATTTCATGGTATTTATCTAGCCATTTTTCAAGCATGAAGTTGGAGGCACTGTGGATTTCAGTTCATTCAGCAAACATTAAATGGTGAGGAAGCTCATTTCAATGAAATCTCTGGAGAACTCTCACAGGCACGGCTTCCCAAAGAGTGGACAAACGGTCACATTAGGCCAGGCCCATTGAGGTCTACAATGTGAGGTCCATGTGTGTTTTGACTCTCAACTATGGCTGCCATTTCTTTAAGAATAAAATCATGTGATATCCTTGCTGAGATTCCCAGGCCTCTGTGGAAATCCACCCGGGGCCTAGGTCTCAGTTTCCAAGAGCGACTTTCATGCGTGGCCTCTTAAAATCCCAACAAAATTCATGGCAATGCTTCTCTGAGTTCACTTCCAAAATCCAGTCTCTAAGGGGAATCACACCAGAGTTCAACCCCACGTGTACCCAGTCATTTTTTCCAATGCCACACAAATGACCAAAATCAAAACCAAAACACTCCCACATGGCCCTCATCTTATTCCATATAGTCAATCATCTTAACCTCTGGCTGGAGGTTTCCATGAGGGGCGCAGCCCAAGACAGTGTCCAAATTCAGCTCCTTTGCCCCTCATTTGCCTAAAGTCAGGGTAGCCTGGACACCGTTTCTGTGAACCAGGAGTGAACAAATAAGCCTGCCTTTAATACTTCTTTGTTTCTCCAATTTCAGGCCTACTGATGTTAGGTATCAATTCTTTAGGTGATTTAGAGTCATGTGAAAACACAAGCACCTCTGCAGGGCTTTGAAGAACTCATTTGACCCAAAGAATCCCTATTCTCATTTGATGGAGTGCAGGAACCTAACAGAGGAAGGCAAGAGACTTCATCCACAATGAATGATATTTTTTGCCATTTTGGTTTTGGAAGCTCACATGGGATCATTCTTAAGATCCATCAGGTGCTGAGAATCTAAGTCACAGCCACACACAGGTCCAAAGGCTGATAAAGACACATCTCTTTCCAAAGCAATTAAGCAATGAGCCACAGGTGAGGCCCATTCATTTCCATTTGAAAACTGTTTTCTTCAGGCTTCACAAAGGGGTGGCATGAGGCAAAGACCTTCCTGACATTCAGTGCAACACAACAATAAGTAAGCAAAAGGCCCAAAGCAGGGTTTCTTCACTGAGATTTTTCTGGTCACACTGATATCTGAGTTTTCTGAGATGCTCGCCATTCTCTTCAGCTATCCAGTACATGGCCATGTCACAGAGCTTGGCAGTGGTACATATTTTGGACACAAATCCATGAGCCTATTCTGGAGAGTGGCCAGAATTCAGGAAGAAAACAACAACTTAGAAAGATAGCAGGTGTTGCACATCGATAAGACAAGCTGCAGTCCATTCATATATTGGGCAGGATGAATTATGGGAAGATTTATACTAGACAGGACACATCCATTAATGCATTCTCTTTTCTAATGTCTACAACAACAGACACAGTGGGATACACAGAAACAGAAACACTCGCCGTGTCAAATGACTTACTAGAAACTGTCCACTCCAAACCAAACAAACCGCCTATCCTATCTATTCTCAGAACATGAGACAAAACAACAAACCCACACCCACTCCCACAAAGGCACCTCCTTGCCCCAAGTAGGTCTGTGACTATCCGGAGTGTCCTCTGACTGGTGGGCCATACTATGTTCCCCCGAAATGGCCTGTCTTCTCTCAGACATTCTTTCCTTGACCAACTCTGTGAAGATGTCAGGAAAAAGTGGTTAGCCACTACCTGTTTTCTCAGGAAAGGTCCATCTTCAGAGCTCTCCTGGCATTTGGCCATCCTCACATCATTAGGTACCAAGAAAACTGACTCTGTCCTTGGTAAATCCAAACAAGTGAGCCCACTGGGACTGGGACTGGGACTGCCTCTGGTGCCTGGCTTCTTGGATACCAAGTTCAGAGAGTTCCATCACCAAGGAAATGAGGTATGTCACATTCTTTGGAACTGAATGAGCTCACTGCCTTGGCAACCACTTTGTCCTAACAGTTGCTTCCAAGGGTAACATAAGATGGAGGTTGCCCCTACTTCCTGTGACACTTTCATAAGGTAGAATGTATATCAACCATTGGCACCCGGGAACAGCTCTCCACTCAGGCCTGGTTAGGTCCATCTTCTCTACAATAAGAACAGAGAGATTCAGATTCAGACACATCCCTTCATCCTGACCAGGTTGTTTGCCATGGAAGATGACTTTTGCTCTCTCAGGTGCTTCATACCTGCCTACAACTTCTCCAGGTATCATTTGTGCAAGGACATTTGAGGTTCTCATCAGGTGGAAGGTCCCCAACTTTCCTGTATTGTAAGAACCACTCTGACAGCTCTTTTGCCCATTTTGGTTTGGGATGCACACATGGGATTTTTCTTTAGACCCATCATGTGCTGTGAATCTAAGCCACAGCCTCACATAGGGCTGAGAGGCTGATTCAGAAACATCCATTTCCAAAGCAATTAAGCAAAGAGGCACAGGTAATGACCATTCTTTTCCATTTGAAAACTATTTTCTGCAGGCTTCACAAAGTGTGGCCTGAGGCAAAGACCTTCCTGACATTCAGGGCAACAGAATAGGTAAGCAAAAGGCCCAAAGCAGGGTTTCTCCACTGAGACTTTCTTGGGCATACTGATATCTGAGTTTTCTGAGATACTCGCCATTCCCTTCAGCTATCCAGTACATGGCCATGTCACAGAGATGGAGGTGGTACATATCTTGGACACAAAATCATGAGCGTATTCTGGAGAGTGTCCAGAATTCAGGAAGAAAACAGGAATTTAGAAAGATGGCAGGAGTTGCCCATCCATACGGCAACCTGCAGCCCATTCATTAATTGCACAGGATGAATGCTTTGAAGCTTTCTTGTAGACAGGACACATCCATTGATGCATTCTCTTTTCTAATGTCTACAATCACGGACACAGTATGATATATAGACACAGAAACACTCACTTTGTCAAAGGACTTACTAGACACAGTCCACTCCAAAACAAACAAACCAGCTTTCCTAACTATTCTCAGAACATGAGACAAAACCACAAACTCACACTCACACCCCAAAAGTCACCTCCTTTCCCCAAGTAGGTCTGTGACAATCCGGAGTGTCCTCTGACTTGTGGGCCATACTATGTTCCCCCAAAATGGCGTGTCCTGTCTCCAATCTGTTCTCTTTGGCCAACTCTGTGAAGTTGTCAGGAGCCCATGGTGAGAAACTACCTGCTTTCTCTGGAAAGGCCAGTCTTCATAGTTTCCAGGCATTTGGCTGTCCTCACATCAGTAGGTACAAAGAAAGAGTAACTCTGTCTTGTTAAATCCAAACAAGTTAGCCCACTGGGACATGGAGTGGGTTTGACTCTGTGTGCCTGGTTTCCTGGATCCCAAGATCACAGACTTTCATTACCAAAACTGTAAGGTGATGTCACTTTCTTCAAGATCTGAATGAAGTCACTGCCTTGGAAACCACTTTGTTTTAACAGTTGCTTACATGGTTCCCAAAAGATGGAGGCTGCCTCTACTTGCTGTGACTCATTCATATGTTAGAATGGTATATCAACCATAGGCACTGGGGAACAGCTCTCCACACAGGCATGGTTTGGTCCATCTTCTCTACATTAGGAAGAGAGAGGCTAATTCAGACACATCCCATCAACCTGACCAGGTTGTTTGCCATGGAAGATGACTTTTGCTCTCTCATGTCCTTCATAGATGCCTACATCTTCTCCAAGGATCATTTCAGCATGGACCTTTTAGGTTTTCAGCAGCTGGAAGATCGCCTATATTCCTGTTTTGTAAGACCAACTCTGTCCCTGCTCTTCTGTAAAATTAGATTGAGGGAAAAGTGTATGGTTAGGGTTAATAACATGTTCAATTTGGGTTAGGAATCATTCTCTGGAATGAATATTTGTATTAGGAACCTGCGATATTTATATGAATATATAGGTAAAATATAAGTATGAAAACAGAAATCTAGGTAAGTTTTGAAGCCCAGAAGGGCATTGGGCCCTTGATTGGGATACTTAGCATTGATTTATGTCCTGCACAGTTGTCTCAGTTAAATCAATATACTATGGCATAGGACCTTCTAATTTGGATGATTGAATGTGGAAGAGAACATCCAGTCAAAAAGGGATATTCGGTAGGATTAGGAAAATAGTCGGTGGGTTTAGATAAAAGAGTGAGTATAGGATTTGGACCAAAAGTTCTTTAGCAATAGGGTTTCAGGTAGAGAGTGAATGTAAATGTCAGCACATGTGAAGAGTCAGTCACAATGATGAACTGGGTAAAATATGTAGGAAAGCAATATTTTGAAGACGTATAAATTAATTGGGGGTACAAATAGGTGTACCTTGTGCCTATGAATATAGAGATAATGCATGAATAGACCATACTGTGAATAAATAATATAACTGGTTCGAACTTTAAATAATGGATTGAATTGATTTCTGAAAATATAGAGGAAACCTAATATTGATATACAATCATCCATTCCAAACAGTTATGCATCTAATGGTGATATTAGATTTATGGTTTATCATGAAAAGTGTGTGAGTTTTGCTTCAAAACTGATTATGAAATTAAAAAAAAATGTGTTTGCAGAGAAGTCTCATGAAAAGACCAGTCAAGAAACCGGGAGGAATACATGTGTTCTGAAGCAGGAAATGATTAAAAGTGAAAAAATACCTATAAAGTTGTGAACTTGTGGATGAAATATATATCCTATGATGTGCAAAAACTGCAGAAATATTAATGTAGCAGTGTGGAATATAAATGAACGTCAAAATACACATCATGTCCCATAGGAATCTACTTGCATTGATGTTAAACTGGGTCAGATACTGTAGAATTATTAGGATTTGTATGCACCATTCACAGAAGTGAGTTGTCAGTACAAGGAAACAAATATGTATTTCAGGTGGATGAATATTTCCAATAATAATCTTGAGAAAAGTTGATTATATTTCCTCATGCATGAACATGAATGAATGTATGAATGTAGAGAGTGTATATAAGACACATATATTTCATGTTTTGATAAATCAGGAGAGTATATATATATATATATATATATATATATATATATATATATACCAAAAAAAACACACAGAGAAACATAAAAAAGTAGCAATATATGCCAAATGAAATTTATAATGAAATATATAACATCTACTGATGCAAAAATATATACTTTACTGAACATGGAATTATGTATAATGTTGTTGTACTAGGAAGCTCACCCATAGGTTGAATTTTTAGTTCCAACAGCGTTTAAGAGGGGTAGTCTCTTCACACAATTTATATCTGCCGAGTCAGCAACCTCACAAAAATGTACGTGTGAACCAGGTAGGATTCTATATGTACATATAAAAATACATGTGCTGTATAGGCTAGAGAGAAAGGGAGGCAGGGATTCACATATTTGTTAATTTTAAAAACACATGAAAAACTATTCCAAATAAAAATTCACTAGATTTATAACACCTACCATTTATTATGCAAAAGAAAAGTTCAAAAATACACCATGCCTCCTCTGACCTACTTGTATTTCTGTTCTATTTGGGTTATTTTTCTCCATCATATTAGGATTAGTAGTCAGAGTCTAGTAGGGTATGTGTTAGTGTCAGGGATTCAGTATTTTGAATGGAAAATAGGAAAAAGAATCCAATGTCTATCAAATATGTGCTACACAAAATATTTTCCCTCTCTCATCCAGAACAATGCCTTGACATTACCTTCACCCCAAGTAAGACACAATTAGTGGAGAAGAGTTATAAAATCTGTGAATATATAACTGGAATGGAAAATGCTCAGGAGTTCACAACCTTGGATGTGGTAGAGAAGTTTCCATTAGTAAGGGACAGGTTAAAAACTCCACAAACATGGAGCTCTGCTGGCCTAAAGGACTTCTTGATAAACTGCCTCTGAGGTTGGGCACTTGAAATATATGTTGTTTTCAGGAGCTTTAGCTTCCTTTGTCGTGAGACCATCAAAGCTGGGTCTGATTCTATGTGACCTGGAGGACATGGTTTCTTATTTTCTAATGAACATGAGGCAGCAGTGGTGAATTCCTTCTTTTAAGTAAAATGTGACCAGTGCGTGCTAAGTCTCTCCCCATCTGGGCTGTGAAGCCATTTGGTCATCCTCCACTTTTTCATGGTTTTTCTTTCTCCTGCATTGGTAGTTTGGTATTTGCTTCACGAAATACAAGGAGTTCAAAAGGGACACAGTGCTGGATGGAGTTCTGCCACATGTGGTTGGTCAGGGTCTGCAGGAGAATGCACCAACCAGGCTTCTATCCCACATAGCTTTTTCCCATGTCTATTGCAACCTGATTCTTAACATTGCCATGAAACCTCTCCATATAACAAGACGCCCTTACATATTAGTGTCTGCTGGCCTCACCATGTCAGTCACAAGCCATTTGGAAGCCAATGGCAAATCCATATGGCCACATCAGAAATGTATTATGACACACATACACATCACTGCTCTAGGCACACTACTCAGCAGGCACCAACTTACTGGCATGTCTGTTCTAGATCATTTTCATGAAACACAGTCAATCAAGGCACTGTCTAGTATACTCATGATAAACAACAGGACATCCAAAGGTTCTCCAGAGACATGTTGTATAGTTGGACTTGACATTTCCATTATATAAGGTAGGAGTTATAAATCTAGTCAAATTTTAATTGAAATATTCTCCATGTGTTTTTAAACTTAACAAATATGTGAATTCTTGTTTCCCTTTTCTGTAGCCGATTCACACATGTATATTTATATGCATATATAGAATCCTACCAGGTATCACACGTACATTTTTGTGAGATAGCTGTCTTGGCAGATACAAATTGTGAGAAGAGTTCACTCCTCCTAAATGCTGTTGGAAATGAAAATTCAACCTATAGGAGAGAGTCCTAGTAGAACAACATTATACATTAACTCATGTTCAGTAAAATAAATATTTTTGCATTTGTGGATGATACATATTTACTGATGAATTTCGATTGGCATTTATGTTGGTACTTTTTAATGTCTGTGAGTGTTGTGTGTGTGTGTGTGTGTGTGTGTGTGTGTGTGTATATATATAGATATAGATATAGATATAGATATACTCTGCAAATTTTTCAAAATATGAAATATATGTGTCTAATATACACACTCTATATTCATTCATGTTCATGTATGTGGATTTATAATCAACTTTTCACAAGATGATAATCAGAAATATTCATCCACCTGAAATACATATTTGTTTCCTAGTACTGAAAACTAACTTCAGAGAATGGTGCATACAAATCCTAATTATTCTACAGTAACTGACCCAGTATAACATCAATGCAAGTAGACTCCTATGGGACATGATATGTAATTTGTCATTCATTTGTATTCGACACTGGTACATTATTGTTTCTTCAGTTTTTGCACATCACAGGATATACATTTCATCCACAAGTTCACAAATTAATAAGCATTTGTTTCAACTTTAATCATCTTGCTTCAGAACACATGTATTGTCAGGGTTTCTTGACTGGTCTTTTCATGAGACTTCTTTCCAAACACATTATTTTGAATTTCCATAATCATTTTGAAGCAAAACTCACACACTCTTCATAATAAACCAAAACACTAATATTTCCATTAGATATATACCTGGTTGGAATTAATGATTCTATATCAATATATGATTTCCTTTAATTTTTCAGATATCAGTTAATTCATTATTTAAAGTTCAAAAAAGTTATATTATTTATTCACAGTATGGTCTATTCATGCTTTTTCTCTATGTTCCTAGAAACAGGGTACACCTCTTTGTACCCCCGATTCTCATTTTACACCTTCAATATATTGCTCCCAGAAATGGTGAAAGAAATACTCATGTCACCTCATTATCACAGTAATATTCTGGACAAAAAATGGAAAGGTCACACTTATGATTGTACCAAAGCCTAAATGGAAAGTGAACATGGATTTCTAAAAACATCCATGCCCAGGTTGCCTAATGCTGTCAATTGTCAATCCTATTGGTGACTACATATTTGTTTTTTTTCCTAATTTATATATTCAAACTCAACCCTGTTGAAAATGTCTAATTCTATCACTCACTTTATACTTTGCTTGATTTCGTAATGTTTCTATTGATATCTGCTTTTCTACATATTTTCCCCAGTTCAACATAGTGACTGACTCTTCATATGTGCTGACATTTACATTCACTCAACAACCGAAAGTCTATTGCTAAAGAACTTTGGTCCAAATCCTATACTCACTCTTCTTCCTAAACCTACAGACTATCTTCCTAATCCTACTGAATATCCCTTTTTGACTGGATGTTCTCTTCTAAATTCAATCATCCAATGTACAAGGTCCTATGCCATTGTATATCGAATTATCTGAGGCATCTTTGCAGAACATCATTCAAAGCTAAGTATCCCAATCAAGGGCAAAACCCTTCTGGGCTTCAAATCATACCTAGATTTCTGTTTTCCTACTTATATTTCACCTCTATATTCTTGTAAATATTGCAGGTTCCCAATACCATTATTCATCACACAGAATCACTCGTAATCCAAATCAAACCTGTTTTTAACCCCAAGTATACACCGTTCCCTCAATCATTTTACAGAAGAGCAGGGACAGAGTGGTTCTTACAATACAGGAAAGTTGGGGACCTTCCACCTGATGAGAACCTCAAATGTCCATGCACAAATGATACCTGGAGAAGTTGTAGGCAGGTATGAAGCACCTGAGAGAGCAAAAGTCATCTTCCATGGCAAACAACATGGTCAGGATGAAGGGATGTGTCTGAATCTGAATCTCTCTCTTCTTATTGTAGAGAAGATGGACCAAACCAGGCCTGAGTGGAGAGCTGTTCCCGGGTGCCAATGGTTGATATACATTCTACCTTATGAAAGTGTCACAGGAAGTAGGGGCAACCTCCATCTTATGTTACCCTTGGAAGCAACTGTTAGGACAAAGTGGTTGCCAAGGCAGTGACCTCATTCAGTTCCAAAGAATGTGACATACCTCATTTCCTTGGTGATGGAACTCTCTGAACTTGGTATCCAAGAAGCCAGGCACCCAGAGGAAGTCCCAGTCCCAGTCCCAGTGGGCTCACTTGTTTGGATTTACCAAGGACAGAGTCAGTTTTCTTGGTACCTAATGATGTGAGGATGGCCAAATGCCAGGAGAGCTCTGAAGATGGACCGTTCCTGAGAAAACAGGTAGTGGCTAACCACTTTTTCCTGACATCTTCACAAAGTTGGTCAAGGAAACAAGATCTGAGAGAAGACAGGCCATTTCGGGGGAACATAGTATGGCCCACCAGTCAGAGGACACTCCGGATAGTCACAGACCTACTTGGGGGAAGGAGCTGCCTTTGTGGGAGTGGGTTTGTGTTTGTTGTTTTGTCTCATGTTCTGAGAATAGATAGGAAAGGTGGTTTGTTTGGTTTGGAGTGGACAGTTTCTAGTAAGTCATTTGACACGGCGAGTGTTTCTGTGTATCCCACTGTGTCCGTTGTTGTAGACATTAGAAAAGAGAATGCATTAATGAATGTGTCCTGTCTAGTATAAATCTTCCCATAATTCATCCTGCCCAATATATCAATGGACTGCAGCTTGTCTTATCAATGTGCAACACCTGCTATCTTTCTAAGTTGTTGTTTTCTTCCTGAATTCTGGCCACTCTCCAGAATAGGCTCATGGATTTGTGTCCAAAATATGTACCACCTCCAAGCTCTGTGACATGGCCATGTACTGGATAGCTGAAGAGAATGGCGAGCATCTCAGAAAACTCAGATATCAGTGTGACCAGGAAAGTCTCAGTGCAGAAACCCTGCTTTGGGCCTTTTGCTTACTTATTGTTGTGTTGCACTGAATGTCAAGAAGGTCTTTGCCTCAGGCCACCCCTTTGTGAAGCCTGAAGAAAACAGTTTTCAAATGGAAATGAATGGGCCTCACCTGTGGCTCTTTGCTTAATTGCTTTGGAAAGGGATGTGTCTTTATCAGCCTCTTGGGCCTGTGTGTGGCTGTGACTTAGATTCTCAGCACCTGATGTATCTTAAGAATGATCCCATGTGAGCTTCCAAAACCAAAATGGCAAAAAATTTCATTCATTGTGGATGAAGTCTCTTGCCTTCCTCTGTTAGGTTCCTGCACTCCATCAAAAGACAATAGGGATTCTTTGGGTCAAATGAGTTCTTCAAAGCCCTGCAGAGGTGCTTGTGTTTTCGCATGACTCTAAATCACCTAAAGAATCGATACCTAAAATCAGTAGGCCTCAAATTGGAGAAACACAGAAGTATTAACGGCAGGCTTATTTGTTCACTCCTGGTTCACAGAAACGGTGTCCAGGCTACCCTGACTTTAGACAAATGAGGGGCAAACGAGCTGATTTTGGACACTGTCATTGGCTGCGCCCCTCATGGAAACCTCCAGCCAGAGGTTAAGATGATTGACTATATGGAATAAGATGAGGGCCATGTGGGAGTGTTTTGGTTTTAATTTTGGTCATTTGTGTGGCATTGGAAAAAATGACTGGGTCCACGTGGGCTTGAACTCTGGTCTGATTCCCCTTAGAGACTGGGTTTTGGAACTGAACTCAGAGAAACATTGCCATGAATTTTGTTGGGATTTTAAGAGGCCACGCATGAAAGTCGCTCTTGGAAACTGAGACCTAGGCCCCGGGTGGATTTCCACAGAGGCCTGGGAATCTCAGCAAGGATATCACATGATTTTATTCTTAACGAAATGGCAGCCATAGTTGAGAGTCAAAACACACATGGACCTCACATTGTAGACCTCAATGGGCCTGGCCTAATGTGACCTTTTGTCCACTCTTTGGGAAGCCATGCCTGTGAAAGTTCTCCAGAGATTTCATTGAAATGAGCTTCCTCACCATTTAATGTTTGCTGAATGAACTGAAACCCACAGTGCCTCCAACTTCATGCTTGAAAAATGGCTAGATAAATACCATGAAATTTTTGAAATTCCTATAACCAGGTGGCACTGGAGAAACATTGGATGTCCTGTTGCTGATCATGAGTATACCAGACAGTGCCTTGATTTACTGAGTTTCATGAAAATGGTGTAGAACAGAGATGCCAGAAATTTGGAGCCTGCTGAGTAGTGGGTCTAGAGCAGTGGTGGGGAGGTGTTTGATAAAACATCCGTGGTAGGGCCATGTGGATCTACCATTGGATTCCAAATGGCTTGTAACTGACATGGTGCAGCCAACAGACCCTTATATGTAAAGGCATCTTGTTATATGGAGAGTTTTCAGAGGAAAATTAAGAATCAGGTTGATATGGACAAGGGGGCAATGGGGCAAGCTGTGAGAGATAGGAGCCTAGTTGGTGCATTCTATTGCAGATGCTGACCCACCACACGTGACAGAACTCCCTCCAGCACTGTGTCTCCGGTTAACTCCTAGTATTTCGTGAAACAAATATCAAAATCACAGTGCAGCAGCAAAAACACCACAAAAAGTGGAAGAGGACCAAATGGCTTCACAGTCCACACGGGGAGACACTTAGTCCCCAGTGGCCTCAGTTTACCTACAAAGATAGGATTCAGCACTGCTTCATCTTGTTCATTGGAAAATAAGGAATCATGTCCTCCAGGTCACATAGATGCAGACCCAGCTTTGATGTTCTCACTACAGAGGAAGCCAAATCTCCTGAAAACAACATATATTTCAAGTGTGGAAGCTCAGAGGCAGTTTCTCAAAAAGTTTTTAGGCCAGCAGAGCTCCATGTTTGTGGAGTGTTTACCCTGTCCCTTAGTTTTGGAAACTCCTCTACCACCTCCAAGGTTGTGAACTCCTGAGCATTTTCCATTCCAGATATGTATTCACTGATTTTGTAACTCTTCTCCTCTAATTGTGTCTTACTTGGGGTGAAGGTAATGTCAAGGCATTGTTCTGGATGAGAGCGGGAGGATATTTGTGCAGCATATATTTACATACACATTGGATTCATTTTCCAATTTTCCATTCGAAATACTGAATCCCTGACACTAACCCATACCTAGTAGACTCAGACTATTCATCCTAATATAATGGAGAAAATTAACCCAACACATTAGAAATACAAGTACTTCAGAGGAGACATGTTGTATAGTTGGACTTGACATTTGCATTATATAAGATAGGAGTTATAAATCTAGTCAAATTTATTTGAAATATTCTCCATGTGTTTTAAACTTAACAAATATGTGAATTCTTGTTTCCTTTTTCTGTAGTCTATTCACACATGTATATTTATATGCATATATAGAATCCTACCAGGTATCACACGTACATTTTTGTGAGGTGGCTGTCTTGGCAGATACAAATTGTGAGAAGAGTTCACTCCTCCTAAATGCTGTTGGAAATGAAAATTCAACCTATAGGAGAGCGTCCTAGTAGAACAACATTATACATTAACTCATGTTCAGTAAAATAAATATTTTTGCATTTGTGGATGATACATATTTACTGATGAATTTCGATTGGCATTTATATTGGTACTTTTTAATGTCTGTGAGTTGTGTGTGTGTGTGTGTGTGTGTGTGTGTGTGTGTGTATAGATATAGATATAGATATACTCTCCAAATTTTTCAAAATATGAAATATATGTGTCTAATATACACTCTCTAAATTCATTCATGTTCATGTATGTGGATTTATAATCCACTTTTCACAAGATGATAATCAGAAATATTCATCCACCTGAAATACATATTTGTTTCCTAGTACTGAAAACTAACTTCAGAGAATGGTGCATACAAATCCTAATTATTCTACAGTAACTGACCCAGTCTAACATCAATGCAAGTAGAATCCTATGGGACATGATATGTAATTTGTCATTCATTTGTATTCGACACTGGTACATTATTGTTTCTTCAGTTTTTGCACATCACAGGATATACATTTCATCCACAAGTTCACAAATTAATAAGCATTTGTTTCAACTTTCACCACTTCTTGCTTCAGAACACATGTATTGTCAGGGTTTCTTGACTGGTCTTTTCGTGAGACTTCTTTCCAAACACATTATTTTGAATTTCCATAATCATTTTGAAGCAAAACTCACACACTCTTCATGATAAACCAAAACACAAATATTTCCATTACATATATACCTGGTTGGAATGAATGATTGTATATCAATATACGATTTCCTTTAATTTTTCAGATATCAGTTCAATTCATTATTTAAAGTTCAAAAAATTTATATTTTTTATTCACTGTATGGTCTATTCATGCTTTTTCTCTATGTTCCTAGAAACAGGGTACACCTCTTTGTACCCCCGTTTCTCATTTTACATCTTCAATATATTGCTCCCAGAAATGGTGAAAGAAATACTCATGTCACCTCATTATCACAGTAATATTCTGGACAAAAAATGGAAAGGTCACACTTATGATTGTACCAAAGCCTAAATGGAAAGTGAACATGGATTTCTAAAAACATCCATGTCCAGGTTGCCTAATGCTGTCAATTGTCAATCCTATTGGTGACTACATATTTGTTTTTTTCCTAATTTATATATTCAAACTCAACCCTGTTGAAAATGTCTAATTCTATCACTCACTTTATACTTTGCCTGATTTCGTAATGTTTCTATTGATATCTGCTTTTCTACATATTTTCCCCAGTTCAACATAGTGACTGACTCTTCATATGTGCTGACATTTACATTCACTCAACAACCGAAAGTCTATTGCTAAAGAACTTTTGGTCCAAATCCTATACTCACTCTTCTTCCTAAACCTACCGACTATCTTCCTAATCCTACTGAATATCCCTTTTTGACTGGATGTTCTCTTCTAAATTCAATCATCCAATGTACAAGATCTTATGCCATTGTATATGGAATTATCTGAGGCATCTTTGCAGAACATCATTCAAAGCTAAGTATCCCAATCAAGGGCAAAACCGTTCTGGGCTTCAAATCATACCTAGATTTCTGTTTTCCTACTTATATTTCACCTCTATATTCTTGTAAATATTGCAGGTTACCAATACAATTATTCATCACACAGAATCACTCGTAACCCAAATCAAACCTGTTTTTAACCCCAAGTATACACTGTTCCCTCAATCATTTTACAGAAGAGCAGGGACAGAGTGGTTCTTACAATACAAGAAAGTTGGGGACCTTCCACCTGATGAGAACCTCAAATGTCCATGCACAAATGATACCTGGAGAAGTTGTAGGCAGGTATGAAGCACCTGAGAGAGCAAAAGTCATCTTCCATGGCAAACAACCTGGTCAGGATGAAGGCATGTGTCTGAATCTGAATCTCTCTCTTCTTATTGTAGAGAAGATGGACCAAACCAGGGATGAGTGGAGAGCTGTTCCCGGGTGCCAATGGTGATATACATTCTACCTTATGAAAGTGTCACAGGAAGCGGGGGCAACCTCCATTTTATGTTACCCTTTGAAGCAACTGTTAGGACAAAGTGGTTGCCAAGGCAGTGACCTCATTCAGTTCCAAAGAATGTGACATACCTCATTTCCTTGGTGATGGAACTCTCTGAACTTGGTATCCAAGAAGCCAGGCACCCAGAGGCAGTTGCAGTCCCAGTCCCAGTGGGCTCACTTGTTTGGATTTACCAAGGACAGAGTCAGTTTTCTTGGTACCTAATGATGTGAGGATGGCCAAATGCCAGGAGAGCTCTGAAGATGGACCTTTCCTGAGAAAACAGGTAGTGGCAAACCACTTTTTCCTGACATCTTCACAGAGTTGGTCAAGGAAACAAGATCTGAGAGAAGACAGGCCATTTCGGGGGAACATAGTATGGCCCACCAGTCAGAGGACACTCCGGATAGTCACAGACCTACTTGGGGGAAGGAGGTGCCTTTGTGGGAGTGGGTGTGGGTTTGTTGTTTTGTCTCATGTTCTCAGAATAGATAGGAAAGGCGGTTTGTTTGGTTTGGAGTGGGCAGTTTCTAGTAAGTCATTTGACACGGCGAGTGTTTCTGTTTCTGTGTATCCCACTGTGTCCGTTGTTGTAGACATTAGAAAAGAGAATGCATTAATGGATGTGTCCTGTTTAGTATAAATCATACCATAATTCATCCTGCCCAATATATGAATGGACTGCAGCTTGTCTTATCGATGTGCAACACCTGCTATCTTTCTAAGTTGTTGTTTTCTTCCTGAATTCTGGCCACTCTCCAGAATAGGCTCATGGATTTGTGTCCAAAATATGTACCACCTAAAAGCTCTGTGACATGGCCATGTACTGGATAGCTGAAGAGAATGGCGAGCATCTCAGAAAACTCAGATATCAGTGTGACCAGGAAAGTCTCAGTGCAGAAACCCTGCTTTGGGCCTTTTGCTTACTTATTGTTGTGTTGCACTGAATGTCAAGAAGGTCTTTGCCTCAGGCCACCCCTTTGTGAAGCCTGAAGAAAACAGTTTTCAAATGGAAATGAATGGGCCTCACCTGTGGCTCTTTGCTTAATTGCTTTGGAAAGGGATGTGTCTTTATCAGCCTCTTGGGCCTGTGTGTGGCTGTGACTTAGATTCTCAGCACCTGATGTATCTTAAGAATGATCCCATGTGAGCTTCCAAAACCAAAATGGCAAAAAATTTCATTCATTGTGGATGAAGTCTCTTGCCTTCCTCTGTTAGGTTCCTGCACTCCATCAAAAGACAATAGGGATTCTTTGGGTCAAATGAGTTCTTCAAAGCCCTGCAGAGGTGCTTGTGTTTTCGCATGACTCTAAATCACCTAAAGAATCGATACCTAAAATCAGTAGGCCTCAAATTGGAGAAACACAGAAGTATTAACGGCAGGCTTATTTGTTCACTCCTGGTTCACAGAAACGGTGTCCAGGCTACCCTGACTTTAGACAAATGAGGGGCAAACGAGCTGATTTTGGACACTGTCATTGGCTGCGCCCCTCATGGAAACCTCCAGCCAGAGGTTAAGATGATTGACTATATGAAATAAGATGAGGGCCATGTGGGAGTGTTTTGGTTTTAATTTTGGTCATTTGTGTGGCATTGGAAAAAATGACTGGGTCCACGTGGGCTTGAACTCTGGTGTGATTCCCCTTAGAGACTGGGTTTTGGAACTGAACTCAGAGAAGCATTGCCATGAATTTTGTTGGGATTTTAAGAGGCCACGCATGAAAGTCGCTCTTGGAAACTGAGACCTAGGCCCCGGGTGGATTTCCACAGAGGCCTGGGAATCTCAGCAAGGATATCACATGATTTTATTCTTAAAGAAATGGCAGCCATATTTGAGAGTCAAAACACACATGGACCTCACATTGTAGACCTCAATGGGCCTGGCCTAATGTGACCTTTTGTCCACTCTTTGGGAAGCCATGCCTGTGAGAGTTCTCCAGAGATTTCATTGAAATGAGCTTCCTCACCATTTAATGTTTGCTGAATGAACTGAAACCCACAGTGCCTCCAACTTCATGCTTGAAAAATGGCTAGATAAATACCATGAAATTTTTGAAATTCCTATAACCAGGTGGCACTGGAGAAACATTGGATGTCCTGTTGCTGATCATGAGTATACCAGACAGTGCCTTGATTTACTGAGTTTCATGAAAATGGTGTAGAACAGAGATGCCAGAAATTTGGAGCCTGCTGAGTAGTGGGTCTAGAGCAGTGGTGGGGAGGTGTTTGATAAAACATCCGTGGTAGGGCCATGTGGATCTACCATTGGATTCCAAATGGCTTGTAACTGACATGGTGCAGCCAACAGACCCTTATATGTAAAGGCATCTTGTTATATGGAGAGTTTTCAGAAGAAAATTAAGAATCAGGTTGATATGGACAAGGGGGCAATGGGGCAAGCTGTGAGAGATAGGAGCCTAGTTGGTGCATTCTCTTGCAGACGCTGACCCACCACACGTGACAGAACTCCCTCCAGCACTGTGTCCCCGGTTAGCTCCTAGTATTTCATGAAACAAATATCAAACTCACAGTGCAGCAGCAAAAACACCACAAAAAGTGGAAGAGGACCAAATGGCTTCACAGTCCACACGGGGAGACACTTAGTCCCCAGTGGCCTCAGTTTACTTACAAAGATAGGATTCAGCACTGCTTCATCTTGTTCATTGGAAAATAAGGAACCATGTCCTCCAGGTCACATAGATGCAGACCCAGCTTTGATGTTCTCACTACAGAGGAAGCCAAATCTCCTGAAAACAAGATATATTTCAAGTGTGGAAGCTCAGAGGCAGTTTCTCAAAAAGTTTTTAGGCCAGCAGAGCTCCATGTTTGTGGAGTGTTTACCCTGTCCCTTAGTTTTGGAAACTCCTCTACCACCTCCAAGGTTGTGAACTCCTGAGCATTTTCCATTCCAGATATGTATTCACTGATTTTGTAACTCTTCTCCTCTAATTGTGTCTTACTTGGGGTGAAGGTAATGTCAAGGCATTGGTCTGGATGAGAGCGGGAGGATATTTGTGCAGCATATATTTACATACACATTGGATTCATTTTCCAATTTTCCATTCGAAATACTGAATCCCTGACACTAACCCATACCTAGTAGACTCAGACTATTCATCCTAATATAATGGAGAAAATTAACCCAACACATTAGAAATACAAGTACTTCAGAGGAGACATGTTGTATAGTTGGACTTGACATTTGCATTATATAAGGTAGGAGTTATAAATCTAGTCAAATTTATTTGAAATATTCTCCATGTGTTTTAAACTTAACAAATATGTGAATTCTTGTTTCCTTTTTCTGTAGTCTATTCACACATGTATATTTATATGCATATATAGAATCCTACCAGGTATCACACGTACATTTTTGTGAGGTGGCTGTCTTGGCAGATACAAATTGTGAGAAGAGTTCACTCCTCCTAAATGCTGTTGGAAATGAAAATTCAACCTATAGGAGAGCGTCCTAGTAGAACAACATTATACATTAACTCATGTTCAGTAAAATAAATATTTTTGCATTTGTGGATGATACATATTTACTGATGAATTTCGATTGGCATTTATATTGGTACTTTTTAATGTCTGTGAGTTGTGTGTGTGTGTGTGTGTGTGTGTGTGTGTGTGTGTATAGATATAGATATAGATATACTCTCCAAATTTTTCAAAATATGAAATATATGTGTCTAATATACACTCTCTAAATTCATTCATGTTCATGTATGTGGATTTATAATCCACTTTTCACAAGATGATAATCAGAAATATTCATCCACCTGAAATACATATTTGTTTCCTAGTACTGAAAACTAACTTCAGAGAATGGTGCATACAAATCCTAATTATTCTACAGTAACTGACCCAGTCTAACATCAATGCAAGTAGAATCCTATGGGACATGATATGTAATTTGTCATTCATTTGTATTCGACACTGGTACATTATTGTTTCTTCAGTTTTTGCACATCACAGGATATACATTTCATCCACAAGTTCACAAATTAATAAGCATTTGTTTCAACTTTCACCACTTCTTGCTTCAGAACACATGTATTGTCAGGGTTTCTTGACTGGTCTTTTCGTGAGACTTCTTTCCAAACACATTATTTTGAATTTCCATAATCATTTTGAAGCAAAACTCACACACTCTTCATGATAAACCAAAACACAAATATTTCCATTACATATATACCTGGTTGGAATGAATGATTGTATATCAATATACGATTTCCTTTAATTTTTCAGATATCAGTTCAATTCATTATTTAAAGTTCAAAAAATTTATATTTTTTATTCACTGTATGGTCTATTCATGCTTTTTCTCTATGTTCCTAGAAACAGGGTACACCTCTTTGTACCCCCGTTTCTCATTTTACATCTTCAATATATTGCTCCCAGAAATGGTGAAAGAAATACTCATGTCACCTCATTATCACAGTAATATTCTGGACAAAAAATGGAAAGGTCACACTTATGATTGTACCAAAGCCTAAATGGAAAGTGAACATGGATTTCTAAAAACATCCATGTCCAGGTTGCCTAATGCTGTCAATTGTCAATCCTATTGGTGACTACATATTTGTTTTTTTCCTAATTTATATATTCAAACTCAACCCTGTTGAAAATGTCTAATTCTATCACTCACTTTATACTTTGCCTGATTTCGTAATGTTTCTATTGATATCTGCTTTTCTACATATTTTCCCCAGTTCAACATAGTGACTGACTCTTCATATGTGCTGACATTTACATTCACTCAACAACCGAAAGTCTATTGCTAAAGAACTTTTGGTCCAAATCCTATACTCACTCTTCTTCCTAAACCTACAGACTATCTTCCTAATCCTACTGAATATCCCTTTTTGACAGGATGTTCTCTTCTAAATTCAATCATCCAATGTACAAGGTCCTATGCCATTGTATATCGAATTATCTGAGGCACCTTTGCAGAACATCATTCAAAGCTAAGTATCCCAATCAAGGGCAAAACCCTTCTGGGCTTCAAATCATACCTAGATTTCTGTTTTCCTACTTATATTTCACCTCTATATTCTTGTAAATATTGCAGGTTACCAATACCATTATTCATCACACAGAATCACTCGTAACCCAAATCAAACCTGTTTTTAAACCCAAGTATACACTGTTCCCTCAATCATTTTACAGAAGAGGAGGGACAGAGTGTTTCTTACAATACAGGAAAGTTGGGGACCTTCCACCTGATGAGAACCTCAAATGTCCATGCACAAATGATACCTGGAGAAGTTGTAGGCAGGTATGAAGCACCTGAGAGAGCAAAAGTCATCTTCCATGGCAAACAACCTGGTCAGGATGAAAGGATGTGTCTGAATCTGCCTCTCTCTCTTCTTATTGTATAGAAGATGGACCGAACCAGGGATGAGTGGAGAGCTGTTCCCGGGTGCCAATGGTGATATACATTCTACCTTATGAAAGTGTCACAGGAAGTAGGGGCAACCTCCATCTTATGTAACCCTTGGAAACAACTGTTAGGACAAAGTGGTTGCCAAGGCAGTGACCTCATTCAGTTCCAAAGAATGTGACATACCTCATTTCCTTGGTCATGGAACTCTCTGAACTTGGTATCCAAGAAGCCAGGCACCCAGAGGCAGTCGCAGTCCCAGTCCCAGTGGGCTCACTTGTTTGGATTTACCAAGGACAGAGTCAGTTTTCTTGGTACCTAATGATGTGAGGATGGCCAAATGCCAGGAGAGCTCTGAAGATGGACCTTTCCTGAGAAAACAGGTAGTGGCAAAACACTTTTTCCTGACATCTTCACAGTGTTGGTCAAGGAAACAAGATCTGAGAGAAGACAGGCCATTTCGGGGGAACATAGTATGGCCCACCAGTCAGAGGACACTCCGGATAGTCACAGACCTACTTGGGGGAAGGAGGTGCTTTTGTGGAAGTGGGTGTGGGTTTGTTGTTTTGTCTCATGTTCTGAGAATAGATAGAAAAGGCGGTTTGTTTGGTTTGGAGTGGACAGTTTCTAGTAAGTCATTTGACACGGCGAGTGTTTCTGGTTCTGTGTATCCCACTTTGTCGGTTGTTGTAGACATTAGAAAAGAGAATGCATTAATGGATGTGTCCTGTCTAGTATAAATCTTCCCATGCCCAATATATGAATGGACTGCAGCTTGTCTTATCGATGTGCAACACCTGCTATCTTTCTAAGTTGTAGTTTTCTTCCTGAATTCTGGCCACTCTCCAGAATAGGCTCATGGATTTGTGTCCAAAATATGTACCACCTCCAAGCTCTGTGACATGGCGAGTGTTTCTGTGTATCCCACTGTGTCCGTTGTTGTAGACATTAGAAAAGAGAATGCATTAATGAATGTGTCCTGTCTAGTATAAATCTTCCCATAATTCATCCTGCCGAATATATGAATGGACTGCAGCTTGTCTTATCAATGTGCAACACCTGCTATCTTTCTAAGTTGTTGTTTTCTTCCTGAATTCTGGCCACTCTCCAGAATAGGCTCATGGATTTGTGTCCAAAATATGTACCACCTCCAAGCTCTGTGACATGGCCATGTACTGGATAGCTGAAGAGAATGGCGAGCATCTCAGAAAACTCAGATATCAGTGTGACCAGGAAAGTCTCAGTGCAGAAACCCTGCTTTGGGCCTTTTGCTTACTTATTGTTGTGTTGCACTGAATGTCAGGAAGGTCTTTGCCTCAGGCCACCCCTTTGTGAAGCCTGAAGAAAACAGTTTTCAAATGGAAATGAATGGGCCTCACCTGTGGCTCTTTGCTTAATTGCTTTGGAAAGGGATGTGTCTTTATCAGCCTCTTGGGCCTGTGTGTGGCTGTGACTTAGATTCTCAGCACCTGATGGATCTTAAGAATGATCCCATGTGAGCTTCCAAAACCAAAATGGCAAAAAATATCATTCATTGTGGATGAAGTCTCTTGCCTTCCTCTGTTAGGTTCCTGCACTCCATCAAATGAGAATAGGGATTCTTTGGGTCAAAAGAGTTCTTCAAAGCCCTGCAGAGTTGCTTGTGTTTTCGCATGACTCTAAATCACCTAAAGAATCGATACCTAAAATCAGTAGGGCTCAAATTGGAGAAACACAGAAGTATTAATGGCAGGCTTATTTGTTCACTCCTGGTTCACAGAAACGGTGTCCAGGCTACCCTGACTTTAGACAAATGAGGGGCAAACGAGCTGATTTTGGACACTGTCTTGGGCTGCGCCCCTCATGGAAACCTCCAGCCAGAGGTTAAGATGATTGACTATATGAAATAAGATGAGGGCCATGTGGGAGTGTTTTGGTTTTAATTTTGGTCATTTGTGTGGCATTGGAAAAAATGACTGGGTCCACGTGGGCTTGAACTCTGGTGTGATTCCCCTTAGAGACTGGGTTTTGGAACTGAACTCAGAGAAGCATTGCCATGAATTTTGTTGGGATTTTAAGAGGCCACGCATGAAAGTCGCTCTTGGAAACTGAGACCTAGGCCGCGGGTGGATTTCCACAGAGGCCTGGGAATCTCAGCAAGGATATCACATGATTTTATTCTTAAAGAAATGGCAGCCATAGTTGAGAGTCAAAACACACATGGACCTCACATTGTAGACCTCAATGGGCCTGGCCTAATGTGACCTTTTGTCCACTCTTTGGGAAGCCATGCCTGTGAGAGTTCTCCAGAGATTTCATTGAAATGAGCTTCCTCACCATTTAATGTTTGCTGAATGAACTGAAACCCACAGTGCCTCCAACTTCATGCTTGAAAAATGGCTAGATAAATACCATGAAATTTTTGAAATTCCTATAACCAGGTGGCACTGGAGAAACATTGGATGTCCTGTTGCTGATCATGAGTATACCAGACAGTGCCTTGATTTACTGAGTTTCATGAAAATGGTGTAGAACAGAGATGCCAGAAATTTGGAGCCTGCTGAGTAGTGGGTCTAGAGCAGTGGTGGGGAGGTGTTTGATAAAACATCCGTGGTAGGGCCATGTGGATCTACCATTGGATTCCAAATGGCTTGTACCTGACATGGTGCAGCCAGCAGACCCTTATATGTAAAGGCATCTTGTTATATGGAGAGTTTTCAGAGGAAAATTAAGAATCAGGTTGATATGGACAAGGGGGCAATGGGGCAAGCTGTGAGAATAGGAGCCTAGTTGGTGCATTCTCTTGCAGACCCTGACCCACCACACGTGACAGAACTCCCTCCAGCACTGTGTCCCAGTTTAGCTCCTAGTATTTCGTGAAACAAATACCAAACTCACAGTGCAGCAGCAAAAACACCACAAAAAGTGGAAGAGGACCAAATGGCTTCACAGTCCACACGGGGAGACACTTAGTCCCCAGTGGCCTCAGTTTACCTACAAAGAGAGGATTCAGCACTGCTTCATCTTGTTCATTGGAAAATAAGAAACCATGTCCTCCAGGTCACATAGATGCAGACCCAGCTTTGATGGTCTCACTACAGAGGAAGCCAAATCTCCTGAAAACAAGATATATTTCAAGTGTGGAAGCTCAGAGGCAGTTTCTCAAAAAGTTTTTAGGCCAGCAGAGCTCCATGTTTGTGGAGTGTTTACCCTGTCCCTTAGTTTTGGAAACTCCTCTACCACCTCCAAGGTTGTGAACTCCTGAGCATTTTCCATTCCAGATATGTATTCACTGATTTTGTAACTCTTCTCCTCTAATTGTGTCTTACTTGGGGTGAAGGTAATGTCAAGGCATTGTTCTGGATGAGAGCGGGAGGATATTTGTGCAGCATATATTTACATACACATTGGATTCATTTTCCAATTTTCCATTCGAAATACTGAATCCCTGACACTAACCCATACCTAGTAGACTCAGACTATTCATCCTAATATAATGGAGAAAATTAACCCAACACAGTAGAAATACAAGTACTTCAGAGGAGACATGTTGTATAGTTGGACTTGACATTTGCATTATATAAGGTAGGAGTTATAAATCTAGTCAAATTTATTTGAAATATTCTCCATGTGTTTTAAACTTAACAAATATGTGAATTCTTGTTTCCTTTTTCTGTAGTCTATTCACACATGTATATTTATATGCATATATAGAATCCTACCAGGTATCACACGTACATTTTTGTGAGGTGGCTGTCTTGGCAGATACAAATTGTGAGAAGAGTTCACTCCTCCTAAATGCTGTTGGAAATGAAAATTCAACTTATAGGAGAGCGTCCTAGTAGAACAACATTATACATTAACTCATGTTCAGTAAAATAAATATTTTTGCATTTGTGGATGATACATATTTACTGATGAATTTCGATTGGCATTTATATTGGTAATTTTTAATGTCTGTGAGTTGTGTGTGTGTGTGTTTGTGTGTGTGTGTGTGTGTGTGTGTGTGTGTGTGTATATAGGTATAGATATAGATATAGTTATACTCTCCAAATTTTTCAAAATATGAAATATATGTGTCTAATATACACTCTCTAAATTCATTCATGTTCATGTATGTGGATTTATAATCCACTTTTCACAATATTATAATCAGAAATATTCATCCACCTGAAATACATATTTGTTTCCTAGTACTGAAAACTAACTTCAGTGAATGGTGCATACAAATCCTAATTATTCTACAGTAACTGACCCAGTCTAACATCAATGCAAGTAGACTCCTATGGGACATGATATGTAATTTGTCATTCATTTGTATTCGACAGTGGTACATTATTGTTTCTTCAGTTTTTGCACATCACAGGATATACATTTCATCCACAAGTTCACAAATTAATATGCATTTGTTTCAAATTTCACCACTTCTTGCTTCAGAACACATGTATTGTCAGGGTTTCTTGACTGGTCTTTTCATGAGACTTCTTTCCAAACACATTATTTTGAATTTCCATAATCATTTTGAAGCAAAACTCACACACTCTTCATGATAAACCAAAACACAAATATTTCCATTACATATATACCTGGTTGGAATGAATGATTGTATATCAATATACGATTTCCTTTAATTTTTCAGATATCAGTTCAATTCATTATTTAAAGTTCAAAAAAGTTATATTATTTATTCACAGTATGGTCTATTCATGCTTTTTCTCTATGTTCCTAGAAACAGGGTACACCTCTTTGTACCCCCGATTCTCATTTTACATCTTCAATATATTGCTCCCAGAAATGGTGAAAGAAATACTCATGTCACCTCATTATCACAGTAATATTCTGGACAAAAAATGGAAAGGTCACACTTATGATTGTACCAAAGCCTAAATGGAAAGTGAACATGGATTTCTAAAAACATCCATGTCCAGGTTGCCTAATGCTGTCAATTGTCAATCCTATTGGTGACTACATATTTGTTTTTTTCGTAATTTATATATTCAAACTCAACCCTGTTGAAAATGTCTAATTCTATCACTCACTTTATACTTTGCCTGATTTCGTAATGTTTCTATTGATATCTGCTTTTCTACATATTTTCCCCAGTTCAACATAGTGACTGACTCTTCATATGTGCTGACATTTACATTCAATCAACAACCGAAAGTCTATTGCTAAAGAACTTTTGGTCCAAATCCTATACTCACTCTTCTTCCTAAACCTACCGACTATCTTCCTAATCCTACTGAATATCCCTTTTTGACTGGATGTTCTCTTCTAAATTCAATCATCCAATGTACAAGGTCCTATGCCATTGTATATGGAATTATCTGAGGCATCTTTGCAGAACATCATTCAAAGCTAAGTATCCCAATCAAGGGCAAAACCCTTCTGGGCTTCAAATCATACCTAGATTTCTGTTTTCCTACTTATATTTCACCTCTATATTCTTGTAAATATTGCAGGTTCCCAATACCATTATTCATCACACAGAATCACTCGTAATCCAAATCAAACCTGTTTTTAACCCCAAGTATACACCGTTCCCTCAATCATTTACAGAAGAGCAGAGACAGAGTGGTTCTTACAATACAGGAAAGTTGGGGAACTTCAACCTGATGAGAACCTCAAATGTCCATGCACAAATGGTACCTGGAGAAGTTGTAGGCAGGTATGAAGCACCTGAGAGAGCAAAAGTCATCTTCCATGGCAAACAACCTGGTCAGGATGAAGGGATGTGTCTGAATCTGCCTCTCTCTCTTCTTATTGTACAGAAGATGGACCAAACCAGGGCTGAGTGGAGAGCTGTTCCCGGGTGCCAATGGTGATATACATTCTACCTTATGAAAGTGTCACAGGAAGTTCTGGCAACCTCCATCTTATGTACCCTCGGAAGCAACTGTTAGGACACAGTGGTTGCCAAGGCAGTGACCTCATTCAGTTCCAAAGAATGTGAAATACCTCATTTCCTTGGTGATGGAACTCTCTGAACTTGGTATCCAAGAAGCCAGACACCCAGAGGAAGTCCCAGTCCCAGTCCCAGTGGGGTCACTTGTTTGGATTTACCAAGGACAGAGTCAGTTTTCTTGGTACCTAATGATGTGAGGATGGCCAAATGCCAGGAGAGCTCTGAAGATGGACCTTTCCTGAGAAAACAGGTAGTGGCTAAGCACTACTGTAACCCTTTTCTGTAGCCTATTCACACATGTATATTTATATGCATATATAGAATCCTACCAGGTATCACACGTACATTTTTGTGAGGTGGCTGTCTTGGCAGATACAAATTGTGAGAAGTGTTCACTCCTCCTTAATGCTGTTGGAAATGAAAATTCAACCTATAGGAGAGCGTCCTAGTAGAACAACATTATACATTAACTCATGTCAGTAAAATAAATATTTTTGCATTTGTGGATGATATATATTTACTGATGAATTTCGATTGGCATTTATATTGGTACTTTTTAATGTCTGTGAGTGTTGTGTGTGTGTGTGTGTGTGTGTGTGTGTGTATAGATGTAGATATAGATATAGATATACTCTCCAAATTTTTCAAAATATGAAATATATGTGTCTAATATACACTCTCTAAATTCATTCATGTTCATGTATGTGGATTTATAATCCACTTTTCACAAGATGATAATCAGAAATATTCATCCACCTGAAATACATATTTGTTTCCTAGTACTGAAAACTAACTTCAGTGAATGGTGCATACAAATCCTAATTATTCTACAGTAACTGACGCAGTCTAACATCAATGCAAGTAGACTCCTATGGGACATGATATGTAATTTGTCATTCATTTGTATTCGACACTGGTACATTATTATTTCTTCAGTTTTTGCACATCATAAGATATACCTTTGCCAAGGCAGTGACCTCATTCAGTTCCAAAGAATGTGACATACCTCATTTCCTTGGTGATGGAACTCTCTGAACTTTGTATCCAAGGAGCCAGGCACCCAGAGGCAGTTTCAGTCCCAGTCCCAGTGGGCTCACTTGTTTGGATTTAGCAAGGATAAAGTCAGTCATTCTTGGTTCCTACTGAAGTGAGGATTACCAAATGCCTGGAGAGCTCTGAAGAGGGAACTTTCCTGAGAAAGCAGGTAGTAGCTCTCCATTTTTTCCTTACAACTTTACAGAGTTCGCCAAGGAAAACAGATCTGAGAGAGGACAGGCCATTTCAGAAGAACAGAGTATGGCCACCAGTCAGAGGACACTCTGGTTAGTCACACAGCTACTTGGGGAAGGAGGTGCCTTTTTGGGAGTGGGTGTGGGTTTGTGGTTTGTCTCATGTTCTGAAAATAGGTAGGAATGGCGGTTTGTTTGTTTTGGAGTGAACTGTTTCTGGTAAGTCGTTTGACGAGGTGAGTGTTTCCATGTCTGTGTATCCCACTGTGCCTGTGGTAGTAGACATGAGGAAAGAGAATGCAGCAATGGATGTGTCATGTCTAGTATAAAGCTTCCCAGCATTCATCCTGCCCAATTTATGAATGGAGTGTGGCTTGCCTTATGCACGGGCAACACCTAATACCTTCCTAAGTCCCTGTTTTCTTCCTGAATTCTGGCCACTCTCTAGAATAGGCTCATGGTTATGTGTCCAAGATACGTACCAAATCCAAGGTCTTTGACATGGCCATGTACTGGATACCTGAATGGAATGGCCTGCATCTCAGAAAACTCAGATATCAGTGTGACCAGGAAAGTCTCAGTGGAGATACCCTGCTTTGGGCCTTTTGCTTACCTATTGTTCTGTTGCCCTGAATATCAGAAAGGTCTATGTCTCATGCAACCCCTTTGTTAAGCCTGAAGAAAACAGTTTTCAAATGGAAATGAATGTGCATCACCTCTGGCTCTTTGCTTAATTTCATTGGAAAACGATGTGTCTGATTCAGGCCCTTTGCCCTGTTTTAGGCTGTGACTTAGATTCTCAGCACCTGATGGATGTAAAGAAAGATCCCATATGTGCATCTAAACCAAAATGGAAAAACGTTCAATCAATGTGCATGAAGTATATTGCCTTCCTTTGTTAGGTTTCTGAAATATATCATGTCAGAATAGGGATCCTTTGGGTGAAATGAGTTCTTCTAATCTTTGCAGAGGTGCTTGGCTTTTCTCATGACTCCAATTCACAAAAAGAATCTAGACCCCACAGTCAGAGAGGCTCAAATTGGAGAAGCGAAGCAGTATTAAGGGCAGGCCTATTTGATCACTCCTGGTTCACAGGAAGGGTGTCCAAGCCACCCTGCCATTCGGCAAATGAGGGGCAAGGGAGCTTATTTTGGACACTGTCTTGGGATGTGCCTCTCATGAAAACCTCCATCCAGATGTTATGATGAGTATCTTTATGGTAGAAGATGAGGGCCATGTAGGAGTGTTTTGGTTATAATTGTGGTCATTTGTGTGGCAGTTGGAAGAGATGACTGGGTCCACCTGGGCATGAATTCTGCTGTGATTCCCCTTAGAGACTGAGTTCTGGAACTGACCTCAGAGAAGTATTGACATGAATTGTGTGGGGATTTTAGGAGGCCAGGAATGAGAGTTGCCATTGGGAACCTGGGATCAAGGCCCAGAGTGGCTTTCCACAGAACACTGGGAATCACAGCCAGGATATTACATGATTTTATTCTGAAAGACTTGGCAGGCATAATTGAGATTCAAAACACACTTGGACCTCGCTTTGTAGACCTCAATGGGCCTGGCTTCATGTGACTTTTTGGCCACTCTTTGGGTAGACTTGCCTGTGAGAGTGCTCCAGAGATTTCCCTGAAATTAGCTTCCTCACCATTTAATGGTTCCTGAATGAATTGAAACCAACATTGCCTCCAAATGCATCTGTGAAAAAATGCTAGATAATTACCATGAAATTTTAGAAATTCCGATGACCAGCTGGCACTGGAGGACCTTTGATGTCCTGTTGATGATCATGAGTATAACAGACAGGGCCTTTATTGACTGGGTTTCATGAAAATGGTGTAGAACAGAGATGCCAGTAAGTTGGGGCCTGGTAAGTAGTGGGCCTAGAGCTGTGTTATGCAAATGTGTGATAAAACATCTGTGGTGGGGCCATGTGGATCTTCCATTGGCTTCCAAATGGCTGTGACTGACATGGTGCAACCATCACACCCATATATGTAAAGGCATATTTTTATATGGAGAGGTTTCAGAGCAATGTTCAGTATCATGTTGTAATTGTCAAGGGGGCAAGCTACTTGAGATAGAACCCTGGTTGGTGCATTCTCCTGGAGACCCTGCCAACCACACCTGACAGAACTCCCTTCAGCACTGTGTCCCATTTGAACTCGTATTTCATGAAGCAAATACCAAACTCCCAGTGCAGCAGCAAGAAACACCACGAAAATTGGAGGATGACCATTGGTTTCACAGTCCACACGGGAAGACCCTTAGCCCTCAGTGGCCAAAGTTTACCTACAAAAAGAAAATTCATCACTGCTGCCTCATTTTTATTTGAAAATAAGTAACCATTTCCTCCAGGTCACATAGATGCAGATCCAGCTTTGATGGTTTCACTACAAATAAAGCTAAAGCTCCTGACAACAACATATATTTCAAGTGCCCAACCTCAGAGGCAGATTCTCAAAAAGTCTTTTGGCCAGCAGAGCTCCATGTTTGTGGAGTGTTTACCCTGTCTCTTACTTTTGGAAACTCCTCTACCACCTCCAAAGATGTGAAATCTGGAGCATTTTCCATTCTAGATATGTATTCACAGATTTTCTAACTCTTCTCCTCTAATTGTGTCTTACTTGGGGCGAAGGTAATGTCAAGGCATTGTTCTGGAGGAGAGTGGGAAGATTTTTCCGTAGCATATATTTGCATACACATTGGATTCAGTGTCCTATTTTCAATTCAAAATACTGAATACCTGACTCTAACCCATACCCTACCAGACTCTGACTACTAATCCTAATATGATGGAGAAAAATAACCCATAAAGAATAGAAATACAAGCAGTTCAGAGTAGGCATGGTGTATAGATGGACTTGCCTTTTGCATGATACAGAGTTGGAGTTATAAATCTAGTCAATTGTTTGTTGAAATAGTTGTCCTAGTATTTTTAAGGTTAACAAATATGTGAATTCCTGTCTCCCTTTCTCTGTATTCTTATATGCACATATAGATTCCTATCTGGTACCACACGTACATTCTTGTGAGGTGGCTGACTTGGCAGATACAAATTGTTAGAAGAGATCACTCCTACTAAACCCTGTTGGAACTGAATATTCAACCTATGGGTGAGCTTGCTAGTTGAACAGCATTATACATAAATCCATGTTCAGTAAAATGAATATTTTTAGATCTGTGGATGGTATATATTTTATAATGAATTTTGATTGACATATATATTGCTACTTTTTTGTCTGTGTGTGTGTTTTATGTATATGTATATATATGTATATATATATATATATATATATATATATATATATATATATATATACACTCTCCAGATTTTTCAAAATATGAAATATATGTGTCTTATATTCACTCCCTAAATTCATTCATGTTCATGTATGTGGATTTATAATCAACTATTCACAAGATTATTCTCAGAAATATTCATCCACCTGAAATTTGCCCAGTGCTCTCAAATGTCAATCCTATTTGTGACTACATATTTGTTTCTTCCTAAGATTATATATTTAAACTCAACCCTGTTCAAAATGTCTAATCCTATCACTCACTTTATACTCTGCCTGATTTTGTAATGTCTATATTGATATATGCTTTCCTACATATTTTCCCCAGTTCATCATTGTGACTGACTCTTCCCCTGTGCTGACATTTACATTCACTCTCTAATCGAAATCCTATTGCTAAGAAACTTTTGTTCCAAATCTTATACTCACCCTTCTTTCTAAACTTATTGACTATCTTCCTAATGCTACAGACTATCCCTTTTTGACTGGATGTTCTCTTCTACATTTAATCATCCAAGTAAATGTGGTGCGAGCTTCAGAGGAGGAGACTACCAACAGACTATCTCATGCAACATCAAACGGTTTATTGGGTGTCCAGCAGGCTGGGGTTCAGAGCTCACCTGAATAGAGCAGATAGCCCTGAGAATAGCTGAAGTAGAGCTTATATACTTTCCCTGGAGAGGGAAGGGAGGGAATTGTATTGATGGGTCAGGGCGAGTGGGCGGTTTGCATGCAACTGGAGAGGGAGTACATTCTGCAATTTGGCAGCTGGGGATAGAACATTCTGGGAACAAGATTTGCAAACATTTCTCAAGATTTCAACAGTGTTCTGTTAAGCATACAGAAAAACAAGACGTGACAAGTACCTATTTTATTAATATTTCATTCCCCACTTCTTCTTCTGGCTAATTTTAATCATAAAAATGATCATTGGAGGGTGTCACATTCAATGTCTGCTAGTGGGGTATTACCATAAGTTTAACTCGTCCAATTTGAGCCTGGCGAAAAGACATTACACGGTTGAGCAAACAGGGTTTTATAGTTAGCAATAATATGAGGATTATTATTGGACCGGCCAGGGTTGATAAAATCGTAGTTAACCAGGGGGACTGTGTGAACCAAGACTCAAGCCACCCTTTTTGGGCCTCTCTCACTTGTTGATGCTCTTCAAGGTGTCTTTTAAATTTACTCATAGATTTTATTACAACTCCAGTATAGTCAGCATAAAAACAACATTCTTCCCTCAATGCAGCACAAAGGCCCCCTTCTCTAATGAAGAGGAGGTCCAACCCTCAACTGTTCTGTAAAACAACTTCAGAGAGAGAGGTTAAAGTTTCATGCAAAGCCCTGAAGGAGGTTTCTAATATCTTACTTTTGCTCTATTGCTGCTTCTAATTGGGTCATCTTTTGTGTCCCATGGACAATGGCAGTGGTTCCTGTGCCCACTCGTGCAGCAACTCCTATTCCTAATAGGATGGCTAAAGTGAGGGATATATGTTCCCAGTGGAACCGGTTGTATGCCCCCCCTATTTGATCCTCAAATGAACCTGCGTCATGATAGAGCACTCTGGGAAACATCTGCACCATTACACAAATTATCACATATCTTGATCATTTCATGAAAACATAAACGATGTTTAAGTATATAGAATTATGCTGTTGTAGGCACTGACAAAGCAAGGCACCTAAGATAGCACTCAAGAGAGGGAAACAGTCCTATTTGGTTGCAACCGGATTCAGAGGGCATTGCTTCTATTGTAATCAATTAATCCCCTGAAACTCAAGTTTAGGTAGTTTCAGAAATTTGTACCCAACATATAAGGCATGGGGCTCAGAAGTTCACAGTCTTCAGAAGTTTAAAAAAGCAGTATTTGTTTCTGTTTTTCCTTCTGTTCTGGGCAAGTTAACTTTTCAAGAACACCGGGGAGGAGGAGAGCTTTTTCTTCCCTTTCTTATTTTCCCCCTGCCCACTGTTACCATGGAGTCCGGTTGGTAATTTCTTTATCTTAGAAATGTAGCCATCTCTGTGAAGCCCCAGCTGAAGGCCAGAGGACTTGTTCACATATTTTGTGAAAAACTAGTTAGAGGTTGTCTAGCTTAGAAGTACTGAGATTTTTAGCCAGTGGCCAAGTAGAACAGGGCAATACAAAAGAGAATGTTTATCTACATTAAAGTCTTTATTGGGACTCTTTGGCTGAAAGTTCAAAACTCAGCCATGGTGAAGACTTCTGAAGAAGGTCATTTAAGACTTTTCTGTGGACCTGGTACAGAGAGGGAAAGACGGGGAAGTTGGGGCTGAGAGCACCTCCGAGGATCTGAGAATGAGGGAAAAGAGAGATGTAAAAGAATAATGCGAAAGGGTATTTGGAATTTCCTAGCAGCAAACTTGAGCAGTAGATCAGGTAGAGCAGAGTGAAAGACGGGAGTGAGGATCCCAAAATCCTGTGAGGGACTTTAAATTTTAGTAACCTGTTTTCAGTGATGACAAAGCAACTTTAAAGGTCAATTATATTACATCTTGGATAAGGGTCTCAGGGCTCTCCTCAGCTCGTTTGAGCATTGGGTTAGCTGGTAAGAGGACCTGGTGGGACCCGGTGAGGGCACTGACAGGAGATGAGAGGAATGAGTCGGTGGAGCGGTACCTATGTACCTGCTACCTCAGCAAGGGGGCTATGGTCAGAGAACTGGTGGAGCTTTGGGTTTCTGATCTAGTTATTGGAGGGGAGAAATCAAGTTGCTGAGATGGGAGTGACAGCAGAGGGTCTGGAGCAGAAGGCTGAGGATAATGATCTATTGGAGAAGCTTAGTTCAGGATGTGAGTGAAGGAGGGAAAAGGCTTCCACATAGGGGAATTTCCTTTCACTCTTTTGAGCACTTGCAGAAGTCAAAAAGGTCATGCAAAATTTGAGGATCTAGAGACCCCTCTGGGTGCCATAGTTTTTGGTTGTCTAATTGGTAATGTGGCCAATGCTGTGTACTGAATTTGATGAAGAATTGGGGTTCCATCAGGCAGCCCCTGTATGCACACATTCCCATGACATATAGAAAAAGTCGGCTTTTCCCCCACACAGCCGTTACTCTTTGTGGCTTTGATAGTCTGCCAGGCAAACTTAGTAATCTAGACTAGCCAACCTGCATCTGGCTTGCGTGTCCCTACATCCATAATGTTTGTTTCCATTATCTATGGTACAGAAGGGATTTAATGGTATTTTAGTGGGATCCTCTTCATCAGTGATATCACAATAGGAAATACCTATAGCCAGCTAACAAATGTCTGGGTGGAGAGATGGCCACCAGGTCCCTAAGGGGGCTGTATGCGAGATAGACCATACTTCTTTTCCAGTAGGATTTGTGATCAGCCATCACTGCTTAATGGGCTGATGAGGGTTAGGACTACTTGTAGCCAAGGGGAGAGTATATAACCTTATTCACATTGCGAATACACAATTTGAAACTGTTACCAGTCTTTTTCAGTTTCCAGAAAGATTCTGTACAGGGAGCAGGCTTGAGATGAGAGGCATGGATCCTGGAAGTGATTCTGTTTACGTTTACCACTGTAGGTGTTATAATAGCACCTGGTATGGTCCTTTTCAGCGGGGTACCAGGGATGACACCTGATATCATCTTACATAGATGAAATCTCTTACTTGATATGGATGTGGAATCCCCTGGTTCCCAGTTGGGTAGGCAGTGGCCAGCTGTTTTCACAGGTATTACTGAGTTCTTTCAAGATATTTAAGTCTGTCAAGCAAGGGGGTGTGGAAAGGATCTTTAGGTCTTACAGTTGGGCTTAGGTCCCCTACTGGAGGAGGGCCACCATAAAGAATTTCACACGTGGTAAGGTTACTCAAAGAAACAAAGGGATTTTTTCTTGCATGAAACATTGCATAAGGCAGGAGCATAGTCCAATCCTATGCTGGTCTCTAAGCTTAATTTCGTTAAGGTCTCTTTAATGGTTCTATTCATTCTTTCTACTTGTCTTGAACTCTGTGGTCTATAAGCACAATTTAACTTCCAATTAATCCCCAGGTTCCTGGCTAACCCCTGACTTACATGGGCCATGAACATCGGTCCATTGTCAGATCCTATTACCGGCTTAGCTTCCTCCAATGGTAGAGAGGCTTAGTCAGCAGCAGCGGAATCACTTAGAGTGTGTTGTGTGTTAGGGGACGAGGGCAGGGGATAAGGAGGGGGAGAAGAGTCCAGTAGAGTCAAATCTGTGACTCAGGGAGAACAGAGGGTGGAGGAGGAGGAGGTTGAGAGGGTTTGAGAGATCATGGGGGAAGGAGTAGGAGCAGAGGTAGGGGCAAGGAAAGGCTTCACCCATGAAGGAGGAGATTTTCAGAGGTCCTGCCAAGTTAAGATATATGGCTGTTGATCCGGATGGCTATGTGGCGCTGGCTGAAAGACAATACCTCTGACTTTTTAAATTAGTGGGAAGTAGAAAGATCCTTCTAGGGGCCATACGACTCCAAAGATGGGCCATTCTGAGGCACAGAGATTCTGCCAGGTCCAGCGTTTTACTAAAAAAAGAAAGATTCTGAGCCCTTAAGCGGACTTTGGTCCAGTGATCAAGGGTCAGGGACAGAGGCATTGACGTGCTCTGTTCCATAATGAAAGTTCCACAAACAGTAAAAGCAAGGACACACGACACAGATAAGACAAGACCATAAAGACAGGCAATGAACGTCCAACACTGAGACCAGGAATGAGTAGCCGGCAAAACCCAATGGTATGGCAACAACGAATCTAAAAGAAAATATCACTGAGTCGAGAAGACTATTGTTCCTTGATTTCCCGAGTTCTCTGCGGGGTCCTCCAGAGAGGTGCCCTTTGTCTCTGTGACACGTCTCTCAGCCACCGTCGGAGAGAGCCCAGGCTCTTCATCGCCAGCAATTTTGCCAAGCCCTAACAAGAAACCTGAAACCGGAAAGAGGCGCCTTACTTGCTCCAAGAGGAGCCCGTTGGGGTCTCTCGTCCACCACTGCTGGAACTCGGTGGAACCTCAATATGTAAAGGTCAGGCGAGTGTCAGAGGAAGATACTATCAAGAGACTGTCTCATGCAACAGCAAAGGGTTTATTTGTGGTCCAGCATGCTGGAGCTCAGAGCTAAATTAAATAGAGCAGAGACCTCGGAGAACAGCTTAAGCAGAGCTTATATACTTTCCTTGGAGAGGGAAGAGAGGGAAGTTTAGTGATGGGTAAGGGCGAGTGGGCGGTTTGCATGACACCGAGTGAGGGAGTACATTCTGCAGTTCGGCTGTTGGGAACAGTACATTCTAGAACAAGATTAGCAAACATTTCTCAAGATTTCAAAAGTGTTTTGTTAAGCATACAGAAAAACAGGAAGTGACAAGTACCTATTTTATTAATTTTATTAACCTTTCACTACCGACTATGCCTTTTTGACTTGATGTTCCTTCTACATTAATTCATGCAACGTACAAGGTGCTATGCCATTGTATATCAATTTATCTGAGACAACTCTGCAGAACGTAATTCAACACCACGTATCCCTATCAAGGGCCCAATGCCCTTCTGGGCTTCAAATCAGATTTCTTTTTTCATACATATATTTCACCTATATATTCTTCTACACATAGCAAGTTCTCAATACGATCATTCATCCAGCAAAATGATTTCTAACCCAAATCGATCATGTTTTTATCCATAACCAAACACTGTTCCCTCAATCTAACTTTACAGAAGAGCAGGGAAGGAGTTGATATTACAATACAGAAATGTAGAAAAACTTCCACCTGCTGAGAACCTCAAAGGTCCATGCAGAAATGATCCCTGGAGAAGATGTAGGAAGCAATAAAGGACCTGAGAGACCAAAAGTCATCTTCCATGGCAAACAACCCGGTCAGGATAAAAGGTTGTGTCTGAATCAGATTTTTTTTAATGTAGAGATCATGGACCAAACCAGGCCTGTGTGGAGATCTATTCCTGGGTGCCTTTGGTTGATATACCATTCTAACTTATGAAAATGTCACAGGAAGTAGGGGCAGCCTCAATCTCTTGGGACCCTTGGAAGCAACAGTTAGGACAAAGTGGCTGCCAAGACAGTGCCCTCATTCAGTTCAGGAAGGAAGTGACCTCACCTCACTTTCTTGGTGATGGATCTCTCTGAACGTGGGATCCAGGAAGCCAGGCACACAGAGCCAATCCAAGTCCCAGTCCCAGTGGTCTCACTTGTTTGGATTTACCAAGGACAGGGTCAGTATTTTTTGGTACCTACAGATGTGAGGAAGGCCAAATGCCAGGAAAGCTCGGATGCAGGGCTTTTCATGAGAAAGCAGGTAGTAGCTCACCGTTGGCTCCTAAGAAGTTCACAGAGTTGGCCAAGGAGACAAGATCTGAGACAGGAAAGGCCATTTTGGGGGAACATATTATGGCCCACAAGTCAGAGGACACTCTGGATAGTCACAGACCTACTTAGGGGAAGGAGGTGCCTTTGTGGGTGTGGTTGTGGGTTTGTGGTTTTGTCTCATTTTCTGAGAATAGGTAGGACAGTCGGTTTGTTTCATTTGAAGTGGACTGTTTCTAGTAAGTCTTTTCACAGGGCGAGTGTTTCTATGTCTGTGTATTCCACTGTTTCCGTGGTTGTAGACATTAGAAAAGAGAATTCATCAATGGATATGTCGTGTCTAGTAGAAAGCTTCTCAGCATTCATATTGCCCCGTTTTTGAATGGACTGTAGCTTGCCTTATCGATGAGCAACACCTGCTACCTTCCTAAGTTTCTATTTTCGTCCTGAATTCCGGCCAATCTCAAGAATAGGCCCATGGTTTTGTGTCCAAGATATGTACCACCTCCAAGCTCTGTGACATAGCCATGTACTGGATAGCTGTAGGTGATGGCGAGCATCTCAGAAAACTCAGATATCAGTGTGACCAGGAAAGTCTCAGAGGAGAAATCCTGCTTTGGGCCTTTTGCTTACCTATTGTTCTGTTGCCCTGAATGTCAGGAAGGTCTTTGCCTCAGGCCACCCCTTTGTGAAGCCTGAAGAAAACAGTTTTCAAATGGAAATGAATGGGCATACCTGTGTCACTTTCCTTAATTGCTTTGGAAAGGGATGTGTCTGAATCAGGCTCTTGGCCCTGTGTGTGGCTGTGGCTTAGATTCTCAGCACCTGATGGATCTAAAGAAAGTTACCATGTGTGCATCCAAAAGAAAATTCGCCAAAAGAACAATTATTGGGATGAAGTCTCTCGACTTCCTCTGTAAGGTTCCTGACCTCCATCAAGTGAGAATGGGATCCTTTGGGTCAAAAGAGTTCTACAAAACCTGCAGAGGCTAGCCCATTGTGCTTGGGTTTTCTCATGACTAAAATTCACATAAAGAATCTAAACCCCCAGACAGTAGTCCTCAAATTGGAGCGGTATTAATGGCAGGCCTATTTGATCACTTTTGGTTCACAGGATGGGTGTCCAGGCCACCTTGACTTTAGGCAAATGAGGGGCAAAGGAGCTTATTTGGGACACTGTCTTGGTCTGCGCCCCTCATGGAAACCACCAGCCAGATTATTATGAGTGTCTATATGAAAGAAGATGAGGGCCATATGGGAGGGTTCTTGTTTTAATTGTGGTAATTTGTGTGGTAGTTGGAAGAGATGACTGGGTCCACCAGGGCTTGAACTCTGGTGTGATTCCCCTTAGAGACTGAGTTCTGGAACTGACCTCAGAGAAGTATTGCCATGAATAGTGTTGGGATTTTAGGAGACCACGCATGAGAATCGGTTTTGGAAACTGAGATCTAGGCCCAGGATGGCTTTCCACAGAGCTCAGGGATTCTGAGCCAGGATATCACATGATTTAATTCTTAAAGACTTGGTAGCCATAGTTGAGAGTCCAAACACACATGGACCTCACATTGTATACCTCAATGGGCCTGGATTCATGTGTCCTTTTGGCCACTCTTTGGGAAGGCTTGCCTGTGAGTGTTCTCCAGAGCTTTCATTGAAATGAGCTTCCTCACCATTTAATGGTTCCTGAATTAAATGAAACACACAGTGCCTCCAACTTCATCCTTGAAAAATGACTAGATTAATACCATGAAATTTTTGAAATCCCCATGACCAGGTGGCACTGGATAACCTTTAGATATCCTGCTGCTGATCATGAGTATAACAAATAGTGCCTTGATTGACTGAGTTTCGTGAAAATGGTGTAGAACAGAAATGCCAGTAAGTTGGAGCCTGCTGGGTAGTGGGTGTAGAGCAGTGGACTGTAGGTGTGTAAATAAATATTTTTGGTAGGACCACCTGGATCTTCCATTGGCTTCCAAAACTTGCGACTGACATGGTGCAGGCAGCAGACCTTTATATGTAAAGGCATCTTGTTATATGTAGAGGTTTCAGGGCAATGTTCAGAATCAGGTTGCTATAGTCAAAGGGAAAGCTATGTGGGATAGAAGCCTGGTTCGTACATTCTCTTGCCGACCCTGATCAACCACACATGACAGAACTCCCTCCAGCATTGTGTCCCAGTTGAACATATTGTATTTCGTGAAGCAAATACCAAATTCCCAGTGCAGCAGTAAGAAACACCCTGAAAAGTGGAGGATGACCAAATGGCTTCACAGACCACACGGGAAGACACTTAGCTCCCAGTGGCAACAGTTTACCTACAAAGGGAGAATTCAGACCTGCTGCCTCATGTTCATTACAAAATAAACAACCATGTCCTCCAGGTCACATAGATGCAGACCCAGATTTTTGGTGTCACTATAAACGAAGCTAAATCTCCTGACAATTACATATATTTCTTTTTCTTTTTTTAATTAATTTTCATTGTAGGTTGTTCAAAACATTACATACTTCTTGATATATCATATTTCACACTTTGATTCAAGTGGGATATGAGCTCCCATTTTTATTCCATATACAGATTGCAGAATCACATCAGTTGCAGAACCATTGATTTACATATTGCCATACATATATTTTTTGTGCCTAACCTCAGAGGAAGTTTCTCAATAAGTCTTTAGGTCAGCACAGCTCCATGTTTCTGGAGTGTTTACCCACTCCCATACTTTTGTAAACTCTTTTACCACCTCCAGTGTTGTGAACTCCTGAGCATTTTTTATTCCACATATGTATTCACAGGTTTTCTAACTCCTCTCCTCTAATTGTGTCTTACTTTTAGCGATGGTTATGTCAAGGCATTGTTCTGGATAAGAGAGGGATGATTTTTGTGTATCACATGTTTGCATACACATTAGATTCATTTTCCTATTTTCCATTTGAAATACTGAATCCCTGACACTAACCCATACCCTACTAGACTCTGACTACTAATCCTAATATCATGGAGAAAAAAAAACCTAACTGAATAGAAGTACAGTCCTTTCATAGGAAGCATGGTGTATATTTGTATTTGTCTTCCTCTTTATCAAGAGTATGTGTTTTAAATTTAGTAAACTTTTCATTTTAATATTTCTCCATGATTTTTTAAAGTTATCACATATGTAAATTCCTGTCTCCCTTTCTCTGTATCCTATTCAGCACATGTAATTTTTTTATGCATATACAATATCCTACCTGGTATCACACGTACATTCTTGAAAGATCACTGGCTTTGGAATATAAAAATTGTGAGAAGAGATGACTTTCCCTAAATAATGATGGAACTGAAAATTCCACCTATTGGTGAGCTTCCTAGTGAAAAACACTATATATAAATCCATGTTCAGTAAAATGAATATTTTTGGATTTGTGAATGAATTATATTTTATGATGAATATCGATTGGCATATATATTGCTAAATATTAATGTGTGTGTGTGCGTGTGTGTGTGTGTGTGTGTGCGTGTGTGTGTGTGTGTGTATATTCTCCAGATTTTAAAAAAATATGAAAAATATGTGTCTTATTATACACTCCCTAAATTCATTCATATTCATTTATGTTCATTTAAATTCAAATTTTCACAAGATTATTCTCAGTAATATTCATACACCTGAAATATATTTTGGTTTCCTACTACTGAAAACTAAGTTCAGTGGATGGTGCTTAAAAATCCTAATATTTCTACAGTAACTGACCCAGTTTAACATTAATGCAAGTAGATTGCTATGGGACATGATGTGTAATTTGAAGTTCATTTTTACTCAACACTGGTACATTACTATTTCTTCAGTTTATGGACATCATAGGATGTATTTTTTCATCCACAACTTCACAAATTTTTTTGGCATTTGGTTCACTTTCAATTACTTACTACTTCAGAACACATGTATTCCTCTATGTTTCTTTACTGGTCTTTTCACTAGACTTCTTTCTAAACACATTATTTTCGATTCCATAATCATTTTTGAAGCAAAACTCACTCTTCACGATAAACTGTAACCCTAATAATACCATTGCATATATAACTCGTTGGAATGATGGTATATATATATCAATATAAGATTTCCAATATATTTTCAGATGCAAACTCAAACCATTATTTAATGTTGGATCCAGTTACATACTTTATTCACAATATGGTCTATTCATGCATCATCTCAATAATCATCAACACAAGGTACACCTATTTTTATGCCCAGTACTAATTTATAAGTTTCCAGAATATTACTCCCCTTTATAGTGCAAGAAATACTCATGTCACCTGATCTACATATACATTTTACCACAGTAGTATTCTGTACACAAAATGCAAAGGTCACACATATGATTGTACCAAAGCCTAAATGGGAAGTGACCATGGATTACTAAAAGCATCTATGTCCAGGGTGCCTACTGCTCTGAAATGTCAATCCTATTGGTTACTATATATTTGTTTCTTCCTAAGATTATATATTTAACCTCAAGCCTTTTGAAAATATCTAATCCTATCACTCACTTTATACGTTTCCTGATTTCCTAATGCCCCTATTGATATCTGCTTTCCTACATATTTTTCCCAGTTCATCATTGTGACTGTCTCTTCACATGTGCTGACATTTACATTCACCCTCTAACTGAAAACCAATTGCTAAAGAACTTTTGGTCCAACTCCGAGACTCACTCTTATTCCTAAACCTACTTACTATCTTCCTAATCCTACAGACTATCCCTTTTGACTGGATGTTCTCTTCTACTTTCAATCATCCGAGGTATAGGGTCCTATGCCATTGTATATCGAATTATCTGAGACCTCGGTGCAGAACATGATTCAATCTAAGTATACCAATCAAGGGCCCAATGCCTTTCTGGGCTTCAAATCTTTCCTAGATCTCTGATCTCATACATATATTTCACATTTATATTGTTATAAATATCACAGGTTCCCAATACCATAATTCATCCAGCAGAATGACTCCTAACCCAAATCGAACATGCTATTAACACTAACCATACACTGTTCCTTCAATCTCACTTTACAGAAGAGCAGGGACAGAGTTGGTCTTAAAATCCAGGAAGGTAGGGTATCATCCCCCAGCTGAGAACCTCAAAAGTCCCTGCAGAAATAATCCCTGGAGATGGTGTAGGCAGGTATGAAGGATTTGAGAGAGCAAAAGTCATCTTCCATGGCAAACAACCTGGTCAGGTTGAAGGGATGTGTCTGAATTAGCCTCTCTCTTTTTAATGTAGAGAAGATGGACCAAACCATGGCTGTGTGGAGAGCTGTTCCCCGGTGCCTATGGTTGATATACCATTCTAACTTATGAATGAGTCACAGCAAGTAGAGGCAGACTCCATCTTTTGAGAACCTCGGAAACAACTGTTAAAACAAAGTGGTTTCCAAGGCAGTGACTTCATTCAGTTCTTGAAGGAAGTGACCTCACCTTACATTATTGGTGATGAAAGTCTGTGATCTTGGGATCCAGGAAACCAGGCACACAGAGTCAAACCCACTCCATGTCCCAGTGGGCTCACTTGTTTGGATTTAACAAGACAGAGTCACTCTTTCTTGGTACCTACTGATGTGAGGGCAGTCAAATGCCTGGAAACTATGAAGACTGGCCTTTCCAGAGAAAGCAGGTAGTTTCTCACCACGGGCTCCTGACAACTTCACAGAGTTGGCTAAAGAGACCAGATTGAAGACAGGACACGCCATTTTTGGGGAACATAGTATGACCCACAAGTCAGAGGACACTCCGGATAGACACAGACCTACTTTGGGGAAAGAGGTACCATTTTGGGTGTGAGTGTGAGTTTGTGGTTTTGTCTCATGTTCTGAGAATAGTTAGGAAAGCTGGTTTGTTTGTTTTGGAGTGAACTGTTTCTAGTAAGTCCTTTGACAACGTGAGTGTTTCTGTGTCTATATATCATACTGTGTCCGTGATTGTAGACAGTAGAAAAGAGAATGCATCAATGGATGTTCCCTGTCTACGAGAAAGCTTCAAAGCATTCATCCTGTGCAATTTATGAATGGACTGCAGCTTGCCGTATGGATGGGCAATTCCTGCCATCTTTCTAAATTCCTGTTTTCTTCCTGAATTCTGGACACTCTCCAGAATACGCTCATGATTTTGTGTCCAAGATATGTACCACCTCCAACTCTGTGACATGGCCATGTACTGGATAGCTGATGGGAATGGTGAGTATCTCAGAAAACTCAGGTATCAGTATGCCCAAGAAAGTCTCAGTGGAGAAACCCTGCTTTGGGCCTTTTGCTTACCTATTCTGTTGCCCTGAATGTCAGGAAGGTCTTTGCCTTAGGCCACACTTTGTGAAGCCTTAAGAAAATAGTTTTCAAATGGAATTGAATGGTCATTACCTGTGCCTCTTTGGTTAATTGCTTTGGAAATGGATGTGTCTGAATCAGCCTCTTGGCCCTATGTGAGGCTGTGGCTTAGATTCACAGTACATGATGGGTCTAAAGAAAAATCCCATGTGTGCATCCAAAACCAAAATGGACAAAAGAACTGTCATGGTGGATAGAGTCTCTCGCCTTCGTCTGTAAGGTTCCTGACCTCCATTAAGTGAGAATAGGGATCATTTGGGTCAAGTGAATTCTTTAAAGCCCTGCAGAGGCTATCCCATAGGTTCGTGGGTTTTCTCATGACTCCAATTCACATCTATGTTTACTGAAGAGCAGGGACAGTGTTGGTCTTACAATACAGGAATGCAGTGGATCTTCCATCTGTTGAGAACCTCAAAGCTCCATGCAGAAATGATCTCTGGAGAAGATGTAGGCAGCTATGTAAGACCTGAGAGAGCAAAAATCATCTTCCATGGCAAACAACCTGGTCAGGATTAAGGGTTGCGTCAGAATGAGCCTATCTCTTCTTAATGTAGAGAAGATGTACCAAACCCGGCCTGTGTGGAGAGCTGTTCCCTTTCTCCTACGGGTGATATACCATTTTAACTTGTGAAAGTGTCACAGGAAGTAGGGGCAGCCCTCATCTCATGGGACCGTTGGGAGCAATTGTTATGACAAAGTGGTTGCCAAGGCAGTGATCTCATTCAGTTCCTGAAGGAAGTGATCTCATCTCACTTCCTTGGTGATGGAACTCTCTGAACTTGGTATACAGAAAGCCAGGCTCCCAGAGCCAGTCCCAGTCCTAGTCCCAGTGGTCTCACTTTTTTGGATTTACAAAGGACAGAGTCAGTATTTCTTGATACCTACTGATGTGAGGATGGCCAAATGCCAGGAAAGCTCGGAAGAGGGGCTCTTCCTGAGAAAGCAGATAGTGGCTCACTCCTGGCTTCTAACAACTTCACATTGTTGGCCAAGAAGATCAGATCTGAGACAGGGCAGGCCATTTCGGAGGATCATAGTATGGCCCATCAGTCAGAGCACACTCCGGAGAGTCACAGACCTATTTGGGGGAAGGAGGTGCCATTGCGGGTGTGGATTTGTGGTTTTGTCTCATGTTCTGAGAATAGGTAGAAAAGGCAGTTTGTTTGGTTTGGAGTGAACTGTTTCTAGTAAGTCGTTTGACAATGCAAGTGTTTCTATGTCTGTGTATCCCACTGTGTCCGTGCTTGTAGACATTAGAAAAGAGAATGCATCAATGGATGTGTCCTGTCTCATAGAAAGCTTCCCAGCATTCATCCAGCACAATTTATGAATTGAATGCGGCTTGCCTTATTGATGGGCGATACCTGCTACCTTCCTAAGTTGCTGTTTTCTTCCTGAATTATGGCCAATCTCCAGAATAGGCTCATGGTTTTGTGTCCAAGATATGTACTACCTCCAAGCTCTGTGACATGGCCATGTACTGGATAGATGAATGGAATGCCGAGCATCTCAGAAAACTCAGATATCAGTGTGACCAGTAAAGTCTCAGTGGAGAATCCCTGCTTTGGGCCATTTGCTTACCTATTGTTCTGTTGCCCTGAGAGTCAGGAAGGTCTTTGTCTCAGGCCAACCCTTTGTGAATCCTGAAGGAAAGATTTTTCAAATGGAAATGAATATGCTTTACCTTTGGCTCTTTCCTTAATTGATTTGGAAAGAGATGTGTGTGAATCAGCCTCTTGGCCCAGTGTGATTCTTTGACTTAGATTCTCAGCACCTGATGGATCTAAAGAAAGATCCCATGGGTGCATAAAATCCAAAATGGCAAAAAGAGCAGTCATTGTTGATGAAGTATTTTGCTTCCTCTGTAAGGTTCCTGAATTCCATCAAGTGAGAATAGGGATCTTTTGGGTCAAATGAGTTCTTCAAATGTATTCAGAGGCTATCCAATAGGTGCTTGAGTTTTCTCATCTTTCCAATTCACATAAAGAATCTGTACCCGACACTCAGTAGGACTCAAATTGGAGAAGCAGAGCAGTATTAAGGGCAGGCCTATTTGATCACTCCTGGTACACAGGAAGGGTGTACAGGCCACTGGGAATTTAGGCAAATGAGGGGCAACAGAGCTTATTTTGGACACTGTCTTGGGCTACGCTAATGCTATCAAATGTCAATCCTATTGTTGACTTCATATTTGTTTTATCCTAAGCTCACATATTCATCCTCAACCCTGTTGAAAATATCTAATTCCATCACTCACTTTATTCTTTTCCTGATTTCCTAATGTCTCTATTGATATCTGCTTTCCTACATATTTTGCCCTGTGCATCATTGTGACTGACTCTTCACTTGTGTTGACATTTACATTGGCTCTCTAACCAAAACCCTATTGCTAAAGAACTTTTGTTCCAAATCCTATACTCACTTTTCTTCCTAAACTTACCGACTATCTTTCTAATCCAACTGACTATAACTTTTTGAATGGATGTTCTCTTCTACATTCAATGATCCAAGTACAGTTCAGGTTTCTATTCAACCGGGTGAGGGAGTTGATTCTGCAGTTTGGCAATTGGGGACAGCACATTCTGGCAACAAGACTAGCAAAGAGTTCTCAAGATTTCAACAGTGTTTTGTTAAGCGTACAGAAAAACAGGAAGTGACAAGTACATATTTTATTAACCTTTCATTCCCCACTTCTTTTTCTGGCTACTTTTAATCATAAAAGTGATCATTGTGGGGTGTCACATTCTATGTCTGCTAGTGGGGTATTACCATAATTTTAATTTGTCCAATTTGAGCTTGGAGAAAAGAAATTACATGATTGAGGAAACAGGGTTTTATAGTTAGTAATACTATGAGGATTATTATTGGACCAGCCAGGGTTGATAAAAACGTAATTAACCAGGGGGACTGTGTAAAAACAGACTCAAACTACCGTTTTTGTGCCTCTCTCTCTCATTGTTGCTCTTCAAGGCATCTTTTTAATTTACTCATAGATTTTTTTACAACTCCAGTATTGTCGACATAAAAACAACATTCTTCCCTCAATGAAGCACAAAGGCCCCCTTCTGTCATGAAAAGGAGGTCCAACCCTCGCCTTTTCTGTAAAACAACTTCAGAGAGAGAGGTTAAAGATTCCTGCAAAGCTGTGATGGAGGTTTCTAAAATCTTTAAGTTTTGATCTATTGCTTCTTCTAATTGGGTCACTTGTTGTGTCCCATGGACCAGAGCAGTGGTTCTTGTGCCCAACCCTGCAGCAACTCCTATTCGTAATAGAATGGCTAAGGTGAGGGACATATGTTCCCAGTGGAACCGGGTTGTATGTCCCCCTCTTTGATCTTCAGATGAACCTGCGTCATGATAGAGCACTCTGGGAAACATCTGCACCATTTCACAATTAATCACATCTGTTGACCATTTCATGAAAACATAAACAATGTTTAAGTATATAGAATTATACTGTTGTAGGGACGGACAAGGCAAGGCACTTAAGATAGCACCAAAGACACGGAAACAGTCTTTTTTGGTTTCAACCAGATTCAGAGGGCATTGCTTCTGTTGTAATCAATTAATCCCCTGAAACCCAAGTTACGTAGTTTCAGAATTTTGTACCCAACACGTAAGGGAAGGGGCTCAGAAGTTCACAGTCTGCAGAAGTTCACAAAAAGCAGTTTTTGTTTCTCTTTTTTCCTCAGTTTGGGCAAGTTAACTTTTCAAGGACACCTGGGTGTGGGTGTCTTCCCTTTCTTTTTTTCCCCCTTCCAGCTGTTTCCATACAGCCCAGTTTGTAACTTCTTTATCTTAGAAATGTAGCCATCTCTGTGAAGCCCCAGCTCAAGGCCAGAGGACTTTTTTTCAAATATTTTGTGAAAAACTAGTAAGGGTGTGTCTAAATCAGGAGTGCTTAATTTTTTAGCCAGTTGCCAAGGAGACCAGGACAACACAAAAATAGGAAGTTTATCTACAGTGAACTCTTTTATAGGGACTCTTTTGCTGAAAGTCCTAAATCAGCCATGGTGAAGACTTCTGGAGAAGGTCAGTTAAGACTTTTCTGTGGGCCTGGTACAGAGGGGGACAATTTGGAAGGCAGAAATAAGAGCAGCTCTGTGGATCTGAGAATGAGGAAGGAGAGATGTAAAAGAATATTGGGAGAGGGCTTTGGGATCTTAATAGCAACAAAAACTTGAGCAGTAGAACAGATAGAACAGAGGGGGAGACGGGAGTGAGATTCCAAAAAGCCTGTGAGGGACTTTAAATTCTTAGTAACCTGTTTTTAGTGATGACAAAGCAACATTAAAGGCCATTTTCATTACATCTTGTATTAGGGTCTGAGGATTCTTCTCAGCGGGTTTGAGCTTTGCATTAGGTGGTAAGAGGACTGGGTGGGACCCGGTGCGGGCACTGACAGGAGAGGAGAGGAGTGAGTGAATGGAGTGGTACCTCAGTACCTGCAACCTCAGCAAGGGAGCAATGGTCTGAGAACCAGTCGAGATTTGGGTTTTTGATCTAGATATTGGAGGGGAGAAATCAAGTTGCTGAGGTGGGAGTGACAGCAGAGAGTCTAGAGCACAAGGCTGAGGGTGAGCATCTATTGGAGAAGCATAGTTCAGGATGTGAGCAAAGGAGAGAGAAGGCCTCCACATAGTGGAATCTCCTTTCACCCTTTTGAGCACTTGCAGAAGTTAAAAAGGTCACACAGAATTTGAGGATCTAGAGACCCCTCTGGGGGCCATCGGTTTTGGTTATCTAATTCGTAATATGGCCAATGCTGTGTACAGAATTTGATGAGGAGTTTGGGTTCCATCTGACAGTCCCTGTATGCTCACATCCCCATGACTTACAATAGAAGTCTGCTCTCCCCCCCCCCACAGCCGTGACTGTTTGTGGCTTTGATAGTCTGCCGGGCAAACATAGTAATCTAGGCTAGCCAACCTGCATCTGGCTCACGTGTCCCTACATCTATAATGTTTGTTTCCATTATCTATGGTACGGAAGGGATTTAATGGAATTTTAGTGGGATCCTGTTAATCAGGGATATCCCAATAGGAAAGACCTATAGCCAGCTGACAAATGACTGGGTGGAGAGATGGCCACCAGGTTCGTAAGGGGGCTGTATTCGAGATAGGCCATACTTCGTGTCCAGTAGGATTTGTGATCAGCCATCGCAGCTTAAGGGGCTGATGAGGGTTAAGACTACTGGTCGTCAAGGGGAGAATAAATATCTTCCAGGATCTTCTTTACAACCATTTGCGATGTTTCTTTTTTCTTCTTTTTTATTTCTTTTTTTTGTGTGTGTGGGGAAGGCTTCAATACATCCTGAAAATATATGTTCAAAGACTAGGAGTTATTTAAGTCCATACCTTACTGGCTTAATTTCAGTAAAGTCCACTTCCCAGAATTGTCCTCGTCTGGTTCCTCATAGGTGCTTTCCTGCAGGAAGCTTGGAAGTGTAAGCTTTAACCAATTAATGGACCTGACAGGCTTTTGTTACCCATTCAGTTATTTCCTTTTGCTGTGAGTAGGTTAGTGGAAAACTGTGTTCTTGATCCTTCACGAATGAATGCAGTTTCTTTGAACAAAGGTGAGTGAGTTGATGAACATTTGCTACTGACATAGTTAGAGCCATGATTATAGGAGTAGTTACTGAAGGATTAAAAAATTCCACTTGGGGGCCTTCAGGGTTAAAAGTTATTTTGGCCCAGAGCTTGGTGAGCAGAACTCTGCCCATCAATGGGGCCAGGCATTCTGGGATTACTAGGAAGGAGTGATGGATTTTTCCTTTTCCCTGGTCCATGGTCCTCTTAGTTGTCAAAGCCCGATATTTACTTCTGTTAGACTCTTGAATTAGAGACCTTTTATTCGGTAGAGGGCCCAATGGGCCTTATGGGCTGAGTATATTGCCCCTGTATCTACTTCAAAGTTTATTGTGTTCCCCTCCATTTCAAAAGTTACCTTGAGGTCAGGGAGAGGATCTGAGCCCGGACTTTCTTAGTATTCCTCCAGAGTCAGAATATCTGGCTGGCATGGCTGTCTCTTTCTAGGGCACTCTTTGGCCCAGTGTCCTTTTTCTTTAGAGTAGGCACATTGATCTGAGGCCAGGGGTGGCCTCTAGTGTGTGCCCAGGTATCCCTTCCTGTCTCTCTGTTTCTTAGTTTCTGGCCTATTTGTTGTTGTGACCAGGACCTTAGTCAATGCCTTAGTCTGTCTTTTGTTTCTTTTATCCTCACTCAGCTCCCTTCTCTTCCTCAGTTTCTCTCTTAAAGTATACCTTCTCGGGTTCTCTGACTAAATCCCTCAAAGTCATATCTTGCAATTTATCTAACCATTGTAACTTTCTTTTAATATCCAGGGCAGCTTTCCCAATAAAGGCCATTGTGACAGATGCCTTTTGATCCTCTGCCTGAGGATCGAAAGGAGTATGTCTCTTATATGCCTACATAATTATCTCTAGGAACATACAGGGAGATTCATCAGGCCCTTAAATAATCTCTCTTACCTTGGCCAAATTAGTTGGTCACCTAGCGGCCACTAAGATACCCACTATTAGAGCCCGGCGATAAGTGGACAGATGCTCCCTACCTTCAAAGGTGTTGGGGTCCCAGTTGGGTCGTTTCAAGAGAAAGCCGGCTTTGAATATGTTGGGAAGTTGTGTCGGTCACGCATTTGGTCCGAGGATACTTTTTTCTAGCCTCCAGGAGGATTCTCTTTTGTTCCTCTGTCATGAAGAGAGTGCCTCAGAGTTGTTGGCAGTCATCCCAAGTAGGTTGGTGTGAAAACATCAATGACTTCACCAGACCTGAGAGCCAGGTTGGGTCCTCGGTAAAAGGAGGATTGTTATTTTTCCATTTATATAGGTCTGAAGAGGAGAAGGCCAATACTGGTAGGCTTCCATTTTTTTCCCATGGCCATCGTCAATCATTGGCCCTTAGGGATGGAGGGAAGCAACACGGGAGTTCCAGGGTTTTCAATCATTTGCCACCAGCGAGTTCCTTTAGCAAGTCCAGCTTCCTCCAGGGGAGGAGGGGCTGTTTGTGACCCAGGGGAGTTATCTGGAGGGCCCTGGGCTGGCTTAGCGTCCTCCAATTGCGGAGAGGCTGAGTCAGCAGCTGGAGAATCACTTAGAGGGTGTTGGGGGTTGTGGGACAAGGGTAGAAGATAAGGAAGGGGAGGAGAGTCCAGTAGAGTCAAATCTTGTGACTCAGGGAGAACAGAGGGTGGAGGAGGAGGAGGAGCAGAGGGGTTGAGAGATCGTGGGGGAAGGAGTAGGAACGGGGACACAGCAAGGAAAGGCTTCACCCACGGAAGAGGAGATTTGCAGAGGTCCTGCCAAGTTAAGGTATATTCCTGTTTATCAGTATGGCTATGTGGCCCTGGCTGTAAGACAATATCTCTGTCTTTTTAAATTAGTGGTAAGTAGAAAGATCCTTCTAGGGGCCATCCGAATCCAAAGGTGGGCCATTCTGAGGCACACAGAGTCTGCCAGGTCCAGCGTTTTACTGAAAAAGAAACATTCTGAGCCCTTAAGCGGACTTTGGTCCATAGATCAAGGGTCAGGGACAGAGGCATTGAAGTGATCTGTCCCATAATGAAAGATACACAAACAGTAAAAGCAACGACACAGGACACAGACAAGAGAAAACAATAAAGACAGGCAATGGACGTCCAACACTGAGACCAAGACTGAGCAGGCGGCAAAACCCGATGGGCTGGCAATACCGAATCTGAAACAAAGTATCACTGAGTCGAGGGAACTATTATTCCTCGATTCCCGAGTCCTCTGTGGCCTCCCCCAGGGACTTGGCTTGTGGCTCTGTGACACGTCTGCCAGCCACCATCAAAGAGAGCTCACACACTTCATCGACAGCCATTTTGCCAAGCCCTAACCTGAAACCTGAATCCAGAAAGAGGCGCCTTACTTACCCTGAGAGTAGCCCATTGGGGTCTCTCGTTAACCGCTGCTGGATTTCGGTGGAACCTCCATATATAAAGATCGGAAGAGCATTGGGGGAAGAGACCACTAAGAGACTCTCTCATGCAAAAACAAAGGGTTTATTGGGGGTCCAGCATGCTGGGGCTCAGAGCTCATTTGAATAGAGTAGAGAACCCTGAGAACAGCTTAAGCAGAGCTTATATACTTTCCTTGAAGAGGGCAGGGAGGAAAGTTTATTGATGGGCCTGGGCGGGTGAGCAGTTTGCGTGCAACTCGGTGAGGGAGTACATTCTGAAGTTTGGCTGTTGGGGACAGCACATTCTGGGAAAAAGTTTAGAAAACACTTCTCAAGATTTCAACAGTGTTTTATTAAGCATACAGAAAAACAGGAAGTGACAAGAATCTATTTTATTAACATTTCACTACCGACTATACTTTGCCAGATTTCCTAAAGTCTCTATTGATATCTGCATTCCTACATATTTTCCCCAGTTCATCATTGTGATTAATTCTTCACATGTGCTGACATTTACATTCACTCAATACCCGAAACCCTATAGCTAAAGAACTTTTGGTCCAAATCCTATACTCACTCTCCTTTATAAACATACCGACTATCTTCCTAATACACCTGACTATCCATTTTGACTGGAAGTTCTCTTTGAAAATCAATCATCCAAGTTACAAGGTCCTATGCTTAATACCGCAATCAAGGGCCCAATGCCCTTCTGGGCTTCAAATCTTACCTAGATTTCTGTTTTCAGATTCCTATATTTTACCTATATATTCTTGAAAATATCGCAGATTCCCAATACCATTATTCATCCAGCAGAATGATTTCTATTCCAAATCAAACCTGTTATTAACCCTAACCATACACTGTTCCTTCAATCTAACTTTAGAGAAGAGCAAGGACAGAGTTGGTCTTAAAATACAGGAATGTAGGGGATCTTCCAACTGCTGAGAAACTCAAAGGTCTATGCGCAAATGATCCCTAGAGAAGTTGTAGGCACCTATGAAGGAACTGAGAGAGCAAAAGTCATCTTTCATTGCAAACAACCTGGTCAGCATGAAGGGATGTGTCTGAATCAGCCTCTCTCTTCTTTATGTAGAGAAGAAGGACAAAACGAGGCCTCTGTGGAGAGCTGTTCCCGGTTACCAATGTTTGATATACCATTCTAACTTGTGAAAGTGTCAAAAAAATTAGGGACAGCCTCCATTTCATGGGACCTTTGGAAGCAAATGTTAGGACAATGTGCTTGCCAAGGCATTGAAATCATTCAGTTCCTGAAGGAAGTGACCTCACCTCACATTCTTGGTGATGGAACTCTCTGAACTTGGGATCCAGGCATCCAGGCACACAAATCTAGTCCCAGGCCCAGTCCCAGTGGTCTCCCTTCTTTTGATTTACCAAGGACAGAGTCAGTCTTTCTTGGTATCTACTGATGTGAGGATGGCCAAATGCCAGGAAAGCTCTGAAGAGTGGCCTTTCCTGAGTAAGCAGGAAGTGGCTCACCGCTGTCTCCTGACAACTTCACAGAGTTGGCCAAGGAAACCAGATCTGAGACAGAACAGGCCATTTGATGGGAACATAGTACGGCCCACCAGTCAGAGGTCACACCCGATAGTCAGAGACCTACTTTGGGAAAGGAGGTGACTTTGTGGGTGTGAGTGTGTGTTTGTGATTTTGTCTCATGTTTTGAGAATAGGTAGGAAAGGCAGTTTGTTTGGTTTGGAGTGGACGATTTCTAACAAGTGATTTGACAAGGCGAGTGTTTTTAAGTCTGTGTATCCCACTGTGTCCATGGTTGTAGACATTAGAAAAGAGAATGCATCAAAGGATGTGTCCAGGCTAGTAGAAAGCTTACCAAAATTCTTTCTGCCCAATGTATGAAAGGAATGCGGCTTGCCTTATGGATGGGTAACACCTGCTATCTTCCTAAGTTCCTGTTTTCTTCCTGAATTCTGGCCACTCTCCAGAATAGGCTCATGATTTTGTGACCAAGATAAGTACCACCTCCAAGCTCTGTGACATGGCCATGTACTGGATAGCTGAAGGGAATGGTGAGCATCTCAGAAAATTCAGATATCAGTGTGACCAGGAAAGTCTCAGTTGAGAAACACTGCTTTGGGCCATTTGCTAACCTATTGTTCTGTTCCCCTGAATGTCAGGAAGGTCTTTGCCTCAGGCCACCCCTTTGTGAAGCCTAAATAAAACAGTTTTCAAATGGAAATGAATGGGCATCACCTGTGGCTCTTTGCTTAATTGCTTTGGAAAGGGATGTGTCTGAATCAGCCTCTTGGCCCTGTGTGAGGTTGTGGCTTAGATTCTCAGCACCTGGTGGATGTAAAGAGAGATCCCATGTGTGCATCCAAAACCAAAATGGCCAAAAAGCAGTCCTTGTGGATGAAGTCTGTCACCTTCCTCTTTAAAGTTCTTGAACTCCATCAAGTGAGAATAGGGATCCTTTGGGTCAAATGGGTTCTTCAAAGACCTGCAGAGGTGCTTGTGATTTCTCATGACTGCAAATCACATAAAAATATATACCTGACACTCAGTTTTCCACAAATTGGAGAAGCATAGAAGTATTAACGTCTAGCATATTTGATCACTCCTGTTTCACATGAAGGGTGTCCAGACCACCCTGAATTTACGCCAATGAGGGGCAAGGGAGTTATTTTGGACACTCTCTTGGACTCCGCCACTCTTGGAAACCTTCCGCCAGAGGTTGTGATTAGTGTCTATATGGAAGAAGATGAGGGCCATATGGGAGGGTTTTGGTTTTAAATTTGGTCATTTGTGTCTAGTATGAAGACATGACCTGGACCCCCTGGGCTTGAACTCTGGTGTGATTCCCCTTAGAGACTGAATTCAGAGAAGTATTGCCATGAATTTTGTTGGGATTTTAGGAGTCCACCCATGAGAATCACCCTTGGAAACTGAGATCTAGGCCCAGGTTGGCTTTCCACAGAGCCCTGGGTATCTCAGCCAGGATATCACATGATTTAATTCTGAAAGACTTGGCAGCCATAGTTGAGAGTCACAACACCCATGGACGTCACATTGTAGACCTCAATGGGCCTGGCTTCATGTGACATTTTGGCCACTCTTTGGGAAGCCTTGCCTGTGAGAGTTCTACAGAGCATTCATTGAAATGAGCTTCCTCACCATTTAATGGTTCCTGAATGAATTGAAACCCACAGTGCCTGCAACGTCATCCTTGAAAAATGCCTAGATAAATACCATGAAATTTTTGAAATTCCCATGACCAGGTGGCACTGGAGAAACTTTGGATGTCCTGTTGCTGATCGTAAATATGCAAGACAGTGCCTTGATTGAGTGGGTTTCATGAAAATGGTGTAGAACAGAGATGCCAGTATGTTGGAACCTGCTGAGTAGTGGGCCTAGAGCAGTGGTAGGCAGATGTGTGATAAAAAATTTGTGGTGGGGTCATGTGGATCTGCCATTGGCTTCCAAATGGCTTGTGACTGACATGGTGCAGCCAGCAGACCCTTCCATGTAAAGGCTTCTTGTTATATGGAGATGTTTCCGGGCAATGTTCAGAATCAGGTTGCTATAGACATGTGGCCAAGCTATGTGGGATAGAAGCCTGGTTGGTGCATTCTCCTGCAGACCCTGACCAACCACACATGAAAGAATTGCCTCCAGAACTGTGTCCCAGTTGAACTTCTTTTATTTCATGAAGCAAATGCCAAAGTCCCAGTGCAGCAGCAAGAAACACCACGAAAAGTGGAGGATGACCAAATGGCTTCCCAGTCCACATGGGAATACCCTTAGCCCCCAGTGGCCACAGTTTACTTACAAAGAGAGAATTCAGCACTGCTGCCTCATGTTCATTGGAAAATAAGAAATCATGTCCTCCAGGTCACATAGATGCAGACACAGCTTTGATGGTCTCACTAGAAAGAAGCTAAAGCTCCTGACAAAAACATATATTTCAAGTGCCCAAACTCAGAGGCAGTTCCTCAAGAAGTATTTAGGCCAGCAGAGCTCCATATATATGGAGTTCTTATCCTGTCCCATACTAGGAAAACTCCTCTACCACTTCCAAGGTTGTAAACTCCTGAGCATATTATTCACAGATTTTATTACTCTACTCCTCTAATTGTGTCTTACTTTGGGGGAAGGAAATGTCAAGGAATTGTTCTGGATGAGAGTGGGAAGATTTTGTTTAGCACATATTTGCATACACATTGGTTTCATTTTTCTATTTTACATTTGATATACTGAATCCCTGACACTAACACATACCCTACTAGATTCTGAATACTAATCCTAATATTATGGAGAAAAATAACCGAAACAGAATAGAAATACAAGCAGTTCAGAGGAGACACGTTGTATACTTGGACTTGCCTTTTGCATTATATAGGGTAGGAGTTATAAATCTAGTAATTTTTTTGTTGAAATAGTTTTCCATGTGCTTTTACAGTTAACAAATATGTGAATTCCTGTCTCCCTTTCTCTGTATTCTATTCAGCACATGTATTTTTATATGCACATTTAGAATCCTACCTGGTATCACACGTACATTCTTGTGAGTTACATAACTTGGCAGATACAAAGTGTGAGAAGAGATCACTCCTCCTAAACGCTGTTTGAACTGAAAATTCAAACTATGGGTGAGCTTCCTAGTTGAAAAAAGTTATACATAAATCCATATCCAGTAAAATGAATATTTTTGGATCTGTGGATGATATGTATTTCACGGTGTAATTCGATTGGCATATATATTGATAATTTTTAAAATCTGTGTGTGGTTATATATATATATATATATATATATATATATATATATATATATATTTATATATATATATATATATATATATATATATTCTCTCCAGATATTTCAAAATATTTAATATATGTGTCTTATTATACACTCCCTAAATTCATTCATGAATATGTATGTGGATTTATAAAAAACTTTTCACAAGATTATTCTCAGAAATATTCATTCACCTGATATACGTATTTTTTTCCTAGTATTGAAAACTAACTTCAGTGAATGGTGCATATGAATCCTAATATTTCTACAGTAACTGATCCAGTTTCACATCAATGCAAGTAGATTCCTATGGGACATGATAAGTATTTTGAAGGTCATTTTTATTTCAACACTGGTACATTACTATTTCTTCAGTTTATGCACATTATAGGATATATATTTCATCCACAAGTTCACAAATTTATAGGCATATATTTCACTTTCAATCACTTTCTGCTTCAGAAAACACGTGTTCCGCCATGTTTCAAACTGGTCTTTTCATGAGACTTCTTTCAAAACACATTATTTTTGATTTCCATAATCACTTTTGAAGCAAAACTCACACACTCTTCATGATAAACCATAAGCCTAGGATTACAATTAGATGTATAACTAGTTGTTATGAATGATTCTATATCAATATATGATTTCTTGAGAGGCAAGATGGCCGCAAAGGGAGTGCAGTAACTCCGTGTACTGCGTCACTGTGAGGGAAAATGACGAGTTAGAACGGCTAAAAGCTATCTTGTTAGGAATTTCCAGCAAAATTGGGGTGCTCCAAAACCTAGTGGAAGGATTTTCATCGCACGAGGATCAGCTTCAGGGGCTCAAATGCGAGCGATCTGTCCGTCTGTATGGAGCGCTGCTTGTTCGGCAGATCACCCCATGGCTGGAGTCTGCGGCGCGCGCTGGGAAATGACAGGCTGGTGGCGCAGAGATACAGCAATGCTGATTCTGTGGGCTCCTGCCAGCTAGGCATTTGCTGAGCTCGGAGCTGAATTCTGGGTTGGAGACAGGGAAAGGAAACGGTCCAGGTTGGTTCTCCACACCGGTCAGACCACGGAGGAAGCCAGCGGCCACCATCTTGGAGAGCTGACGTCACCATCCTTGTTTTCGACTGATTGCAGCTCTTTCAGCTATAGAACAGGTAATTTCAGGCTGACAATTGTCTGCATCTCGCAGACAAATTGCTCAGACTTAGTGCTAAATAACCCGCGGAAACTGCTTCTTGGAGCCTGCTCCTATCAGAACACGCACCGAGCCCGGAGTGTCGGAGTTCCAGCTCCCGGAGCTGCTCTGGCCCAGGGCTATAGAACCCGCTGAAACTGCTTCTTGGAGCCTGCTCCTGTCGGAGCATGCACCAAGTCCGGAGAGGCCGAATTCTGGCTCCCGGAACTGTTTTGGCCCGGTGATAAAGAACCCGCGGAAACTGTTTCTCGGTCCGGGTCCTGCTGAATACTGTGGAGGCCAGAGGGGCCGAACAGAGCCGCCGCCCGGGCCCGTAACAGGTCCAGCGACCTGCCGGCGTGGTAGTCAAGAAAACCCGGAGGCAGCACTGGCACAGGAGCCGGCGGTAGCTGCGCGGCGCGGGTCTCCCAGCTACCGCTCCCACCAGTGCTGACAACTGAGGTCTCTTGCACCGACTCGCCTCGGCGTGGGACTCACGGCTACCGCTCCCACCAGTGTTGACAACTGAGGTCTCTTGCACCAGATACGGGGGCGTGGCTACCAGAAGGTAAGCAAATTGGCTGGGGTTTCTCAGCCCCAAGCTCTACAAACTTAGGGCCTGAGGGAGGCCAACAAGAAGAGTGTGCCCAGGCACTAATGAAACAGCTGCTCCACGCGTGTGCAAGGTAGGCGGAACTGTGAACACCGACAAAACAGGCCCAGTGAACCGCCAGACACATCCCTCCGGTTGGGGGAGGGGCAGAGCCACCGGGCGCCTGCAAGGTAGGCGGACCCGCGACCCACCAGCAGAAAATGCACAGCAATCCACAAAGCGGCATAGCCACCCCCCGAGCCTACAAGGTAGGCAGACCTGTGACCTATCGGCAGGTCATGCCCAAAAACCTGCGGAGGGGCACAGCTGCCCCACGTGCCTGCTAGGTAGGCTGAACCGTGACCACCAACAGAACAGGCCCAGCGGCCGGCCAGACACATCGCCCCGCCCAGGTTGGGGGAGGGGCAGAGCCGCCGGGCGCCTGCAAGTTAGGCATACCTGCGAATCACCAGCAGATCAGGCCCAGCAACCGCGGAGCGGCAGAGCCACCCCCGGGCCTGCAAGGTAGGCACACTTGCCACCCACCGGCAGGTCAGGCCCAACAAACTGCGGAGGGGCACAGCTGCCCCACTAGCCTGCTAGGTAGGCAGAACCCTGACCACCGACAGAACAGGCCCAGAGGCCGGCCAGATACATCGCCCCGCCCTGGTTGGGGGAGGGGCAGAGCAGCCGGGCGCCTGCAAGGTAGGCAGACCTGCGACTCACCAGCAGATCAGGCCCAGCAACTGTGGAGCGGCAGAGCCACCCCCGGGCCTGCAAGATAGGCGCACTTGCCACCCACCGGCAGGTCAGGCCCAAGAAACTGCGGAGGGGCACAGCTGCCCCACGAGCCTGCTAGGTAGGCAGAACACTGACCAAACAACAGAACAGGCTCAGAGGCCGGCCAGACACATTTACCCACCCCGGTTGGGGGAGGGGCAGAGCCGCCGGGCGCCTGCAAGTTAGGCAGACCTGCGAATCACCAGCAGATCAGGCCCAGCAACCGCGGAGCGGCAGAGCCACCCCCGGGCCTGCAAGGTAGGCACACTTGCCACCCACCGGCAGGTCAGGCCCAACAAACTGCGGAGGGGCACAGCTGCCCCACGAGCCTGCTAGGTAGGCAGAACCCTGACCACCGACAGAACAGGCCCAGAGGCCGGCCAGATACATCGCCCCGCCCTGGTTGGGGGAGGGGCAGAGCAGCCGGGCGCCTGCAAGGTAGGCAGACCTGCGACTCACCAGCAGATCAGGCCCAGCAACTGTGGAGCGGCAGAGCCACCCCCGGGCCTGCAAGATAGGCGCATTTGCCACCCACCGGCAGGTCAGGCCCAAGAAACTGCGGAGGGGCACAGCTGCCCCACGAGCCTGCTAGGTAGGCAGAACACTGACCACCAACAGAACAGGCTCAGAGGCCGGCCAGACACATTGCCCCACCCCGGTTGGGGGAGGGGCAGAGCCGCCGGGCGCCTGCAAGTTAGGCAGACCTGCATCTCACCAGCATATCAGGCCCAGCAACCCGCGGAGCGGCAGAGCCACCCCCGGGCCTGCAAGGTAGGCGCACTTGCCACCCACCGACAGGTCAGGCCCAGCAACTCTCAGAGACACACAGCTGCTCCACGCGCGTGCAGGGTAGGCGGAACCGTGACCACCGACAAAAGAGGCCCAGTGGACCGCCAGACACATAGCTCCGGTTGGGGGAGGGGCAGAGGCGCCGGGTGCCTGCAAGGTAGGCGGACCCGCGACCCACCAGCAGAACAGGCACAGCAATCCACAGAGCGGCAGAGCCACCCCCCGTGCGTACAAGGTAGGCAGACCTGCGACCCACCGACAGGTCAGGCCCAAAAAACTGCGGAGGGACACAGCTGCCCCATGTGCCTGCTAGGTAGGCTGAACCATGACCACCAACGGAACAGGCCCAGCGGCCGGCCAGACACATCGCCCCGCCCCGGTTGGGGGAGGGGCAGAGCCGCCGGGCGCCTGCAAGTTAGGCAGACCTGCAACTCACCAGCAGATCAGGCCCAGTGACCCGCGGAGCGGCAGAGCCACCCCTGCGCCTGCAAGGTAGGCAGACTTGCCATCCACCGGCAGGTCAGGCTCAGCAACTCTCAGAGGGACACAGCTGCTCCACGCACGTGCAATGTAGGCGGAACTGTGACCACCGACAAAACAGGCCCAGTGGCCCGCCAGATACATCACCCCGGTTGGGGGAGGGGCAGAGCCGCCACCAGCGCCTTTTAGGTAGACATACCTGCAACCGACAGACAGAACAGGCCTAGTGGCCAGCGGAGGGGCAAAACCGCTGCTCACTCCTGCAAGGTAGGCGGACCTGTGACCACCGAAAGAACAGGCCCATCGAAAGTACAGGCACAGCGGCCTCCCGGCGTGGTAGGCACATTGCCTCAATTGAAGGAGGGGCAGAACCACCGCCAAAGCCTGCAAGGGAGACGATGCAGCTATACAAAAGCAATATAAATATATAGGGGGAAAAATCAATAACACAACAGTTTCACCAAGCAGAAAGAAACGCGATCAGTATGAAAAGACAAGGAAGAAAAGGACCACAAGCAATACAGGTCAATTCAACTTTAGAAGAGGTAATATCTGCAGCAGATGGAATGTCAGATAAAGAATTCAGGATATACATGCTTCAGATGATCTGGAGTCTCAAGGAAGACATTAGACAGCAAAATCAGACAATGAAAGACCACTTCGACCACTTCGACAATGAATTACATAAACAAATCCAAGAAGCAAAAGATCAATTATTCAGGGAGATAGAGGTTATAAAAAACAAACAAACAGAAATCCTGGAAATGCAGGAAACAATAAACCAACATAAAAACTCAATTGAGAATACTACCAGCAGAGTAGAACACTTAGAAGATAGAACATCAGACAATGAAGACAAAGTATTTCAACTGGAGAAGAACATAGACAGCTCAGCAAAGCTGTTAAGAAACCATGAGCAGAACATTCAAGAAATATGGGATAACATAAAGAGACCAAACTTAAGAGTCATTGGGATACAGGAAGGTATTGAGGTCCAAACCAAAGGAATGAGCAATCTATTCAACGAAATAATACGAGAAAACTTCCCAGACTTGAAGAATGAGACAGAATCCCAAATCCTAGAAGCCTACAGGACGCCGAATGTGCAAAATCATAAGAAATCCACACCTAGACACATTATAATGAAGATGCCCAACATACAGAATAAGGAGAGAATTTTAAAAGCTACAAGAGAAAGGAAGCAGATTACATTTAGGGGTAAACCAATCAGGATAACAGCTGATCTTTTAACACAGACTCTGAAAGCTAGAAGATCCTGGAATAACATATTTCATACACTAAAAGAAAATGGGTTACAACCAAGAATTGTGTATCCCGTGAAATTAAGCTTCAGGATGGAAGATGAAATTAAAACCTTTCATGATAAACAAAAGTTAAAAGAATTTGCAGCTAGAAAACCATCTCTTCAAAACATCCTCGGCAAAATATTACAGGAAGAGGAAATGGAAAATGTCAATGAAAACCAACAGCGGGAGGTAGTACAGTGAAGGGGGGGGAATAATCAAAGAGGAAAACAAACCATGTTTAGTAACATAAATAAACAAATATGGCTGGAAAAACACCCATATCTCAATAATAACCCTAAATGTTAATGGCTTAAACTCACCAATTAAGAGACACAGGCTAGTAGAATGGATCACAAAACAAGACCCAACAATATGCTGCCTTCAGGAGACGCATTTGATAGGAAAAGACATACTTAGACTGAAGGTGAAAGGTTGGGAAAAATCATATCACTCATATGGACTTCGGAAACAAGCAGGAGTGTCCATATTCATATCAAATAAAATAGATTTCAAGCCAAAGTTAATCAAAAGAGATGAAGATGGACACTACATACTTCTCAAGGGAACCATACACCAACAAGACATAACAATCATAAATATATATGCCCCAAACAATGGTGCAGCTATGTTCATCAAACAAACACTTCTCAAGTTCAAGAGTCTAATAGACCACCATACAATAATCATGGGAGACTCAACACACCTCTCTCACCACTGGACAGATCTTCCAAACAAAAGTTGAATAAGGAAACTATAGAGCTCAATAACACAATTAATAACCTAGACTTAATTGACATATATAGAATATACCACCCAACATCAAGCAGTTACACTTTTTTCTCAGCAGCACATGGATCCTTCTCAAAAATAGATCATATATTATGTCACAGGGCAACTCTTAGACAATATAAAGGAGTAGAGATAATACTATGCATCTTAACTGATCATAATGGAATGAAATTGAAAATTAACGATAAAAGAAATAAGGAAAAATCATGCATCACTTGGAGAATGAACAATAGGTTACTGAATGATCAATGGGTTATAGAAGACATCAAGGAGGAAATTAAAAAATTCTTAAAGATAAATGAAAACACAGACACAACATATTGGAATCTATGGGACACATTGAAAGCAGTTCTAAGAGGAAAATTTATTGCTTGGAGTTCATTCCTTAAAAAAAGCAAAAACCAACAATTAAATGATCTAATACTTCAACTCAAAATCCTAGAAAAAGAAGAGAAAAACAACAGCAAAAGAAGTAGAAGACAAGAAATAATTAAAATCAGAGCTGAAATTAATGAAATCGAAATGAAAGAAACAATAGAAAAAATTGACAAAACTAAAAGTTGGTTCTTTGAAAAAATAAAAAAAATCGACAGACCCTTAGCCACGCTAACGAAGAGAAGAAGAGAGAGAACTCATATTACCAGCATACGGGATGAAAAAGGCAATATCACAACAGACACTTCAGAAATACAGAAGATTATCAGAAATTATTTTGAATCCTTATACTCCAACAAAATAGAAGATAGTGAAGGCATCGATAAATTTCTTAAGTTATATGATTTGCCCAGATTGAGTCAGGAGGATATTGACAACCTAAATAGACCAATATCAATTGAGGAAATAGAAGATACCATCAAAAGACTACCAACTAAGAAAAGCCGAGGACCGGATGGGTATACAGCAGAGTTTTACAAAACCTTTAAAGAGGAACTAATACCAATACTTTTCAAGCTATTTCAGAAAATAGAAAAAGAGGGAGAACTTCCAAATTCATTCTATGAGGCCAACATCACCCTGATTCCTAAATCAGACAAAGACACTTCAAAGAAAGAAAACTACAGACCAATATCTCTAATGAACCTAGATGCAAAAATCCTCAATAAACTTCTGGCGAACCGGATACAAAAACATATCAAAAAAATTGTGCAACATGATCTGGTAGGATTTATCCCTGGGATGCAAGGTTGGTTCAATATACGGAAATCAATAAATGTTATTCACCACATCAATAGGCTTAAAAATAAGAACCATATGATCATCTCGATAGATGTGGAAAAAGCATACGACAAAGTAGAGCATCCCTTTATATTCAAAACTCTAGAAAAACTAGGGATAACAGGAACATACCTCAATATTGTAAAAGCAATCTATGCTAAGCCTCAGGCTAGCATCATTCTGAATGGAGAAAAACTGAAGGCATTCCCTCTAAAATCTGGAACAAGACAGGGATGCCCTCTCTCACCACTTCTGTTCAACATAGTTCTCGAATCACTGGCCAGAGCAATTAGACAGACGAAAAAAAATAAAGGCATAAAAATAGAAAAGAAGAACTCAAATTATCACTATTTGCAGATGACATGATTCGATACCTAGCAGACCCAAAAGGGTCTACAAAGAAACTATTAGAGCTAATAAATGAATTCAGCAAAGTGGCAGGCTATAAAATCAACACGCATAAATCAAAGGCATTCCTGTATATCAGCGACAAATCCTCTGAAATGGAAATGAGGACAACCACCCCATTCACAATATCCTCAATAAAAGTAAAATACTTGGGAATCAACCTAACAAAAGAGGTGAAAGACTTATACAATGAAAACTACAGAACCCTAAAGAAAGAAATAGAAGAAGATCTTAGAAGATGGAAAAATATACCCTGTTCATGGATAGGTAGAAGTAACAACATCAAAATGGCGATAATACCAAAAGTTCTCTATAGGTTTAATCCAATGCCAATCAAAATCCCAACGGCATTTCTTGTAGAAATAGAGAAAGCAATCATGAAATTCATATGGAAAAATAAAAGACCCAGAATAGCAAAAACAATGCTAAGCAGGAAGTGTGAATCAGGCGGGATAGCTATACCAGACTTCAAACTATACTACAGAGCAATAGTAAAAAAAACACCATGGTACTGGTAACAAAACCGGCGGGTGGACCAATGGTACAGAATAGAGGACACAGAAGCCAATCCACAAAACTACAACTATCTTATATTCGATAAAGGGGCTAAAAGCATGCAATGGAAGAAGGATAGCATCTTCAACAAATGGTGTTGGGAAAACTGGAAATCCATTTGCAACAAAATGAAACTGAATCCCTTTCTCTCGCCATGCACAAAATTAACTCAAAGTGGATCAAGGAACTTGATATCAAATCAGAGACATGGCATTTGATAGAAGAAAAAGTTGGCTATGATCTACATACTGTGGGGTCGGGCTCCAAATTCCTCAATAGGACACCCATAGCACAACAGTTAATAACTAGAATCAACAAATGAGACTTACTCAAACTAAAAAGTTTTTTCTCAGCAAAAGAAACAATAAGAGAGGTAAATAGGGAGCCTACGTCCTGGGAACAAATCTTTACTCCTCACACTTCAGACAGAGCCATAATATCCAGAATATACAAAGAACTAAAAAAATTAGACAATGAGATAACGAATAACCCAATCAACAAATGGGCCTAGGACCTGAACAGAAATTTCTCAGAGGAGGACATACAATCAATCAACAAGTATATGAAAAAATGCTCACCATCTCTAGCAGTCAGAGAAATGCAAATCAAAACCACCCTAAGATACCATCTCACTCCAGTAAGATTGGCAGCCATTAGGAAGTCAAACAGCATCAAGTGCTGGCGAGGATGTGGGGAAAAGGGTACTCTTGTACATTGCTGGTGGGACTGCAAATTGGTGCGGCCAATTTGGAAAGCAGTATGGAGATTTCTTGGAAAGCTCGGAATGGAACCACCATTTGATCCAGCTATTCCCCTACTCGGTCTATTCCCTAAAGACCTAAAAAGAGCACACTATAGGGACACTGCTACATCCATGTTCATAGCAGCACAATTCACAATAGCAAGACTGTGGAACCAATCTAGATGCCCTTCAATAGACGAATGGATAAAAAAAATGTGGCATTTATACACAATGGAGTATTACTCTGCATTAAGAAATGACAAAATCATAGAATTTGGAGGGAAATGGATGGCATTAGAGCAGATTATGCTAAGTGAAGCTAGCCAATCCCTTAAAAACAAATGCCAAATGTCTTCTTTGATATAAGGAGAGTAACGAAGAACAGAGTAGGGACGAAGAGCATGAGAAGAAGATTAACATTAAAGAGGGATGAGAGGTGGGAGGGAAAGGGAGAGAGAAGGGAAATTGCATGTAAATGGAAGGAGACCCTTAGGGGTATACAAAATTACATACAAGAGGATGTGAGGGGAAAGGAGGAAAATATAAGGGGGAGAAATGAACTACAGTAGAGGGGGTAGAGAGAGAAGAGGGGAGGGGAGGGGGGAGGGGCGATAGTAGAGGATAGAAAAGGCAGCAGAATACAACAGACACCAGAATGGCAATACGTAAATCAATGGTTCTGCAACTGATGTGATTCTGCAATCTGTATATGGGGTAAAAATGGGAGCTCATATCCCACTTGAATCAAAGTGTGAAATATGATATATCAAGAACTATGTAATGTTTTGAACAACCTACAATAAAAATTAATTAAAAAAAATATATGATTTCTTATATATTTTCAGATATCAATTCAATACATTATTTAAAGGGGAACCAGTTATATTATTTACTAACTGTATGATCTATTCATGCATTATCTCTATATTCATAGACACAGGGTACACCTATTTTTACCCTCAATACTAATTTATACGTTTTCAAAATATTCCTCAAAAAATGGTGGAAGAAATACTCATGTCACCTGATCTATATATACATTTTATCACAGTAATATTCTGTACAAAAAAATCAAAGGTCACCCTTAAGTTTGTACCAAAGCCTAAATGGAAAGTGAGCATGGATTACTAAAACCTTCCATGTCCAGGTGGCCTAATGCTCTCAAATGTCAATCTTATTGGTGACTACATTTTTGTTTCTTCCTAAGATTATATATTCAACCTCAAGCCTGTTGAAAATGTCTAATCCTATCACTCACTTTATACTTTGCCTGATTTAGTAATGTCTCTATTTATATCTATTTTCCTACATATTTTCCCCTGTTCATCATTGTGACTGACTCTTCACTTGTGCTGACATTTACATTCACTGTCTACCTGAAACCCTATTGCTTAAGAACTTTTGGTCTAAATCCTATTCTCACTGTTCTTTGTAAACCTACTGACTATCTTCCTAATCCTACCGACTATCCCTTTTTGAGTGGATGTTCTCTTCGACATTCAATCATCCAATGTACAAGCTCCTATGCCATTGTATATAGATTTATCTGAGGGTCTCCTTTCATTTCCAAGCAATTTCCCTTAAATAATTCAAAGCTAAGTGTACCAATTAAGGGCCCAATGCCCTTCTGGACTTCATATCTTCCATAGATTTCTGTTTTTATACTTATATTTCACCTATATATTCTTGTAAATATCATAGTTTCCCAATACCATTATTCGTCATGCAGAAGGATTCCTAACCCCAAATTGAACATGTTACTAACCCAAAACCATACATTGTTCTCTCAATCGAACGTTACAGAACAGCAGGGACAGGGTTGCTCTTAAAATACAGGAAGTAGGGCATGTTCCAGCTGTTGAGAACATCAAAGGTCCATGCAGAAATGATCCCTTGAGAAGATGTAGGCAGCTACGAAAGACCTGAGAGAGAAAAGTCATCTTCTATGGCAAACAACCTTGTCAGCATGAAGGGATGTGTATGAATCAGCCTCTCTCTTCTTAATGTAGAGAAGATGGACCAAAACAGTGCTAGGTGGAGAGCTGTTCCCGGGTGCCCATGGTTTATATACCATTCTAACTTGTGAAAGTGTCACAGGAAGTAGGGGCAGCCTCCATCTCATGGGACTCTTGAAAGCAACTGTTAGGACAAAGTGGTTGTCAAGGCAATGACCTCATTCAGTTCCTGAAGAAGTGATCTACCTCACTTCCTTGGTGATGGAACTCTCTTAACTTGGGATCCAGGAAGCCAGGCACCCGGAGCCAGTCCAGTCCCAGACCCAGTAGGCTCACTTGTTTGAATTTACCAAGGAGAGTGTCAGTCTTTCTTGGTACCTACAGATGTGAGGATGGCCAAATACCAGGAGAGCTCTGCATAGGGGCCTTTCCTGAGAAAGTAGGTAGTGGTTCACCGCAGGCTCCTGACAACTTCACAGAGTTGGCCAAGGAGACCAGATCTGAGATAGGACAGGCCATTTTGGGGGAACATTTTATGGCCCACCACTCAGAGGAAACTCCGGATAGTCACAGAGTTACATGGGGGAAGGAGGTGTCTTTGTGGGTGTGGGTGTGATTTTGTGATTTTGTCTCATGATCTGAGAATAGGTAGGAAAGACGGTTTGTTTGATTTGGAGTGGTCTTCTTCTAGTAAGTCGTTGGACAAGGCAAGTGTTTCTATGTCTGTGTATCCCACTGTGTCCGTGGTTGTAGACATTAGAAAATAGAATGCAACAATTGATATGTCCTGTATAGTAGAAAGATTCCCGGCATTCATCCTGCCCAATTTATGAATGGACTGCAGCTTGCCTTATCCATGGGCAACACCTGCTACCTTCCTAAGTTCCTGTTTCTTCCAGAATTCTCACCACTCTCCAGAATATTCTCATGGTTTTGTGTCCAAAATATGTACCACCTCCAAGCTCTGTGACATTGCCATGTCCTGGATAGCTGAAGGGAATGGCAAGCATCTCAGAAAACACAGATATCAGTGTGACCAAGAAAGTCTCAGTTGAGAAACCATGCTTTCGGCCTTTTGCTTATCAATGGTTCTGTTTCCCTGAATGTCAGGAAGGTCTTTGCCTCAGGCCACCCCTTTGTGAAGCCTGAAGAAAACAGTTTTCAAATGAAAATGAATGGGCACCACCTGTGGCTCTTTGCTTAATTGCTTTGGAAAGGGATGTGTCTAAATCAGCCTCTTGGCCCTGTGTGAGGTTGTGGCTTAGATTCTCAGCACCTGATGGATATAAAGAGAGATCCCATGTGTGCATCCAAAACCAAAATGGCCAAAAGAGCAATTATTGTGAATGAAGTCTCTCGCATTCATTTGTAAGGTTCCTGACCACCATCAAGTGAGAATACGGATCCTTTGGGTCAAATGAGTTATGCACAGCCCTGCAGAGGCTAGCCCATAGGTTTTTGGGTTTTCTCATGGCTCCAAATCATATAAAGAATCTATACCTGACAGTCAGTATGTCTCAAATTGGAGATGCAGAGCAGTATTAACAGCTAGCCTATCTGATCACTCCTGGTTCACCGGATGGGTGTCCAGGCCACCTTGACATTAGGCAAATCAGGGGCAAGGGAGCTTATTTTTGGCACTGTCTTGGGCTGCACCCCTTATGAAAAACTCCAGCCAGAGGTTATGATAAGTGTCTATATGGAAGAAGATGAGGGCCATGTGGGAGTGTTTGGTTTTAATTGTGGTCATTTGTTTGGCGGTTGGAAGAGATAACTGGATCCACCAGGGCTTGAACTCTGGCATGATTCCTCTTAGAGACTGAGTTCTGGAATTTACCTCAAAGAAGTATTGCCATGAAATGTGTTGGGATTTTAGGAGGCCACGCATGAGAAGCCTCCCTTGAAAACTGAGATCGAGTGCCAGGGTGTCTTTCCACAGTGCAGTGAGAATCTCAGCCAGGATATCACATGATTTTATTCTGAAAGACTTGGCAGCCATAGTTGAGAATCTAAACACATATGGAACTCATATTGTAGACCTCAATGATCCTGGCTTCATGTGACCTTTTGGCCACTCTTTGGGAAGCCTTGCCTGTGAGATTTCTCCAGAGTTTTAATTTAAATGAGCTTCCTCACCACATAATGGTTCGTGCATTAATTGAAACGTACAGTGACTCCAACTTCATCCTTCAAAAATGGCTAAATAAATACCATCAAATTTCTGAAATTCCCATGACCAGGTGGCACTGGAGAACCTTTGGATATCCTGTTGCTGATCATGAGTGAAATAATTCCCCACACAATGACACTTCACCGGGAGAATTCCAACTTTATTGCTCAAAGCTGTGTGCTTATATAGAACTAAGGGGGAGATGGTAGGGCTTAGATAAATGGCAGCAACCCGTTTATTGGCAAGTTCTTTCAGATATCAGCTCCAGAGCCCAGGAATTAGTTCTCATTGGGGCTAAGGTTCCCCACAAGTGAGATTTGAAATTGGCGCTGACGTGAGAGTTCACAAGGGTGGGAACTTTTTGCGCCACTGCAGAAATGAAGAAGGTAGGAAGAAGAAGTCCTTAGGCGCCATGTTGAGGTTTTTCTCTGGGGTATGGCTGCCATTTATTCTTTTCCCAACATTCCACCCTTTTTGTTTTCTTAGGAAGTGGGGCGTCATTTGTCAGATCCGGCTGCTTCCTGCTGTGTGGGGGTGGTGTGGGGCCTAGAAAGAGAAGTGGAGGAATGCTCATGGAGCAGGTTTGGGATTATCATGGCAGCCAGAAATAAAACCCAGTGGCTATAGACAGCTACTTTCGTAGGGGTGAAGTCAATGAATGTTCCCTGAAGCCAAAGTTGTCGATGGCATGGAACTAGTCCTGGATGGAAGAGATTGTTGGTATCAGCCACTGGTCCTGTAACAGAGACTCTAGGAAATACTGGAAGCGTTGCCTGGACATGGCGTCACCAGCACCTGAAGAAGATCAGAGCAAATAAAAACAGAATGAAGATAAAAATTAAAGGAAATGTCATTTTTTGGCAGAAGTTCCATGTTGGGGGACTGACATAGAAGAGGCCAAGGGCCATGAGAAATCTTAGAAGGTGGTAAAGACTCATGAATCCAGGATGGCAGATTAAGAGGTTCTCAGAGCTCGTTGTCTCCCGCTGTCTGATACCCATTGCATTCCATCATGCCTGGTAGTGAGCTTCATCACTGAGTTACTGTTCTCTTGGAGATGTTGGGGGTTCATCGGTCATCAGAGGCTGGTAGTGCCTAAGCAAAAGCTGGTTGAAAGTTTGATTAGGAATTTTTTGCAGTTGGGTTTGAGGGCACTTCATTTTGCAGGGCAAGAGAGCACAAAAAGGAGCATCCCAATAAGGGGCCCCAAGATATGTAGTAAGTACATGGCAAGATAGGATTGGAAGAACCCTATGATGGGATTGGAGGAGGTATGTTTGAGAAATTCGATCGATAATTCCTGCAATTTAACAACATTTTTTTTATTAGCCCAGATTCATTAACATAATAGCAAAATTCCTCTCTGAGGAATAGGCATGTAACCCCTTTTTCTGCAGTGAGAAGATCAATTGCCCTTTGGTTCTGTAAAGCCACTTGTGCCAATGATGTAACCTGCCGCTGCAAGGAACCCAGAGACTCAGCCATGGTATTGAGTGTTTCCTGCAGTTTTTGTTGAAGTCATTGGATGCCCATAGAGCATGACCTATAGCTCCACCAGAGAGTCCGAGACTCGTCACTGAGGTTGTTAAAATGAGGCCTACCAGAACCGGCAGAAAGACTACCTTACGGGTGCGGGAAGGTAGGGCCAACTGTCGGAATTCGGTGGGAGTATACAAAGATAGCTGAGGAACTACAGTAACCAAGAAACAGGTGCCAGAGACATTGATCGTTGAGGTACTTAAAGACCCATTACACCAGAGGAAATGTTCAGGTTGCCTAAACACAGGGCTCTATGGGGTGTTGTAGCTCAAGGAACAAACGGGTAAAGGATTCATTATTGGCAGGTGGAAACAGATGAAAGGAAATAAAGTATTGGTGGAATAACTTTCCCACAGTGGGTTACGTGTCACATGTAGGGTTTGTCCTTTTTAGAGAAATTGTAGGGTTTTGCTGGAATATTTTCTGCCGCTAATGGGACTGCTGCTAGAAGTGGACGACTAATTGAAGCACAGAGAAAGCACTGAGAAGTAGGCAAAGAAAGACGGGTGGAGTTTAATAATCAAAACGTTTGGTGTAGCAAATTGAGCCATGTGGGAGAGGGACCTGAGGGGGTTGAAGGCTCTGAATCCTCTTTGGATGAGCTATGGATACAATCTCGAAGTTTTGATTCTGAGTCCTTAATGTGTTCGACTACCTGGATGGTTGCCTTAGGTGGCGTAATCAGGGTGCGGCCAATAGTCATCCACCCTGTGGGTCTGACTGAGGTTGTCTGAGCATAGACAGCAAACTCAACATAGCCCCAACGTTTGGCCTTGGGGTCAGGTTTATCTAAAGTATACCATCCATTGTTATTGGATGAAGAGCCTTTATGTCACTTTATGTAACTAGAAGTCCACCCTTCAGGGTAACCGAGTGAGTTGTAAGAATAGCTACCACGTTCATCATGGAACCTGCATGACCAATAGGGGCACCCATTATATATCTCAGGCCACCAATGACAATAATCTTTTGTTTGATCAAAAAGGAAGCAAATGAAAGGCCAGTTCCAGCTACCAGGGACGAAGGTCCTTGAAGGTGACAATTTTAGGGAAATAGAGGTGCAGTTGTGGCTGAAGCAAGTAGTTGCATCCACTCCGCAGACCGTCTGCATGCCATGTTCTGAGTATCGTTCCCGAAGAGTGAATAAATGCATGGTAGGTGAGGAGGGTAAAGACCAGTCCTGACAGAGCACAGAAAATAAGCAGAGCACAAAAAACAAGCAGTTAGAGAAGACTAGGGTGTTGGGAGAGCTCATTGTGCCTTCTTTAAGAGGAATTGGGCTGCAAGGAAAACCGTGTGAGCCGCAACTTAAATGGGTGAGATGGGTGTGGAGAGCAGGAGTAAAGGGGAGGTTCAGGAGGTGATTCTTGGAGTTCCTCTGGGGTGGCCCTGTCGTCAGCATGTGGGGCCTCCTGGTGATGTGGCTTCAACCTAGACATGTGATTCCAGGGAGTGAGACGGTTGTCTGGTAAGGAGAGTTTGGCGGCGGTGGGGGTACAGAGAATGACAGGATAGGGGCCTTCCCATTTTGGGGCAAGAGTCCCTTTCTCCTCTGGGGTATTATAATTGACTAGACTAACAGGTGTTAAGGGAGGAGTGTTTGGAGAGGAGACTGGGTCCGGAAGAAGCCAGTCCTGATATTTCCAGAGTTCCAAGCGGAGATGAAGCAAGAGAGGCAAAGACAAATCTCGGGTGAGAGGTCCTTGTGAAATGACCAACGCAGGGGTTATAAGATGTCTTTCATACATTATCTCAAAAGGAGACAGTAAAGATGGTTTCTTAGGGAGAGCTCTGATTCGAAGCAAAGCCAAGGGAAGGAGTTTGACCCAGTCTAAGTTTAATTCCATTGTCAATTTGGTAAGGACTTCCTTTAGAGTACGATTTACCCTTTCCACATTCCCTGAAGCCTGGGGGAAATATGGACAGTTGAAATGCCACTTGAAGGAGAGGGCTTGAGAGACCTTTTGTGTGATCCTAGAAGTAAACTCAGGGCCATTGTCATATTGTAGGGAAGTGGGCATACCAAACCTGGGGATGATGTCTGTCAGTAAGATTGAAGCTAAAGTGGAAGCCTTTTTATTGGAAGTGGGAAATGCCTCAACCAAACCAGAGAAAGTGTCCACAAAGACAAGGAGGTATTTAGTGTGCCATACTGTGGGCATGTTGGTGAAGTCTACCTGCCAGTCAGCAGAGGGAATGTGTCCCCGGGCTTGTTGGGAAGGGAAACGTTTGGGCCTTAAAGGAGTATGAGGGTTGGTCCGCTGACAGATCTGACAATTAGAGGCTATATTCTGTAGCATGGCTTGTCAGAGGGAGTGAGGAAGAAGAAACTCTGTAAAAAGAGGGTCAAAGACTGAGAATTGGAAAGGAATAGAGTATGAAGGAACTTGAAAAGATGCTTGTTCTTACTGAAAGAAGTAGGGGCTTCAGATGAGCTGTCTAAAGTGGCCATTATATGTCCACCATGGGAGCCATGATTGGAAGTGGTAGCAGCCATTCGTGCCACCTGGTCAGCTTTGGCATTGCCCTCAGTGATAAGAGAGCCGTCCTTCTGATGGGACCTACAATGGACATCTCCCAACTGGGTGGGTAAGTGGGAGGCCTCTATCAGATTGGTTATAAGAGCTGAATTAGTGATCACATTACCTTTGGTGGTAAGTAGGCCTCGCTTCTTTCAAATTGCAGCATGGGATAATAAGATATGGAAGACATATTTTGAATCATTTTAGAGGGTGAGGGATTTGCCTTGTGCTAGAAGGCAGGCACGAGTGGATGCTATAAAATCAGCCTGCTGGTCTGTAGTTCCTGAAGGCAAAACTTTGGCCTCTATAATCTCAGTGGCTGAAAATACAGCGTATCCAGAGTAATGAGTTCCATTCTGCCTAAAGGAACTGCTGTCAGTAAACCAGATAAGGTCAGGCTTGGTGAGTGGTCTCTCAAAAATGGAAGAATGACAGGGGAGGAAATCATCTAAGTTTTCCAAGCAATTTTGAGTTGGTGTGTGAGACATGGGAGTTATTGGGAGCAGTGAGGCAGGGTTCAGTGCAGAGCAGGGGAGGAAAATAATATTAGAGTTTTCCAGAAAGGAAGTGAGGAGCGACAGAACTCTGGATGTAGGGAGGGTTTGAAGACCCTTTTAAGGTAAAAGATCTTTCAAGTGATGTGGGGAGTAGATAGTTCAAGGGGCCCCAAAAGCCAGATTAGAGGCTTCTTTGTGTAAAATTTGTCCAGTAGCCAGAGCTCTTAAGCAAGGGGCCCACCCACGGATGGAAAATAAGAAACCATGTCCTCCAGGTCACATAGATGCAGACCCAGGTTGATGGTTTCACTAGAAAGGAAGCTAAAGCACGTGACAACAACATATATTTCAAGTGCCCAACCTCACAGGCAGTATCTCAAGAAGTCTCTAGGACAACAGACCTCCATGTTTTTGAAGTGTTTACCCTGTCCCTTACTTTTGGAAACTCCTCTAACACTTCCAAGGTTGTGAACTCCTGATCGCATTCCATTCCAGATATGTATTCATGGATTTTCTAACTCTTCTCCTCTAATTGTGTCTTACATGGGGTGAAGGTGTTGTCAAGGTATTGTTCTGGATGAGAGTGGGAAGATTTTTGTGTAGCACATATTTACATACACATTGGATTCATTTTCCAATTTTCCATTCGAAATACTGAATCCCTGTCAGTAACCCATACCCTAATAGACTCTGACTACTAATCCTAATATGATGGAGACAAATAACCCAAACATAATATTAATACAAGCAGTTCAGAGGAGGCATGGTGTATAGTTGGTCTTGCCTTTTGCATGATATAGTGTAGGAGTTATAAATCTTGTCAATTGTTTGTTGAAATAGTACTCCATGTGTTTTTAAAGTTAACACATATGTGAATTTCTGTCTCCTTTTTTCTGTAGCCAATTCAGCACATGTATTTTTATATGCACATATAAAATCATACCTGGTATCACACGTACATTTTTGTGAGGTGGCTAACTTGGCAGAAACAAAGTATGAGAAGAGATCACCCCTCCTAAACGCTTTTGGAACTGAAAATTCAAACTATGAGTGAGATTTTTAGTTGAACAACATTATACATAAATCCATGTTCAGTAAAATTAATATTTTTGGATCGGTGGATGATATATATTTCACAATGAATTTTGCTTGGCATATATATTGCTACTTCCTAATGTTTCTCTGTGTGATATATATATATATATATATATATATATATATATATATATATATATATATATATATTTTTTTTTTTTCCAAATATAAAATATATGTGTCTTATTATACACTCCCTTAATAATTCACTCATGCTCATGTATGTGGTTTTATAATCAAATTTTCATACGATTATTTTCAGAAATATTCATCCACCTGAAATACATATTTGTTTTCTAGTACTGAAAACTCACTTCACTGAATGGTGCAAACAAATCCTTATATTTCTACTGTAACTGACCCAATTTAACATCAATGCATGTAGATTCCAATGGGGCATGATGTGTATTTTGACGTTCATTTTATTTAACACTGGTACATTACTATTTCTTCAGTTTTTGTACATCATAGTATAAACATTTCATCCATAAGTTCACAAATTTAAAGACATTTGAAACACATTCAATCACTTCCTGCTTCAGTACACATGTATTCCTCCTTGCTTTTGACTGGTCATTTCATGAGACTTCTTTCCAAACACATTATTTTCGATTTCCATAATCAATTTTGAAGCAAAACTCACACACTTTATGATAAACCACAACCCTAATATTACCATTAGATGTATAACTTGTTGGAATGAATGTAGGTATATCAATATAACATTTACTGTGTATTTTCAGATATCAATTTATTCCAATTTCTAAAGTTGGAATCAGTTATATTATATATTCACACATGGTACACCTATTTGTGCCCCCAATACTAATTTATATCTCTTCTAAATATTGCTCCCAGAAATGGTGCAAGAAAGACTCATGTCACCTGATCTACATATACATTTTATCACAGTAATATTCTGGCCACAAAATGCAAAGTCACACTTACAATTGTACCAAAGCCTAAATGGAATGTGAGTATGGATTATGAAAATCACCCATGTCCATGTTGCCTAATGCTCTCAAATGTCAATCCTATTGGTGACTACATATTTGTTTCTTCCTAAGATTATGTATTCAACCTCAAGCCTATTGAAAATGTCTAATCCTATCAATCACTTCATCATTTGCCTGATTTCCTAATGTCTCTAATGATATCTGCTTTCCTACATATTTTCCCCAGTTCATCATTGTGACTGACTCTTCAAATGTGCTGACATTTACATTTTCTGTTTACCTGAAACCCTATTGCTAAGGAAGTTTTTGTCCAAATCCTATACTGACTCTTTTTTCTAATCCTATCAAGTATCTTCCTAATCCTACCAACTATCCTTTTTTGACTGGATGTTCTCTTCAACATTCAATTATCCAAGGTACAAGGTCCTATGCCATTATGTATAGATTTATCTGAGACACATGTGCACAACATAATTCAGAGTAAAGTATCCCAATCAAGGATCCAATGCCCTTTTGGGCTTCAAATCTTACCTAGATTTGTGTTTTCATACATATATTTCACCTCTATATATCCTTATAAATATTGCAGGTTCCCAATACCATTATTCATGCAGCAGAATGATTCCTAACCCAAATCAATCATGTTATTAATCCTAACCATACTTTGTTTCCTCAACCTAACTTTACAGAAAAGCAAGGACAAAGTTGTTCTTATATAGAAATGTAAGAGATCTTCCACCTGCTGAGAACCTCAAAGGTCCATGCAGAAGTGAACCCTGGGGAAGATATAGAAAGCTATGAAGGACCTGAGAGAGCGAAAGTCATCTTTCATGACAAAAAAAAAAAAAAAAAAAAAAAAAACAGGTCAGGATGAAGGGGTGTGTCTGAAGCAGTCTCTCTCTTCTTAATGTAGAGAAGATGGACCAAACCAGGCTTGTGTGGAGAGCTGTTTACGGGTGCCTATGTTTGATATACCATTCTTACTTGTGAATGTGTCACAGGAAGTAGGGGCAGCCTCCATCTATTGGGACACTTGGAAGCAACTGTTAGGACAAAGATGTTGCGAAGGCAGTGACCTCATTCAGTTCCTGAAGGAAGTGACCTATATAACTTTCTTGGTGATGGAACTCTCTGAACTTGGGATCCAGGAAGCCAGGTACCCAGAGTCATTCCCAGTCCCAGTCCCAGTGGCCACACATGTTTGGATTTACCAAGGACAGAATCGGTCTTTCTGTGTAACTACTGATGTGAGGATAGCCAAATTCCAGGAGAGCTCTGAAGAGGGGCCTTTCCTGAGAAAGCAGGTAGTGTCTCACTACTGGCACCTGACAACTTCACAGTGTTGGCCAAGGAGACCAGATGTGACATAGGACAGCCCATTTCGGGGAAACGTAGTATGTCCCATCAGTCAGAGGACACTCCGGATAGTCACAGACCTACTTGGGGGAAGGAGTTGACTTTGTGGGTGTGCGTGTGAGTTTGTGGTTTTGTCTCATGATCTTAGAATATATAGGAAAGTCGGTTTGTTTGATTTGGAGTGGACTGTTTCTAGTAAGTCTTTTGACAATGCGAGTGTTTCTATGTCTGTTTATCCCACTGTGTCCGTGGTTGTAGACATTAGAAAAGAGAATGCATCAATGGATGTGTCCTGTCTAGTAGAAAACTTCACAGCATTCATCCTGCCCAATTTATGAATGGACTGTGGCTTTCCTAATGGATGGGCAACAACTACTATCTTCCTAAGTTCCTGTATGTCTTCTTGAATTCTGGCCACTCTCCAGAATAGGTTCAGGGTTTTGTGTCCACGATATGTACCACCTCCAAGCTCTGTGACATGGCCATGTACTGGATAGCTGAAGGGAATGGGATCATCTCAGAAAACTCAGATATCATTCCAGAAACCCTGCAATGGGCCATTTGCTTATCTATTGTTCTGTTGCCCTGAATGTCAGAAAGGTCTTTGCCTCAGGCCACTCCTTTGTGAAGCCTGAAGGAAACGGTTTTCAAGGGGAATTAATGGGCATCATCTGTTGCTCTTTGCTTAATTGCTTTGGAAAGGAATGTGTCTGCATCAGACTCTTGGCCATGTGTGAGGCTGTTGCATAGATTCTCAGCACCTGATGGATCTAAAGAAAGTTCCCACGTGTGCTTCCAAAACCAAAATGGCCAAAAAAGCAGTCATTGTGGACGAAGTCTCTCGCCTTCCTCTGTAACGTTCCTAACCTCCATCAAGTGAAAATAGGGATCCTTTGTGTCAAATGAGTTCTCAAAACACTGCCGATGATAGCCCATATGTGCTTGGGTTTTCTCATGATTCCAATTCACATAAAGAGTCTATACCCGAGAGTCAGTAGGCCTCAAATTGGAGAAGCAGAGCAGTATTTATGGCAGGCTTATTTGATCACTCCTGGTTCTCAGGAAGGGTATCCAGGCAACCCTGACTTTAGGCAAATTATGGGCAAGGGAGTTTATTTTGTACACTGTCTTGGGCTGAGCCCCTCATGGAAACCTTCAGCCACAGGTTATGATGAGTGTCTATATGGAAGAAGATGAGGGCCTTGTGGGAGTGTTTTGGTTTTAATTGTGGTCATTTGTGTAGTGCTTGGAAGTGATGACAGGGTCTACCTGGGCTTGAACTCTGGTGTGATTCCCCTTAGAGTCTGAGTTCTGGAACTGATCTCAGAGAAATATTGCCATGAACTGTGTTCAGATTTTAGGAGGCCACACATTGGATTTCCCCTTGGAAACTGAGATCAAAAAAGAAGGGTGACTTTCCACAGAGCCTTGGAATCTCAGCTAAGATATCACATGATTTTATTCTGAAAGATGTGGCAGCCATAGTTGACAGTCAGAACACCCATGGACGTCACATTGAAGACCTCAATGGGCCTGGCTTCATGTGACCTTTTGACCACTCTATGGGATGACTTGCCTGTGAGATTTCTCCAGAGATTTCATTGAAATGAGTTTCCTCACCATTTAATGGTTCCTGAATGAACTGAAACCCACAATGCCTCCAACTTCATCCATGAAAAATGGCTAAATAAATACAATAAAATTTTTGAAATTCCCTTAACCAGGTGGCACTGGAGAACCTTTGGATGTCTTTTTCCTGATCATGAGTGTACAAGAGAATGCCATGATTGACGGGGTTTCATGAAAATGGTGTAGAACAAAGATGCCAGTAAGTTGGACCCTGCTGAGTAGTGGGCCTATTGCAGTGGTGGGCAGGTGTGTGATAATACAGCTGTGGTGTGGCCAGGAGGATTTTCCATTGCCTTCAATATGGCTTGTGACTGATATGGTGCAGCCAGCAGACCCTTCTTGTTACATGGAGAGGTTTCTGGGCAAAGTTCAGAGTCAGATTTCTATGGACAAATGGGCAAGCTTTGTGAGATAGAAGCCTGGTTGGTGCATTCTCTGTCACCACAAGTGACAGAACTCCCTCCAATACTGGGTCCCAGTTGAACTCGTTGTATTTCATGAAGCAAATACCAAACTCCCAGTGCAGCAGCAAGAAACACCACGAAAAGTGGAGGATGACCAAATGGCTTCACAGTTCACACGGGGAGACACTGAGCACCAAGTGGCCACAGTTTACCTATAAATACAAAATTCAGCACTGCTGCCTCATGTTCATTAGAATACAAAAAACCATGTCCTCCAGGTCACGTAGATGCAGACCCAGCTTTTATGGTGTCACTAGAAAGGAAGCTAAATCTCCTTACAACAACATATATTTCAAGTGCCCAACCTCAGAGGAAGTTTCTCAAGAAGTCTTTAGGCCGGCAGAGCTCCACGTCTTTGGAGTGTTTACCTGTTAGACCAGGACGCTAGAAAAGACCACTGACTCAAATTAAAATCAAATAAAATTAAGCTTATTATTTCCACCGGCCGTGCTGCCTCTCCCTCCCAAAATGGTGGGAACAAGACAGCATCCCCAGCTTTCCTACAGCCCAGTTTTATAGCCCAGAAAGTTACACAAAAGGGGGGTTACAGATAACAGAACTCTGATAAACATCACATTAAAGGTAGTTTACAATTTTTTTGCTGTCCCTACATCAGAATTCATGAGGACCATTAGAGCCTCAGAGAGGGTTTTTGTCTGGCCAGAGAAGGCAAATATTTATGATGTGTCACTAAAGTTTCAGAGAGGGCTGCTATCTGGTCAGAGAGCTGGGCATGCGTGAGTTCAAGACGTGGGCAGGCATTCCACGCAGGTTCAGAATTTGAAGTAATTTATGGTAAAGCCAAAATTATCTTTTCATGGCTTTGTGGCATGATGGCTCCCAATTTTAATAAAAGATCAGGTTGGGTCTACAATTTCCCCCTTTTCTCTGTGTCCCTTTCAAATCTTTGATAGATTATGGGAAGAACACTGAGGAAATTTTTATCCCTCAGATAAGAGTCTCCAAAATTTTACAACTCACCCAAAACCGATCTCCCTGATTTTACCTGACTTAATTAATTATTTATATTGATAGTCTATTTATCTTTCTCTCCATTGTTGTAAAAAGAGTGGCATCACTAATTTTTTCTTCTTCTCTCCTGAGACAGGGTGACGTGAGTGGGCTCGTCGTGAGGGACATGAGTTGACTATTAGAAGTCAGTTGAGAGACATGAGTTGCCCTTTAGAAGTCAGTTCAGTTTGAAGTCAGGTTGGGGAAGAACAGGTTGTAAAGTCATCTGTGAATGGATTCTTCTATGAGTGAAACAAAAACCATGAGTACTGAATAAATGTTGCAGCAGCTGGAACATGTCACTGTATAGAAATTCCCTCACCAGTCTTTAATATCCCCAATTATCAGGACTGTCAACTTAATATTTAACTTTAAGTGTTACAGTTGGCCCTCCCAGTAAGACACAGTTTAATAATTTAATGTCATCTGATCTTGTAAAAATCCTTTTACTAGTATGACCTCTGCGTCTAATAGAGAAACCTTTAATTCTGTTACTCAGGGCTGGATAATCGTACTAGCAAACACCAAGCCTACCTGTGTAGGTTAGGAATATCTGTAGGTCTTAAACTGAAAACTTCTGCCTGTGGCAGCTCTTCTTGATAGTCTATTTTTATAAGTATTAGGCATTCCTGTGTGAGAATCCTTCTTTGTAGCCTCCAGTCTTACTTATTTTGGGAGGATAAGATAAAGTGCATACCTTAAAATTTTATTATTATTATTATTATTATTATTATTATTATTATTATTATTATTATTTAAAATGCCCAGGAGTGGCTGTATTTTGGTCTTAACTGTCTTTGCTAAGTGTTTAAGATGAAGCAGTCAAACTGACTTTTGTTTCTATCTATTGTTAACAGTCAGCTGAGCTTTTGTGGGAATCAATTCTGGGGAAACTTGAGAGGAGATTCTCAGTTCTGCTAGTGCCATTTGCGCTAGGTGGGTCCAGGTCTTGCTTGACCATTTGGCTTCCCTCAGAAGCATCAGGGATGTCTCCTTTCTCTGATGACTCTCCTCTTTGTAACAAATGCACTGATTGGCTTTCTGTTCTCCAGTGGTCTCATTAATCTCCCTGATCAGGAGGTTATGTGGCCCAGAGTTGCAAAGCTCTTTAGAGAAGTCCCCTGTTCCCTGGATTCAGACTGACTCAGAGGGCAAGAGCCAAATATTGGTTTTCTTGGCCCTTTTCATTTAACATTCATTTTAAATCCTAATCTTAAAAATCCAGCAAATAAATTTTAACAGCCTTACATTAAGAGTACTGGGCTTTAATGTCTATAACTTTATAATTACCTTTTTATTAATTGGGATCTGTATTATTCTGTCTGTATTGTAGTTGATGACTTATTATCTTGAATAAACCCATGTTGTGTTCTTAAAGCAACACATTTGTAAAACACTAACAGGGAATCTTTAGATCACTTATAAGAAAATTTCAAACTAAAATTAACAAAAGTAAAAATACTTAGTTCGTGTAATATCTTCCCTGAATTTTTTGGCTGAATTATACATTATATCCCCTGTTTGAGATCCTAGGAATATTGACAATAAAAAAAAACTTTTTAACATAACTTTAAAGAAATATTATCTGACCTAATCGTTTCATAGTCATTCTCACATGTAGTAAGATGGGACACACAGCCTTATCTCAGGAAAGGCAGGGCTCTTTATAAATCTTAACTATTTTAGTTCTAAAGCTGATCTTTATTTTTAAATATCATTTGACAATGTTTAAATAAATTGTTTGAGGTCACATGAACATTAGCTAACACCATATGATATCACATTTAAAACATGAATTAAAGAAAGGCTGAAAGTTTTTAACCTTTACAAAGATTAGGCTCTAATTAACTTAAAAATACATTTAAATTGTTCCCCAATGTAAAAAGTAACATAAAAATTTACATATCTTATTGATAACAGGTAAATAAATCCACAATATATTTTTTACCACACAACTTCAGAGCACCAGCTTGATATAATACTCTTTAAACGTTTCTACCTTACAGACTTCCATACCTGTAAGATATGAAAACATTAATAGCATAACAATTACATTTATGTTTCTACATTAATCAAGTTTGGCTTTTAAAGAAATGGCAGTACAGTGCTCTAAAATAACAGTTTTTATTTAATCAGTTGTTTAATTTTTATGGTTGCTTGCTCTAGAAAACATAAATCTTAATAAACTCAATGTTATGGGTAAACTTATGTTTTAAGAAATTTTTGTCTCATTAACACATGACTGATTTTTACAATCTTATACAGAGTTTACTAAAAAAAATACAGATCTTAGTAAATCAATCAGATATCTAACTAAAGTACTCATGAATGAGTAATCCCATATCAAATTTACTTTACTTATTTATCAAAAAGTTAGAGAAATGTATTGAACAGTGTAAACCATTTTTATGTTGAAGGAAAGGTACTAGAGCCAAGGCATATTAGACATTTTGTAGATGTTAATATTTTGTTAGATGTTTGAACACCTAGAAAACTTTGTAAGCTTAAATTTAAAGACATTTGTTTTTATCTCTTTATCCAATTTAAATTGAAACATTTAAATCACGTGAATTAAAGATCTTTGGATCCACTTTTTTAAAATTTGTTTTTACGAGCGCTATTTTTTTATGAGCGCTCCTTATATATGTTAATTTGTGTATCATATATATGATATACGGATATATGTATATATAGACATACAACACATAACAATTTGTGCACACATAATAATAGTAAAGGCCTTGTAGCTTTTCGTAGTTGAAATCTTTATTGCAATGTTTCAAAAAGTCCAGAGTTGGTCAAAGGTAGAACTGATCAGAAAAACATTTACCTAGGTCTGTATGCTCAAAATCATGAGGTCAAAAAACATAAAGTATCTAAGAAAAAAAATAAGAGTCCTAGAAAAAATGACTTGCCAGTAATTAGTAAATAACATACAATTTACCTTTTTTTCCCTTAGACCTCAAATCACTCTCCTACAAAGCTTGCAGGCTTCTTTCATTTGCATTTCAACATAAGTCATGGCTGAGGTCTGGAAGGAGCAGCAAAAAAACTGCTATTCTGAACAGACATCTCAGGACTAAGGCATTTTAACCATAATTTTCAGGTTCAGATGTTGAAAATTATGATACAAGTTTAAGATACAATTCACAAAATTTTATATCTTTACATCTTGTTTTGTCAACAGACACCATACTATGATTTACTATTTATGTCCAAATTAATGCACTGGTACACACAGTGACATTTTCCCAGGCTACCCAATTCAAAATTGGTGAAAAAAAAAAAGACCATATGATTGGGAAGTTTCTTGCCAACTTGGAAGTAGAGTTCTTCAGTTATCCATCCTAAGTATTTAAGTTCTCTGGCATGAATTATCTGAAATCATAAACTAAACAATTACCTAAACCCGACTTTTTACTCCAAGATTGTGCAATGCTTCAAAAACCCATTCAGTTACCAGATTGTTAAAATAAAACATCATCATTTAGACACACATTCAGCTAAGATCATTCCCCAAAAACAATTTATAATATCAACACATTATTGCAGATGTCTTAAAGGGCCAGAAACTAAGACACAATACAGACAGAAAGGAGGTCCAGACTATGGCTGTCAGACAGAACCCTTTAAACCAGAGCAGATAAGAGAAAAATCTCCTACAGCAGTGGCACCATAGATGTCCCCACAAGGGGACCAGATGTTTTCACAGAAGGGCAACCTGAAATGTAAAATAAAGTGTCTCCATGGTGACTTTACTGCATTTAGTGTCACCTTTTTCTTTTTCTCTTTTTTTAACAAGACAGAGGTGGCATAATCCTTACAGTGCAGGGAAGGAAGGAGGTAATTCCCTGAATCAACAGGGCTTTGGCAGCTGCTGGGAGTCCCTCAGTTTCCCCTTTTACATACAGGATTAGCTCCTCTGATTCAGTTCCACATCAAGCATGCTCTATCTCCTAACATTTCAGTAGATAGCTCTCACAAAGTTCCGGGGCGGAGGGGGGGTACAAGATTTGTAACGTAAAGTTTGGTTCCTGAACTTGAAGCCAATTAATACAAATTTAATAATGAGGACTGGGTTTTGAGAAAAAGAAAAAAGGAGTTTTATTGCTTGGCTAACAAAGGAGAAACACAGGGGACTCTGCCAAAGTTGTGACTCTCTTTATCTGGAGGGACAAGGGGTTTTAAAGGAGTTTCACTTGTTAACCTGGGAGATACTCAGTTCTTAGGTCCCCAGCAGGCATAGCCCTCTGCAATGGGTGTGCTCCAGGCAGCCAGCTAGGGGCTTCTATCATCCTGCTTTACAATGGGGGATAAAGTTCATTGCAGTTCCTTAAAACACAGTCCAAAGGGGTGTCAGGCTTAATCTCTTTATTTCTGATTTTCATGTCCAATATACTTAAGTTTTTACCACCAATATCACACAACAAAACGAACAAAAACAAACAAACAAAAAACCAAAAAATAGAACACAGAACACAAAAAAACAGAAACCCAGCGCCTAAACACAGAAACAGGGCAAGAGTGCAACATCTTGCTAAAGCTCCAGGGTAGGAGCGCATGCGTGCCCGTCAGCACCTCTCTACAGTTCCAGAGGAATTCCCTACAGAACAGAACAGAGGACAGAAAGATTCTCGTTACTGTCCTGGACAGAAGTATATGTGAGCCTCCCCGTGCCACATCTCTGTCATCAGAAGAGATCTCCCTTAACCAGATATCAGATGTTATAAAGGAGCCACTTACCTATGGAGGCGTCCTCCATCAGGTGCTTGCTAATAGTTTTAGTGCAGAGGTTCACTGCAGTGCTCCCTGGACTAAAGGCTCTCTTCCAAATATAAAGAAGATGGACCAAATCAGGCCTGTGTGGAGAGCGGTTCCTTGGTGCCTATGGTTGATATACCATTCTAATTTGTGAAAGTGCTACAGAAAATAGGGTAAGCCTCCTTCTCATGGTACGCTTGAAAGCAACTGTTTGGACAAAGTGGTTGCCAAGGCAGTGACCTCATTCAGTTCCTGAAGGATGTGACCTCACTTCAATCCCTTGGTAATGGAACTCTCTGAACTTGGGATCCAGGAAGCCAGGCACACAGAGTCAGTCTCAGTCCCAGTCCCAGTGTCTCACTTGCTTCGATTTAGCAAGGACAGAGTCAGTCTTTCTTGGTACCTACTGATGTGAGGATGGCCAAATGCCAGGAGTTCTCTGAAGAGGGGCCTTTCCTGAAAAAGTAGGTAGTGGCTCACAGCTGGCTCCTGACCACTTCACAGAGTTGGACAAGGAGACCAGATCTGAGACAGGAAACGCCATATCGGGGGAACATAGTATGGCCCAGCAGTAAGAGGATACTCTGGAGAGTGAGAGACCTACTTGGGGAAGGAGGTGCCTTTGTGGGTGTAGATGTGTGTTTGTGGTTTTGTCTCATGTTCTGAGAATAGGCAGGAAAGTCGGTTTGTTTGGTTTGGAGTGAACTGTTTCTAGTAAGTTGTTTCACAAGGCGAGTGTTTCTATGTCTGTGGTATCCCACTGTGTCCGTGCTTGTAGACATTAGAAAAGAGAATGCATCAATGGATGTTTCCTGTCAAGTAGAAAGCTTCCCAGCATTCATCCTGCCCAATTTATGAATGCACTAGGGCTTGCCTTATCGATGGGCAACACCTGCTATTTTCCTAAGTTCCTGTTTTCTTCCTGAAATCTAGCCACTCTCCAGAATAGGTTCATGCATTTGCATCCACGATATGTACCACCTCCAAGCACTGTGACATGGACATGTACTGGATAGCTGAAGAGAATGGCAAGCATCTCAGAAAAGTCAGATATCACTGTGACCCAGAAAGTCTCAGTAGAGAAACCCTGCGAAGGGCCTTTTGATTACCTATTGTTCTGTTGCCCTGAATGTCAGGAAGGTCTTTGCCTCAGGCCACGCTTTTGTGAAGCCTGAAGAAAACAGTTTTCAAACGGAAATGAATGGGCATCACCTGTGGTTCTTTGCTTAAATGCATTGTAAAGGGATGTGTCTGAATCAGCCTCTTGGCTCTGTGTGAGCCTGTGGCTTAGATTATCAGCACCTGATGGATCTAAAGAAAGATCCCATGTGTGGATCCAAAATCAAAATGGCCAAAAAATCAGTCATTGTTGATGAAGTCTCTCGCATTCCTCTGTAAGGTTCCTGACCTCAATCAAGTGAGAAAAGGGATCCATTGGGTCAATTGAGTTCTTCAAAGCCTTGCAGATGCTAGCCCATAGGTTCTTGGGTTTTCTTATGAATCCAATTCAAATAAAGAATCTAAACCCCACCGTCAGTAGGCCTCAAATTGAAGAACAGAGCTGTATTAATGGCAGGCATATTTGATCACTCCTGGTTCACAGGAAGGGTGTCCAGGCCACTCTGACTTTTGGCAAATGAGGGGAAAGGGAGATTATTTGGGACACTGTCTTGTGCTGCGCCTCTCATGGAATCCTCCTGCCAGAAGTTATGATGAGTGTCTATTTGGAAGAAGATGAGTGCCATTTGGGAGTGTTTTGGTTTTAATTGTGGTCATTTGTGTGGTGGTTGGTAGAGATAATTGAGTACATCTTGTCTTGAACTTTGGTGTGATTCCCCTTAGAGACTGTGTTTTGGAACTGACCTCTGAGAAGGTACAAGGTCCTGTGTCATTGTATATCCATATTTCTGGGACATCTCTACGGAACGTAATTCAAAGCTAAGTATACCAATCAAGGGCCAAATGAACTTCTGGGCTTCAAATCTAACCTAGATTTCTGTTTTCATACTTATATTGAAAGGTAAATAAAATAGGTACTTGTCACTTCCTGTTTTTCTGTATGCTTAATAAAACACTGTTGAAATCTTGAGAACTGTTTGCTCTTCTTGTTCCCAGAATGTGCTGCCCCCAACTGCCAAACTGCAGAATGTACTCCATCAACCATTTGCACGCAAACCGCCCACTCGCCCTTACCCATCAATAAACTTCCCTCCCTGCCCTCTCCAAGGAAAATATATAAGCACTTCTTAAGCTGTTCTCAGGGCTCTCTGCTCTGTTCAAGCGAGCTCTGAGCCCTTGCATGCCGGACTCCCAATAAACCCTTTGCTGTTGCATTAGACAGTCTCTTGGTGGTCTCTTTCATCGATGCTCACCCGACCTTTACTTCTGGTGGCCCCAGCGAGATCCGGCAGCTGCAGATGAAAGACCCCCAACGGGATGCTCTGGGGGTAAATAAGGCCCCTCTTTCTGGTTTCAGGATTCAGGTTAGGGTTTGACAAAATGGCTATTGGTAAAGAGCGTGAGCTCTCTCCCACGGTGGCTGACACACATGTCACAGAGCCACAGGCCATGTCCCTGGGGGATGGACTCGGGAAATCAAGGAACCATAGTCTCCTCGACTCAGTGATATTTTCTTTCAGATTCGGAATTGCCAGCCCATCAGGTTTTGCCGGCTACTCAGTCCTGGTCTCAGTATTGGACGTCCATTGCCTGTCTTTATTGTCTTGTCTTGTCTGTGTCATGTGTTGTTGCTTTCACTGTCTGTGTATATTTCATTATGGGACAGAGCACTTCAATGCCTCTGTCCCTGACCCTTAATAACTGGACCAAAGTCTGCTTAAGGGCTCACAATCTTTCTTTTTCATTAAAACACCAGACCTGGCAGATTCTGTGTCTCAGAATAACCCACCTTTGTAGTCGGATGGCCTCTAGAAGGATGTTTCTACTTCGCAATAATTTGAAAAGTCTGAGATATTGTCTTTCAGCCGGGGCCACATAGACATCCAGATCAATAGCCATATATCTTAACTTGTCAGGACCTCTGCAAATCTCCTCCTCCATGGGTGAAGCCTTTCCTTGTCCCTGCACCCACTCCTACTCCTTCCCCTATGATTCTATCTCTCAAACTCTCTGTTCCTCAAACTCCACCCTCTGTTCTCCCTGAGTCTCAAGACTCTACTCGTCCTTATCCTCTGCCCTTGTCCCCCAACCCCCAAAACCCTGTAAGTAATTCCCCTGCTTCTGACTCAGCCTCTCCACCATTCGAGGAAGCCAGAATGGCCCAGCGCCCTCCAGATGACTGTCCCATGACACACACATCGCCTCCTTCCCTGGAGGAAGCTGGCCCGGCTAAAAAAACTCAGAGAACTCGCCAACGTTTTCACACCTGCCTACTTGGAATGACTGCCAACAACTCCTAGGGACTCTCTTCATGACAGAGGAATGAGAGAAAAACCTCCTGGAAGCTAGAAAAAAATATCCTCGGACCTGATGGGCGACCAACACAACTTCCCAACATAATAAAAGCTGCCTTCCCCTTTAACCAACCCAACTGGGACCCCAACACCTTTGAAGATAGGGAGCATCTGTCCAATTATTGCCAGGCTCTAATTGCGGGTATCCAAGGGGCCGCTAGGTGACCAACTAATTTGGCCATGGTAAGAGAAATTATTTAAAGGCCTGATGAATCTTCCTCTATGTTTCTAGAGAGAATTATGGAGGCATATAAGAGATATACTCCTTTCGATCCTCAGGCAGCAGATCAAAAGGCATCTGTCACGATGGCCTTAATTGTTGAAGCTGCCATGGATATTAAAAAAAAAAAGTTAAAAGAGAGATTTAGTCAGAGAAGCCGAAAAAGTATACTATAAGAGAGAAACAGGGAAAAAGAAAGGGAGCAGAGGGAGGATGAGAGAAGCAAAAGAAAGACTAAGGCATTGACTAAGATCCTGGTCACAACAAGAAAGAGGCCAGAAATTAAGACATAAGGTGACAGGAAGCGATACCTGGGCCCGTGCCACAGGCCACCCTGGCCTCAGATCAATGTGCCTACTGTAAAAAAAAAGGACACTGGGCCAAAGAGTGCCCTATAAAGAGACAGACATGCCAGCCAGCCATTCTGACTCTGGGGGATGACTAAGAAAGTTGGGGCTCAGATTCTTTCCCCTAGCTCAGGGTAAGATTTGAAGTGTAGGGGACCCCAGTAAACTTTGAAGTGAATACAGGAGCAGTATACGGCCGTCTATCAAATAAAAGGTCTGTAGTTCAAAGGGCTAACGGCAGTAAATATCGGGCTTAGATTTCTAAGAGGACCATGGACCTGGGGAAAGGAAAAATCCATCACTCCTTCCTAGTAATCCCAGAATGCCCGCACCCATTGATGGGCAGAGATCTGCTCACCAAGCTCTGGGCCAAAATAACTTTTAACCCTGAAGGCCCCCAAATGAAATTTCTAAATCCTTCAGTAAAAACTCCTATAGTCACGGCTTTAACTATATTAGTAGAAGATGAACGTCCACTCTTCACACCCCCCAAGACTGATCAAACAGGCAAGCTACCCCAGAAATGGATAACAGATTACCGAGATGCCTGGGCAAAAACTGCTGTGTTAGGCCTGGCTGTGAAACAACCTCCAATAACAGTGGATTTAAAAACCTCAGCCTCCCCAATCAATGTCAAATAATATCTTCTAAGCATAAAAAGCTAAAGATGGGATAAGGCCCTATATTCAGAAATATCTGGACTTAGGGGTCCTAAGGCCCTGTCAATTGGCCTGGAACACTACCCTGCTATTAGAAGAAAAAGCCAGGAACCAGGGACTATCACCCTGTTAAAGACCTAAGAGAGATCAACAACAGAGTGCAGGACATTTACCCCACGGTACCTAATCTGTTCAATCTGCTTTGCACTCTGAACCCTGAGCAGAAATGGTATACTGTTCTGGACTTAAAACAAGCTTTCTTTTGCTTGCCTCTGCATAAAGATAGTCAGTTGCTGTTTGCTTTTGGGTGGGTAGACCCAGAAACCGGAAAGTCTAGTCAACTAACTTGGACTAGACTCGCAGAGGGGTTCAAAAACTCCCCCACTCTCTTTGATGAAGCCCTTCACAGAGATCTCAACAATTTCAGAACTACACACCCCGAATTCACCCAGCTTCAATATGTGGATCACCTGCTACTGGCATCCAACACCAAGGAAAACTGAACTGGGACCCAAGCACTATTATCCGAGCTTGCTCAACTCGGGTATAGAGCTTCGGCCAAAATTGCCCAATTTGCCAGCAAGAAGTAATCTTCCTCGACTATTTCCTTAGGGGCAGTAAACGATGGCTCACTGAGCCCAGAAAGCAAACCATTGAGCAGATACCAAGCCCATCTTACAGCAGACAACTAAGAGTTTCTTGGGATTGCTGGGTTTTGCAGGTTATGGATAAATGGGTTTGAGTCCTTAGCTGCTCCTTTATACCCTCTGTTAAAGGGAGATGCCCAATTCCAATGGACCCCTAAGTACCAGGAAGTTTTAGATAACATCTAAGGACACTGACATTGAACGCCTCAACTTTACTGAGCTCAGCCTGCAATTACAGAAAGCCCTACACTACGTTAAAAATGTACATCAACTCACTCACCTTGGTTCAAAGAAACTGCAGGCATTCCTGTAGGATTAAGAACAGAGTTTTCCACTAACTGACGCACAGCGAAAGGAAATAATTGAACTGGTAACAAAAGCCTGTCGGGTCAGTCAATTGTTTAATGCTTACCCTTCCAAGTTTCTTAGACGAAAGCACCTACGAGGAACCAGACCAGGACAATTCTGGGAAGTGGACATTACTGAAATTAAGCCAGCAAGGTATGGACTTAAATATCTCCTAGTCTTTGTGGATACATTCTCAGGATGGATTGAAGCCTTACACACACACACACACACGCACACACACACACACACACAGAAAAAAAAAAAAAACGGCGCAAATGGTTCTCAAGAAGATCCTGGAAGATATTTTTCCAAGATACGGTCTGTCTAAGATAATAGGGTCTAATAATGGACTTGTGTTCATGGCCCAGGTAAGTCAGGTGTGGATTAATTGTAAGTTACATTATGCTTATATACCCCAGAGCTCAGGAGAGGTAGAAAAAATAAATAGAACCATTAAACAGACCTTAACAAAATTAAGCTTAGAGACCGGCATAAAAGATTGGACTATGCTCCTGCCTTATGCACTGTTTCATGCGAGAAATACTCCCTCAGTTTCTTTGTGTAACCTCACCCCCTATGAAATTCTCTATGATGCCCATCATCCAATAAGGGACCTAATCCCCAACTCTAAGGCCTAACAATCCCTTCCACACCCCTTGCTTGACAGACTTAAAGCCATTGAAAGAACTCAGTGATAACTGTGGAAACAGCTGGCCACTGCCTACCAACCTGGGGACGAGGGGATTCCACATCAATATCAAGTAAGAGACTTCGTCAACATAAGACAACATCAGGTGTTATCCCTAGAACCCCGCTGGAAAGGAACATACCAGGTGCTACTTATAACACCTACAGGCATAAAAGTAGACAGAATCACTTTTTGGATCCATGCCTCTCATCTCAAGCCTTCGCTGTGTCCAGACTCTGGTTGGAAACTGGAAAAAACTGGTAACCATTTCAAATTGCGTATTCGCTATGTGGACAAGACTATAGACTCTCCCCATGGCCACCAGTACTCCTAACCCTCATCAGCCTGTTCAGCAGTGAAGGCTGATCTGAAATCCTACTAGACAAGAAGTATGGTCTATCTCGCATACAGCCCCCTTAGGGACCTGGTGGCTATCTCTCCACCCAGACATTTTTCAGCTTGGTATTGGTCTTTCCTATTGAGATAACCCCAATGAAGAGGATCCCACTAAAGTTCCATTAAATCCCTTCCATACCATAGATAATTGAAACAAACATTATGGATGCACGGAAACGCGAGCCAGATTCAGGTTGGTTAACCTAGATTACTATATATGCCCGACGGACTATCAAAGCCACAAACAGCCATGGCTGTGTGGGGGGAAAGCCAACTTCTTGTGTAATTCATGGGGATGTGAGCATACCGGGGCTGCCTGGTGGAACCCAAACTCCTCATCAAATTCAGTACACAGCATTGGCCATATAACCAATTAGACAACCAAAAACTATGGCCCCCAGAGGGTTCTCTAGATCCTCAAATTCTGCGTGACATTTTTAACTTCGGCAAGTGCTCAAAAGGGGAAAATTCCCCTATGTGGAATCCTTTTCCCTCCTTCACTCACATCCTGTACTATGCTTCTCCAATAGTTCCTCACCCTCAGCCTTCTGCTCTAGACTCTCTGCTGTCACTCCCACCTCAGCAACCTGATTTCTTCCCTCCAATTACTACATCAAAAACCCAAACCTCCGCCAGTTCTCAGACCATTGCCCCCTTGCTGAGGTAGCAGGTACCGAGGTACCCCTCCACTCACTCACTCCTCTCTTTTTCTGTCTGTGCCTGCACTAGGTCCCACCAAGTCCTCTAAGAAGCTAAACCAAAGCTGAAACCAGCTGAGAAGAGCCCTCAGACCCCTATCCAAGATGTAATAAAAATAGCCTTTAAAGTTGCTTTGTCATCACTGAAAACAGGTTACTAAGAATTTAAAGTCCCTCACAGGCTTTTTGGAATACTCACTCCCATCTTCACCTCTGCTCTACCTGTTCTACTGCTCAAGTTTTGTTCTAGGAAAATCCCAAACCCCTTTTCCATTATTCTTTTACATCTCATCTTCCTCATTCTCAGATCCACGGAGCTGCTCTCAGCCTCGCCTTCCCCGTCTTCCCCCTCTGTACCAGGTCCATAGATATGTCTTAAATAACCTTCTCCAGAAGTCTTCACCGAGGCTTACATTAGGTCTTTCAGCAAAAGAGTCCCTCTGAAAGAGTTCAATGTAGATGAACTTCCACTTTTCGTGTTGCCCTGTTCTACTTGGCCACTCGCTGAAAAAATCACCACCCCTAAGCTTGACACCGCCTTACTAGATTTTCACAAAATATGTGAACAAGGCCTCTGGCCTTGAGCTGGGGATTCACAGAGATGGCTAGATTTCTAAGATAAAAAAGTTACCAATTGGGCTTCATGGTGACAGCTGGCAGGGAGAAAAAAAGAGACAAAAAAGCTCTCCCTTTCCAACGTGTCTTTGAAAAGTTAACTTGCCCAGAACAGAGGAACAAAAACAAAAACAAAAACTGATTTCTGTGAATTTCTACAGACTGTGAACTTCTGAGCCACTTCCCTTACATGTTGGGTACAAATTCTAAAACTACCGAAACTTGGGCTTCAGGGGATTAATTGATTACAACAGAAGCAATGCCCTCTAAATCCGGATGCAACCAAATAAGACTGTTTTCCTGTGTTTGGTGCTATCTTAGGTCCCTTTCCTTGTGCGTCCCTACAACAGTATAATTCTATACACTTTAACATTATTTATGTTTTCATAAAATGGTCAATATATGTGATTAATTATGTAATGATGCAGATGTTTTCCAGAGTTCTCTATCATGTCTTAGGTTCATTTAAAGATCAACTAGGGGGGCATACAACCCGGTTCCACTGGGAACCTGTATCCCTCACTTTAGCCATCCTATTAGAAATAATAGTTGCTGAAGGGGTGGGCTAGTCCATGAGACACAACAAAGACACAATTAGAAGCAGAAATATGCCAAAGTTTAAAGACATTAAAAACCGACATCACAGCTTTACAGGAATTTTAACCTCTCTCTTTCTGAAGTTGTTTTACAAAGCAGGCGAGTGTTGGACCTCCTCTTTATGAGAGAAAGGTGCCTTTTTGCTTGCATTGAGGGAAGAATGTTGTTTTTATGCCGACAATACTGGAGTTGTAAAAGAATCTATGAGTAAATTAAGAAAACGACTTGAAGAGCGTCAAAGAGAGACAGAGGCCCCAAAAGGGAGCTTTGAGTCTTGGTTCACATAGTGACCTGATTAACTGCGCTTTTATCTGCCATGGCCGGTCCATTAAAAATCCTCATATTATTGCTAACGTTAGGACCCTGTTTGCTCAACCGTGTAGTTTCCTTTCTAAACCAAATCGAACCTGTTATTAATCCTAACCAAACACTGTTCTCTCAATCTAATTTTACAGAAGAGCAGGGACAGAATTGGTATTAAAATACAGAATTATAGAGGATCTTCCACCTGCTGAAAACCTCAAAGGTCCACGCAGAAATGATCCCTGGAGAAGATGTAGGCAAGTACGAAGGACCTGAGAGAGCAAAAGTCTTCCATGGCAAACAACCTGCTCAGGATGAAGGGATGTGTCTGAATCAGCCACTCTCTTCTTAATGTAGAGAAGGTGTACCAAAGCAGGCATGTGTTGAGAGCTGCTCCTGCATGCCTATGGTTGACATACCACTCTGACCTGTGAAAGTGTCACAGGAAGTAGGAGCAGCATCCTTCTCATGGTGACCTTGGAAGCAACTGTTAAGACAAAGTTGTTGCCAAGGCAGTGACCTCATTCAGTTCCAAAAGGAAGTGACCACACCTAACTTCCTTGGTGATGGAACTCTCTGAACTTGGAATCCAGGAAGCCAGGCACCCAGAGCCAGTCCCAGTCCCAGTCCCAGTGGTCAAACTTATTTTGATTTACCAAGGACAGACTCAGTCTTTCTTGGGACCTACTGATGTAAGGATGGCCAAATGCAAGGAAAGCTATGAAGAGGGGCCTTTCCTGAGAAAGCAGGCAGTGGCTCACCGCTGGCTCCTGACAACTTCACAGAGTTGGCCAAAAAGACCAGATCTGAGACAGAACAGGCTATTTCCAGGGAACATAGTAAGGCCCACCAGTCAGAAGACACTCCGGATAGTCACAGACCTACTTGGGGAAAGGAGCTGCCTTTGTTGTGTGGGTATGGGTTTGTGGTTTTGTCTCATGTTCTGAGAATAGGTATGAAAGGCAGTTTGTTTTGTTTGGAGTGAACTGTTTCTTGTAAGTCGTTTGACAAGGCGAGAATTTCTATGTCTGTGTATCCCACTGTGTCCGTGGTTGTAGACATTAGAAAAGAGAATGCATCAATGAATATGTCCTGTCTAGTAGAAAGCTTCACAGCATTCATCCTGCCGTATTTATGAATGGACTGCAGCTTGCTTTATTGATGTGCAACACCTGCTATCTTCCTTAGTTCCTGTTTTATTCCTGAATTCTGGCCACTCTCCAGAATAGGTTCATGGTTTTCTGTTTAAGATATATACAACCTCGAAGCTCTGTGACATGACCATGTACTGAAGGGAATGGTGAGCATCTCAGAAAACTCAGATATCAGTGTGACCAGGAAAGTCTCAGTGGAGAAACCCTGCTTGGGGCCTTTTGTTTACCTATTCTTCTGTTGCCCTGAATGTCAGGAAGGTCTTTTCCTCAGTCCACCACTTTTTGAAGCCTGAAGAAAACAGTTTTCAAATGGAAATGAATGGGCATTACCTGTGGCTCTTTGCTTAATTGCTTTGGAAAGGATGTGTCTGAATCAGCCTATTTACCCTGTGTGAGGCTGTGACTTAGATTCTCAGCTCCTGATGGATCTAAAGAAAGATCCCATGTTGACATCCAAAAACAAAATGGCCAAAAGAGCAGTCCTTGTGGATGAAGTCTCTCGCCTTCTTCTGTAACTTTCCTGACCTCCATCAAGTCAGATTAGGGATCCTTTGGGTCAAATGAGTTCTTCAAAGCCCTGCAGAGGCTAGCCCATATTTGCTTGGGTTTTCTCAAGACTCCAATTCACATAAAGAATCCAAACCCCACAGTCATTTGGCCTCAAATTGAAGAAGCGGAGCAGTATTAACGGGAGGCCTACTTAATCTCTCCTGGTTCACAAGAAGGGTGTCCAGGCCACCCTGAATTTAGGCAAATTAGGTGTAAGAGAGCTTATTTTGCACACGGTCTTGGGGTGTGCCCCTCATGGAAAACTCCAGCCATAGGTTATTGTGAGTGTCTATATGGAAGAAGATGAGCGCCACGTTGGAGTGTTTTGGTTTAAATTGTGGTCATTTGGGTGGCGGTTGGAAGAGATGACTTGGTCCACATGTTCTTGAACTCTGGTGTGATTCCCTTAGAGTCTGAGTTCTGGAACTGACCTCAGAGAAGTATTGCCATAAATAGTGTTGAGATTTTAGGAAGCCAGGCATGAGCGTTGCCCTTGGAAACTGAGTTCTAGGCCCAGGGTGGCTTTCCACAGAGCACTGAGCCTCTCAGCCAGGATACCACAAATTTTATTCTGAAAGACTTGGCACCCATAGTTGAGAGTCAAAACTCATATGGACCTCACATTGTAGACCTAAATGGGCATAACATCATATGATCTTTTGGCCACTCTTTGGGAAGCCTTACCTGTGAGTGTTCTCCAGAGATTTCATTGAAATGAGCTTCCTAACCATTTAATGGTTCCTGAAAGAATTGAAACTCACAGTGCCTCCAACTTCATCCTTGAAAAATGGCTAGATAAATACCATGAAATTTTTGAATTTCCCATCACCAGGTGGACTGGAAAACCTTTTGATGTCCTGTTGCTGATCATGAATATACCAGACAGTGCCTTGATTGACTGGGTTTCATGTAAATGGTGTAGAACAGAGATGCCAGTAAGTTGGACTCTGTTGAGTAGTAGGTTAGAGCAGTGGTGGGCAGGTATGTGATAAAACATCTGTGGTGGGGCCATGTGTATCTTCCATTGGTTTCAAATGCCTTGTGACTGACATGGTGCAGCCAGCAGAACCTTCCATGTAAAGGCAAGTTGTTATTTGGAGAGGTTTCAGGACATTGTTCAGAATCAGTGTGCTATGGTCAAGGGGGCAAGATATGTAGGATAGGATCCTAGTTCTTGGATCCTCCTGCAAAACCTGACCAACCATACATGACAGAACTTCCTCTTGCACTGTGACCCAGTTGAACTCTTTTTATTTCGTGAAGCAAATACCAAACACCCAGTGCAGCAGGAAGAAACACCACGAAAATGGAAGATGACCATATGGCTTCACAGTGCACACTGGCACACATTTATTCCCCAGTGGCCACAGTTTACCTAAAAAGAGAATTCAGCACTGCTGCCTCATGTACATTGGGAAATAAGAAACCATGTCCTCCAGGTCTCATAGATCCAGACCAAGCTTTTATGGTCTCCCTAGAAAGGAAGCTAAAGCTCCTGACAACAACATATTTTTTAAGTGCCCAAACTCACAGGCAGTTTCTCTAGAAATCTCTAGGCCAGCAGACCTCCATGTTTGTGGAGTTTTTACCCTGTCCCATACTTTTGGAAACTACTCTACCAATTCAAAGGTTGTGAGCTCCTGAGCATATTGCATTCCACAAATTTATTCACAGATTTTCTAAATCTTCTCCTCTAATTGTGTCTTACTTGGGGTGAAGGAATTGTCAAGGCATTGTTCTGGATGAGAGTGGGAATAATTTTATGTAGCACATATTTACATACACATTGGATTCATTGTTCAATTTTCCATTCGAAATGCTGAATCTTTGACACTAACCCATACCCTACTAGACTCTGACTACTAATTCTAATATGATGGAGAAAAGTAACCCAAACAGAATAGAAATACTAGCACTTCAGAGGAGGCATGGTGGATAGTTGGTTTGCCTTTTGCATGATATAGGGTAGGAGTTATAAATCTTGTCAATTTTTTGTTGAAATAGTTCTGCATGTGTTTTTAAAGTTAACACATATGTGAATTCCTGTCTCCATTTTTCTGTAGCCTATTCAGCACATGTATTTTTATATGCACATATAGAATCCTACCTGGTATCACACGTATATTCTTGAGAGGTGGCTAACTTGGCAGATACAAAGTGTGAGAAGAGATCACTCCTCATTAATGCTTTTGGAAATGAAAATTCAGACTATGAGTGAGCTTCTTAGTTGAAAAACATTATACATAAATCCATGTTCAGTAAAATTAATATTTTGGATCTGTGGATGATATATATTTCACAATGAATTTTAATTGGCATATATATTGCTACTATTTAATGTCTCTGTGTGTGTTTTGTGTGTGTGTGTGTATATATATATATATATATATATATATATATATATACTCTCTAGATTTTTCAAAATATAAAATATATGTGTCCTATTATACACTCCCTAAATTCATTCTTGTTCATGTATGTGGTTTTATATTAAACTTTTCATAAGATTATTTTAAAAATATTCATCCACCTGAAATACATATTTGTTTTCTAGTACTAAAAAGTTACTTCAATGAATGGTGCAAACAAATCCTTATATTTTTACAGTAGCTGACCCACTTTAACATCAATGCAAGTAGATTCCTATGGAACATGATGTGTATTTTGACGTTCATTTTTATGAAACACTGGTACATTACTATTTCTGCAGTTTTTATACATTATAGAATATACATTTCATCCACAAGTTCACAAATTTAAAGAAATTTGTAACATATTCAATCACTTCCTGCTTCAGAACATATGTATTCCTCCTTGTTTTTGAGTGGTCATTTCATGAGATTTCTTTCCAAACACATTATTTTCGATTTCCATAATCGAATTTGAAGCAAAATTCACACACTCTTGGTGATAAACCACAACCGTAATATTACCATTAGATGTATTACTGGTTGGAATGAATGTATGTATATCAATATATGATTCCTGTGTATTTTCAGATATCAATTCAATCCATTATTTAAAGTTGGAACAAGTTATATTATTTATTCGCAGTATGGTCTATTCATGCATTATCTCTATATTCATACATACATGGTACACCTATATGTACCTCCAATACTAATTTATACCCCTTCAAAATATTGCTCCAAGAAATGGTGCAAGAAATACTCATGTCACCTGATCTACATATACGTTTTATCACAGTAATATTCTGGCCACAAAATGCAAAGTCACACTTATGATTGTACCAAAGCCTAAATGGAATGTGAGTATGGATTATGAAAATAACCCATATCCAGGTTGCCTAATGCTCTCAAATGTCAATCCTATTGGTGACTACATATTTGTTACTTCCTAAGATTATATATTCAATCTCAAGCCTGTTGAAAATGTCTTTTGCTATCACTCACTTTATACTTTGCCTGATTTCCTAATGTCTCTATTGATATCTGCTTTCCTACATATTTTCCCCAGTTCATCACTGTGACTGACTCTTCACATATGCTGACATTTACATTTTCTGTCTACCTGAAAACCTATTGCTAAAGAACTATTTGTCCAAATGCTATACTCACACTTTTTTATAATCCTACCAACTATCTTCCTAATCCTACCGACTCTCCCTCTTTGAATGGTTGTTCTCCTCAACATTCAATCATCCAAGGTATCAGATCTTATGCCATTGTGTATAGATTTATCTGAGACATCTGTGCAGAGCATAATTAAAAGCTAAGTATCCCAATCAAGGACCCAATGCCCTTCTGGGCTTCAAATGTTACTGAGATTTCTGTTTTCATTCATATATTTCACCTATATAATCTTATAAATATTGCAGGTTCCCAATACCATTATTCATCCAGCAGAATGATCCTAACCCAAATCAAACATGTTATTAACTGTAACCAAACACTGTTCCCTCAATCTAACTTTACAGAAGAGCAGGGACAGAGTTGGTCTTACAATACAGGAATGTAGGAGATCTTCAACTTCCGGAGAACTTCAAAGGTCCATGCAGAAATGATCCCTAAAGAAGATGTAGGCAGCTATGATGGACCTGAGAGTGCGAAAGTCATCTTTCATGACAAAAAAAAAACAAACAGGTCAGGATGAAGGGGTGTGTCTGAAGCAGTCTCTCTCTTCTTAATGTAGAGAAGATGGACCAAACCAGGCTTGTGTGGAGAGCTGTTCCCGGGTGCCTATGGTTGATATTCCATTCTAACTTGTGAAAGTGTCATAGGAAGTAGGGGCAGGATACATCTCATGGACCCTTGGAAGCAACTGTTAGGACAAAGTGGTTGCCAAGGCAGTGACCTCATTCAGTTCTAGACGAAGTGACCCATGTCACTTTCTTGTTAATGGAACACTCTGAACTTGGAATCCAGGAAGCCAGGCACCCTGAAGCAGTCCCAGTCTAAGTCCCAGTGGTCTCAAATTTTTGGATTTAAGAAGGATAGAGTAAGTCTTTCTTGGCAACTACTAAATTGAAGATGGACAAATGCCAGGAAAGCTCTGAATAGGGGCTTTACCTGAGAAAACAGGCAGTGGCTCACCGCTGGCTCCTGATAACTTCACAGTTTTGGCCAAGAAGACCAGATCTGACATAGGACAGCCCATTTCGGGGAAACATAGTATGGCCCACCAGTCAGAGGACGCTCCGGATAGTCACAGACCTATTTGGGGAAAGAAGGTGCCTTTGTGGGTGTGTGTGTGTGTGTGTTTGTGTGTTTGTGATTTTTGTCTCAAGTTTTGAGAAAATGTAGGAAAGTCGGTTTGTTTGGTTTGGAGTGGACTGTTTCTAGTAAGTCCTTTGAGAAGGTGAGTGTTTCTATGTCTGGGTATCCCACTGTATTTGTGGTTGTAGACAATAGAAAAGAGAATGCATCAATAGATGTGTCCTGTCTAGTAGAATTCTTCGCAGAATTCATCCTGTCCAATTTATGAATGGACTGCAGGTTACCTTATGGATGGGCAACACCTATTACCTTCCTACATTCCTGATATCTTCCTGAATCTGGTCACTCTCCCATAGGCTCATGGTTTTGTGTTCAAGATATGTATCTCCTCCACAATCTGGGACATGGCCATGTACTGGATAGCTGAAGAGAATGGTGAATATCTCAGAAAACTCAGATATCAGTGTGACCAGGAAAGTCTCAGTGGAGAAAATCTGCTTTGGTATTTTGCTTACCTATTGTTCTGTTGCCCTGAATGAAAGGAAGGACTTTGCCTAAAGCCACACATTTCCAAAGCCTGAAAAAAACAGTTTTCAAATGGAAATAAATGGGCATCACCTGTGGCTCCTGGCTTAATTGCTTTGCAAAGGGATATGTCTGAATCAGCCTCTTAGTGCAGTGTGAGATTATCGCTTAGATTCTCAGCACCTGATGGATCTAAAGAAAGATCCCATGTGTGCATCCAAATCCAAAATGGCCAAAAGAGAAGTCATTGTGATGAAGTCTCTTGCCTTCCTCTGTAAGGTTCCTGATCTCCATCAAGTGATAACAGGGATCTTTGGGTCAACTGAGTTCTTCAAGCCATGCAGAGGCTAGCCCATAGGTGCTTGGGTTTTCTCATGACTGCAAATCACATAAAGAAACTATACCCGACAGTCTGTATGCCTCAAATTGGAAAAGCAGAACAGTATTAATGGCAGACCTCTTTGATCAGTCCTGGTTCACAGGAACGTTGTCCAGGAAACACTGACTTTAGACAAATGAAGGGCAAGGGAACTTATTTTGACTTTGTCTTGGGCTGTGTGCCTCATAAAAACTTCCAGCCAAGGTTATGATGAGTGTCTATATGGAAGAAAATGAGGGCCATGTGGGAGTGTTTTGGTTTTAATTCTGGTCATTGGTGTGGCGGTTGGAAGAGATGACTGGGTCAACTGGGCTTGAACTCTGGTGTGTTTCCACTTAGAGACTGAGATCTGAAACTGATCTCAGAGAAGAATTGCCATGAATTGTGTTGGGATTTTAGGAGGCCACGCATGAGAGTCGCCCTTAGAACCTGAGATCTAGGTCCAGGGTGGCTTTCCACAAAGAACTGGGAATCTCAGCCTGGATATCACATGATTTTATTCTGAAAGACTTGGCAGCGATAGTTGAGAGTCAAAAGACATAGGACCTCACATTGTAGATCTCAATGGTCCTGGCTTCAAGTGACCTTTTGTCCACTCTTTGGAAAGCCTTGCCTGTGAGAGTTCTTTAGAATTTTCTTTGAAATGAACTTTCTCAACATTTAATGGTTCCTGAATAATTGTGCATCCAAAGTCATCCTTGAAAAATGGCTAGATAAATACCACGAAATTTTTGAATTTTCCATGACCAGGTGGAACTGCAGAAACTTTCGATGTCCTGTTGCTTTCCATGAGTGTACCAGACAGTGCCTTGATTGACAGGGTTTCATGAAAATTGTTTAGAACAGAGATGCCAGTATTTTGGAGCCTGCTGAGTAGTGGGCCTAGAGCAGTGGTGGACAGGTGTGTGATAAAACATCATGGTGGGGCCAATTGGATCTGCCATTGGCTTCCAAATGGCTTGTAACTGACAGAGTGCAGACATCAGACCCTTATATGTAAAGGCATCTTGTTATATGGCGTAGTTTCAGGGCAATGTTCAGAATCAGGTTGCTATGGACAAGGGGGCAATCTTTGAGAGATAGAAGCCTGGTTGGTGAATTTTCTTGCAGACCCTGAGCCACCACACGTGACAGAAATACCTCAAGCACTGTTTCCCAGTTGAACTCCTTGTATTTTGTGAAGCATGAACCAAACTCCAAGTGCAGCAGCAAGAAACACCACGAAAAGTGGAGGATGACCAAATTGTTTCACAGTCCACACAGGGAGACACAGTTTACCTACAAAGAGAGAATTGAGCACTGCTGCCTCGTGTTCATTGGAAAATAGGAAACGATGTCCTCCAGGTCACATAGATGAAGACCCAGCTTTGAGGGTCTCACTACAAAGGAAGCTTAACTCCTGACAACAACCTATATTTCAGTGCCCAACTTCACTGGCAGTTTCTCAAAAAGTTTTAGGCAAGCAGAGCTTCATGTTTGTGGAGTGTGTACCCTGTCCTTACTTTTGGAAACTCCTATACCACCTCCAAGTTTGTGCACTCCTGAGCATTTTCGATTCCAGAAATGTAATCACAGATTTTGTAACTCTTCTACTCTAATTGTGTCTTCCTTGGGGCGAAGGTAATGACAAGGCATTGTTCTGGATGAGAGTTGGAAGATTAATTTTCCTTTTTTCCATTTGAAATTCTGAATCCCTGACACTAACCCATATTCTACTAGACTCTGACTACTAATCCTAATATGATTGAAGAAAGTAACCCAAACAGTACATAAATACTTGCAGTTCAGAGTTGGACTTGCCTTTTGCATGATAAAGGGTAGGTGTTATAAATCTATTCAATATTTAATTGAAATAGTTCTCAATGTGTTTTAAAGTTAACAAATATGTGAATTACGGTCTCCCATTCTCTGGAGCCTATTCAGCACATGTATTTTTATATGCACAAATAGAATCCTACAAGGTATCACACGTACATCCTTGTAAGATATATGACTTAGCAGATACAAACTGTGAGAAGTGATCACTCCTCCTAAACGCTGTTGGAACTGAAAATTCAACCTATGGGTGAGCTTCCCAGTGGAACAACATTATACATAAACCCATGTTCACTAAAATGAATGTTTTTGCATCTTTATGATATATATTTCATGATGAATTTTGATTGGCATATATATTGCTACTTTTTAATGTCTGTGTTTGTGTGTGTGTGTGTGTGTGTGTGTGTGTATATATATATATATATATATATATATATATATATATATATATATATATACTCTCCATATTTTTAAAAATATGAAATATATGTGTCTTATATACACTCCCTAAATTCATTCATGTTCATGTATGTGGATTAATAATCAACTTTTCACAAGATTATTCTTAGAAATATTCATCCACCCGAAATACATATTTGTTTCCTAGTACTGAAAACTAACTTCAGTAAAAGGTGCATACAAATCCTAATATGTGTACATTAACTGACCCAGTTTAACATTAATGCATGTAGGTTCCTATGGGACATGATGTGTATTTTGACGTTAATTTTTATTCCACACTGGTACATTACTATTTCATCAGTTTATGCACATCATAGTATATATATTTTATTCACTAGTTAGCAAATTTATAGGCATTTGTTTCACTTTCAATCACTTCCTGCTCCAGAACACATGTATTCCTCTATGTCTCTTGACTGGTCTATTCATGAGACTTTTTTCCAAATATATTATTTTCTATTTCCATAATCAATTTTGAACCAAAACTCACACACCCTTCATGATAAACCGTAACCCTAAGATGATCGTTAGATATATAACTGGTTGGAATGAATGATTGCATATCAATATAAAATTTCTTATAAATTTTCAGATATTTATTCAATTCATTATTTAAAGTGGATCCAGTTATATTATTTATTCACAGTATGGTCTATTCATGCATTATGTCTATATTCATAGAAACAGGGTACACCTATTTGTACCCCCATACTAATTTGTAAGTCTTCAAAATATTGCTCCCAGAATTGGTGGAAGAAATACGATTGTCACCTGATCTACATACACATTTTATTACAGAAATATTCTGGACACAAAAAGCATAGGTCACACTTACAATTGTACCAAAGCGTAAATGGAAAGTGAGCATGGATTACTAAAAACATCCATGTCCAGGTTGCCTAATGCTCTCAAATATCAATTCTATTTTTGACTACATATTTGTTTCTTCCTAAGATTATATATTCAACTTCAATCCTGTTGAAAATGTCTAACCCTATCACACAATTTATACTTTGCTTGATTTCCTAATGTCTCTATTGATATCTGATTTCCTATATTTTTCCCCAGTTCATCATTGTGACTGACTCTTCACATGTGCTTACATTTACATACACTCTCTACACTAAATTCTATTGCTAAAGAACTTTTGGTCCAAATCCTATACTCACTCTTTTTTCTAAACCTACCAACTACCTTCCTAATCCTGCCGACTATCGGTTTTTGACTGGATGTTCTCTTCAACATTCAATATCCAAGGTACAAGGTACGATGCCAGTGTATATTGATTTATCTGAGACATCTGTGCTGCACATTACTCAAAGCTAAGTATCCCACTCAAGTCCCCAATGCCCTTCTGGGCTTCAAATCTTACCTAGATTTCTGCTTTCATACTTATGTTTCACATATATACTCTTGTAAACATCGCATTTTGCCAATACCATTATTCATCCCGCAGAATTATTTGTAACCCAAATTGAACAAGTTATTAACCCTAACCATACACTGTTCCCTCAGTATAACTTACTTAAGAGCAGGGACAGTGTGGGTCTTACAATATAGGAATGTAGATGATCTTCCACCTGCTGAGAACATTAAAGATCCATGGAGAAATGATCCTTGCAGAAGATATAGGCAGCTATGTAGGACCTGAGAGAGCAATAGTCATCTTCCATGGCAAACAACCTGGTCAGGATTAATTGATGGTCTGAATCAGCCTCTCTCTTCTTAATAAAGAGAAGATGGACTGAACCAGGCCTCTGTGGAGAGCTGTTCCCTGGTGCCTATGGTTGATATACCATTCTAACTTCTGAATGTGTCACAGGATGTTGGGGCAGCCTCCATCTCATTGGAACCCTGGAAGCAACTGTTAGCACAAAGTGGTTACCAAGGCAGTGAGCATATTCTGTTCCTGAAAGAAGTGACCTCACTTCACTTCCTTGGTGATGGAATTCTCTGAACCTGGGATCCAGGAAGGAAGGCACGCGGAGCCAGTCCCACTCCCAGTTCCAGTGGGCTAACTTGTTTGCTTTTCCCAAAGACATAGTCAGTCTTTCTTGGTACCCACTGATGTGAGGATGGCAAAATGCCAGCAGAGCTCTGAAGAGGGGCCTTTCCTGAGTAAGCAGGTAGTGGCTCACCGTTGGCTCCTGACAACTTCACAGAGTTGGCCAAGGAGACCAGATCTGAAACAGGACAGGCCATTTTGGGGGAACATAATATGGCCCACCAGTCAGAAGACACTCCGGATAGTCACAGACCTATTTGGGGGAAGGAAGTGCCTTTGCCGTTGTAGGTGTGAGTTTGTGTTTTTTTCTCATGTTCTGAGAATAGGTAGGAAAGGTGGTTTGTTTGGTTTGGAGTGGACTGTTTCTAGTAAGTCGTTTGACATGGTGAGTGTTTCTAAGTCTGTGTATCCCACTGTATCCGTGGTTGTAGACATTAGAAAAGAGAATGCATCAATGGATGTGTTGTCTCTAGTTGAAAGCTTCCCCGCATTCATACTGCCCAATTAATGAATGGACTGCAGCTTGCCTTATGGATGGGCAACATCTATTATCTTCTAAAGTTCCTGTTTTCTTCGTGAATTCTGGCCACTCTCCAGAATAGACTCATGGTTTTGTTTCCCAAATATGTAACACCACAAGGTTCTGTGACATGGCCATGTACTGGATAGCTGAAGGGAATGGGAGCATCTAAGAAAACTCAGATTTCAGTGTGACCAGTAAAGTCTCAGTGGAGAAACCCTTCTTTGGGCCATTTGCTTACTTCTATTTCTATTACCCTGAATGTCAGGAAGGTCTTTGCCTCAGGCCACCCCTTTGTGTAGCCTGAAGAAAACTGTTTTCATATGGAAATGTATGGACATCACCAGTGGCTCTTTGCTTAATTGATTTGGATTGGGATGTGTCTGAATCAGCCTCTTGTCCTTGTATGAGGTTGTGGCTTAGATTCTCAGCACCTGATGGATCTAAAGAAAGATCCCATGTGTTTCCAAAACTAAAATGGCCAAAAGAGCAGTCATTGTGGGTGAATATTTTTGCCCTCCTGTTTTAGGTTCCTGACCTCCATCAAGTGAGAATAGGGATCCTTTGGGTCAAATGAGTTCTTGAAATCCCTGCAGAGGCTAGCCCATATTTGCTTGGGTTTTCTCATGACTCCAAATCACATAAAGAATCTATACCCTACAGCCAGTAGGCCTCAAATTGGAGAAGTGGAAAACTTTAACAGCAGGAATATTTGATCATTCCTGGTTCACAGGAAGAGTGTCCAGGCCATCATGATTTTAGGCAAATGAGGGGCAAGTGAGCTTATTCGGACACTACCTTGGGCTCATAGAAACCTCCAGCTAGAGGTTATGATGAGTGTCTACATGGAAGAAGATGATGGCCCTGTGGTAGTGTTTTGATTTTAATTGTGGTCATTTTTTGGCGGATGGAAGGGATGACTGGGTCCACCTGGGCTTGAACTCTGGTGTGATTCCCCTTAGAGACTGAGTTCTGAAACTGACCTCAGAGAAGTATTGCCATGAATTGTGTTGGGATTTTAGGAGGCCACGCATGAGACTCACTCTTGGAAACTGAGATCTAGGCCCAGGGTGGTTTCCACAGAGGCCTGAGAATCTCAGCCAGGATATCACATGATTTTATTCTGAAAGACTTAGCAGCCATATTTGAGAGTCAAAACACACATGGACCTCACATTGTAGATGTCAATTGGCCTGGATTTAGGAGACCTTTTGGCAACTGTTTGAGAAGCATTGACTGTGAGAGTTCTCCAGAGCTTTCATTGAAATAAACTTTCTCAACTCTTAATGGTTCCTGAATGAATTGAAACCCACAGTGCCTCTAACTTCACCCTTGAAAAATTGCTAGATAAATACCATGAAATTTTTGAAATTCCCATGACCAGGTGGCACTGCAGAAACTTTTGATGTCCTGTTGCTGATCATGTGTATACCAGACAGTGCCTTGTTTTTGACTGGGTTTCATTAAAATGGTGTAGAACAAGAGAAGCCAGTAATTTGGAGCCTGCTGAGTAGGGGGGCTAGAGCAGTGGTGGGCAGGTGTGTGATAAAACATCATGTTGGGGCCATGTGAATCTGCCATTGGCTTCCAAATTTTTTGTGACTGATATAGTGCAGACATCAGACCCTTATATGTAAAGGCATCTTGTTAAATGGAGAGTTTTCAGGGCAATATTCAGAATCAGGTTGCTATGGTTATTGGTGCAAGCTATGTGGCATAGAAGCCTGGTTGGTGCATTCTCCTGCAGACCCTGACCCACCACACGTGACAGAACTCCCTCCAGCACTGTATCCCAGATGAACTTTTTATGTTTTGTGAAGCAAATACCAAATTCCCAGTGCAGAAGCAAGAAATACCACGAAAAGTGGAGGATGACCAAATGTCTTCACAGTCCCCACCGGGAGACACTTAGCTTCCAATGGACACAGTTTAGCTACAAAGAGAGAATTGAGCACTGCTGCCTCATGTTCATTGGAATATAAGAAACCATGTCTTTCGGTCACATAGATGCAGACCCAGCTTTGATGGTCTCACTACAAAGTAAGCTAAAGCTCATGACAACAACATATATTTCAAGTGCCCAACCTCAGAAGCTGTTTCCCAAGAATTCTTAGGCCAGCAGAGTTCCTTGTTTGTGGAGTGTTTACCCTGTCCTTTACTTTTGGAAACTCCTCTACCACCTCCAAGGTTGTGAACTCCCGAGCATAAACCACTCCATATTTGTATTCATAGATTTTCACACTTTTCTACTCTAATTGTGTTTTACTTGGGGCGTAGGTAATGTCAAGGCATTGTTCTGGATGTGAGTGGGAAGATTTTTGTGTAGCACATATTTACATACACATTGGATTCATTTTTCAATTTCCATTTGAAATACTGAATCCCTGACACTATAACCCATACCCTACTAGTCTCTGACTAATAATCCTAATATGATGGTGAAAAATAAGCCAAAAAGAGAAGAAACACAAGCAGTTCAAAGGACGCATGGTGTATAGTTGGAATTGCCTTTTGCATTATATAATGTAGGAGTTATAAGTCTAGTCAATTTTTTGTTGAAATAGTTCTACATGTGTTTTTATAATTAGCAAATATGTGAATCCCTATCTCCCTTTCTCTGTAGCCTATTCAGCACATGTATGTTTATATGCACATATAGAATTCTACCTGATATCACTCGTATACACTTGTGAGGTGGCTGAATTGGTAGATGCAAATTGAGAGAAGAGATCACTCCTCCTAAACGCTGTTGGAACTGAAAATTCAACCTATGGGTGAGCTTCCTAGTTGAAAAACATTATACATGAATCCATGTTCAGTAAAATGAATATTTTTCGATCTGTGGATTATATACATTTCATGATGAATTTCTATTGGCATATATATTGCTACTTTCTTTTTCTTTTATTGGTTGTTCAAAACATTTCAAAGCTCTTGACATATCATATTTCATACATTAGATTCAAGTGGGTTATGAACTCCCATTTTTACTCCAAATACAGATTGCAGAATCACATTAGTTACACATCCATATTTTTACATAATGCCCTATTAGTTACTGTTGTATTCTGCTACCTTTCCTATACTCTACTATCCCCACTCCCCTATCTTCCCATCTTCTCTCTCTACCATACCTACTCTAAATCATTTCTCTCCTTGTTTATTTTCCCACAACCTCTTATATGTAATTTAGTGTAACAATAAGTGTCTCTCTCCATTACCATGCAATTTCCCTCTTCTCTCCCTTTTCCTCCCACCTCATGTTTCTGCTTAATGTTAATCTTTTCTTCATGCTCTTCCTCCCTGCTCTGTTCTTAGGTGCTCTCATTATATCAAACAAGACATTTGGCATTTGTTTTTTAGGGATTGGCTAGCTTCACTAACCATAATCTGCTCAGTGCCATGCATTTCCCTGCAAATTCCAAGATTTGGTCATTTTTTAGTGCTGCGTAATTCTCCATAGTATATAAAAGTCACATTTTTTTTATCCATTCATCTATTGAAGGGCATCTGGGTTGGTTCCACAGTGTAGCAATTGTTAATTGTGCTGCTATGAAAATCGATGTGGCAGTATCCCTGTAGTACGCTCTTTTAAGGTCTTCAGGGAATAGTCCGAGAAGGGCAATAGCTGGATCAAATGGTGCTTCCATTCCCAGATTTCCCAGGAATCTCCATACTGCTTTCCAAATTGGCCGCACCAGTTTTCAGTCCCACCAGCAATGTACAAGAGTACCCTTTTCCCCACATCCTCGCCAGCACTTGTTGTTGTTTGACTTCATTATGGCTGCCAATCTCACTGGATTGAGATGGTATTTTAGGGTGGTTTTTATTTGCATTTCTCTTACTGCTAGAAATGGAGAGCATTTTTTCATGTACTTGTTAATTGATTCTATGTCCTTCTCTGAGAAGTTTCTGTTCAGGTCCTTGGCCCATTGGGTTATTGGTTATCTTATTGTCTAATTTTCTGAGTTCTTTGTATACTTTGTATACTCTGGATATTAGGGCTCCATGTGAAGGGTGAGGACTAAAAATTTGTTCCCATGATGTAGGCTCCATATTTACCTCTCTTATTGTTTCTCTCTTTAAGAAAAAAAAATCAGTTTAAGTAAGTCCCATTTGTTGATTCTTATTATTAACTCTTATTCTATGGGTGTCCTATTAAGGAATTTGGAGCCTGACCACACAATATGTAGATAGGAGCCAACTTTTTATTCTATCAGACGCAGAGACTCTGATTTGAATCTAGCTCCTTGATCCACATTGAGTTAACTTTTGTGCATGGCGAGAGGAGGGGATTCAGTTTCATTTTGTTGCATATGGATTTCCAGTTTACCCAGCTCTATTTGATGAAGATGCTATCCTTCCTCCATTGCAGGCCATTAGCTCCTTTATCAAATATAAGACAGTTGTAGATTTTTGGATTAGTCTCTGTGTCCTCCATTCTGTACCATTGGTCCACCCGCCTGTTTTGGTACCAGTACCATGCTGTTTTTGTTATGAATGCTCTGTAATATAGTTTGAAATCTGGTATCACTATACTGCCTGATTCACACTTCCTGCTTAGAATTGCTTTTGCTATTCTGGGTCTTTTATTTTTCCATTTGAATTTCATGATTGCTTTATCTATTTCTACAAAAAAAAAATCCTTTGGGATTTTGATTGGCATTGTATTAAACCTATAGGTAACTTTTGGTAATATAGCAATTTTGATGATGTTAGTTCTGCCTATCCATGAACAGGGTATATTTTTCCATCTTCTAAGACCTTATTCTATTTCTCTTTTTAGGGTTCTGTAGTTTGCATTATATAAATCTTTCACCTCTTTTGTTAGGTTGATTCCCAAGTATTTAATTATTTTGAGGAAATTGGGAATGCAGTGTTTTGACTCATTTTTGTTTCAGAAGTTTTGTCGCTGATATACAGAAATGCCTTTGATTTATGCATGTTGATTTTATATCCTGCCACATTGCTGCATTCATTTATTAGTTCTAGTAGTTTTTTCTGTAGACCCTTTTGGGTCTTCTATGTATAGAATCATGTCATCTACAAATAGTGATAATTTAAGTTCTTCTTTTCCTATTTTTATGCTTTTAATGTCTTTCATCTCTCTAATTGCTCTGGCCAGTTTTTCGAGAACTATATTGAATAGAAGTGGTGATAGAGGATATCTCTGCCTTGTTCCAGATTTTAAAGTGAATGCCTTCAATTTTTCTCCATTCAGAATGATGCTAGCCTGAGGCTTAACATAGTTATCTTTTACAATGTCGAGGTAAGTTCCTGTTATCCCTAGTTTTTAAAATGTTTTGAACATAAAGGAATGCTCTACTTTGTTGAATGGTTTTTCTGCATCTCTCAAGATGATCATATGGTTCTTATCTTTAAGTCTATTGATGTTGTGAATAACATTTATTGATTTCCATATATTGAAGCCTCCTTGCATCCCAGGGATGAATTCAAGTTGATCATGGTGCACAATTTTTTTGATGTGCCTTTGTATCCAATTCGCGAGAATTTTAATGAGGATTTTTGCATCTAGGTTCATTAGAGATATTGGTCTGTAGTTTTCTTTCTTTGAGGTGTCTTTGTCTGGTTTCAGAATCTGGGTGATGTTGGCCTCATAGAATGAATTTGGCAGAGCTTCCAGTTTTTCTATTTCCTGAATAACTTGAAAAGTATTGGTATTAATTCTTCTTTAAAGGTTTTGTAAAACTCTGCTGTATACCCATCCGTTCCTGGGCTTTTCTTGGTTGGTAGTCTTTTGATTGCTTCTTCTACTTCATCCATTGATATTGGTCAGTTTAAATTGTGTGTTTCCTCCTGACTCAGTTTGGTCAAATCATATGACTTAAGAAATTTATCGATGTCTTCACTATTTTCTATTTTATTGGAATACAGTTTTTCAAAATAATTTCTAATTTTCTTCTGTATTTATGTAGCATCTGTTGTGATATTGCCTTTTTCATCCCGTATGTTAGTAATTTGAGTTCTCTCTCTTCTTCTCTTCGTTAGCATGGCTAAGGGTCTGTCGATCTTATTTATCTTTTTGAAGAAGCACCTTTTAGTTTTGTTAATTTTTTCAATAGTTTCTTTTGTTTCAATTTCGCTATGATTTTAATTATTTCTTTCCTTCTGCTACATTTTCTGTTGTTTTGCTCTTCTTCTTCTAGGGCTTTGAGATGAAGTGTGAGCTCATTTGTTTGTTTGTTTTTTTTTCTATTTTGAGGAATGACCTCCAGGCGATGAATTTACCTCTTAAAACTTCTTTTCATTGTGTCCTATAGAATCTGATATGTTGTGTCTGTATTTTCATTTATCTCTAAGAATTTTTTGATTTCCTCCTTTATGTCTTCTGTAACCCATTGATCATTCAGTAACATATTCTTCATTTTGCATGTGATGTATGATTTTTTCTTCCTTCTTTATCATTGGTTTCCAGGTTCATTCCATTATGATCACAAAAAATTCATGGTATTATCTCCACCCCTTTATATTTACTGAGGGTTGCCCTATGGCATAACATATGGTCTATTTTTGAGAAGGATCCATGTGCTGGTGAGAAAAAAGTATATCCACTTGATGATGGTTGATATATTCTATATATGTCAGTTAAGTATAGGGTATTGATTGTGATATTGAGTTCTATAGTTTCTTTATTCAACTTTTGTTTGGAGGATCTGTCCAATGGTGAGAGAGGTGAGTTGAATTCACCCATAATTATTGTATTGTGGTCTATTTGATTCTTGAACTTGAGGATAAATTGTTTTATGAACGTCGCAGCACCATTATTTGCTGCGTGAATATTGATAATTGTTATGTCTTGTCGGTGAATGGTTTCTTTTAACAGTATATAAAGTCCTTCCTTATCCCTTTGATTAAATTAGTCTTGAGGTCGATTTTATTCGATAGGAGGATGGCGACCCCTGCTTGCTTTCGAGGACTGTGTGCATGGTATAAATTTTCCCAATCTTTCACCTTCAGCCTGTGTATGTCTTTTCCATTCAGATGTGTCCCTTGGAGGCAACATATTGTTGGATTTTTTTTTTATTTCAAGTTACAAGCCAATGTCACTTTATTTGAGAGTTTAAGCCATTATCATTTAGAGTTACTATTGATATATGGTTTGTACTGCCACCCATGTTTTTATATATATTTTTTTTAATTAGTTTGATTCTCCATGATTTGCTTTTCCCCTTCCCTCTGTCATTACTGAGGCACTTCTCACTGATGGTTTTCGTTGTTGATTTTCATTTCTTCCTCGTGTAGTGTTTTGCTCAAGATGCTTTGCAATGCTGGTTATCTGGATGAAATTCTTTTAGCTTTTGTTTATCATGAAATATTTTTATCTCGTTGTCTTATCTTAAGCTTAATTTTGCTGGATACATAATTCTTGGTTGGCATCCATTGTCTTTCAGTGTTTGAAGTACGTTGTTCCAGGATCTTCTCACTTCCAGCGTCTATGATGAAAAATCCATTGTTAAACTTTTTGGTTTACCCCTGATTGTAATGATTGTAATCTGCCTCCTTTCTCTGGTAGCTTTTAATATTTTCTCTTTGTTCTGTATATTGGATATCTTTATAACAATGTGTCTTGGCATTGGTCTACTGTGATTTTGTGTGCTCGGTGTCCTGTAAGCATCTCCAATTTGTTTATCCGTTTCCATTTTTATTTCTGGAAAGTTTTCTGTAATTATTTCATTCACCAGGTTTCTCATTCCCTTGGTTTTAATCTCTGTACCTTCCTCTATCCATATGACTCATTAGTTTGTTTTTTTTATGTTATCCCATATCTCTTGAATGTTTTCTCATAATTTTTTACAGCATTTCTTTGTTGGCTAGACTTTTTTCAAGATGATATATTTTGTCTTCATTATCTGACATTCTGTCTTCTACTTGCTCTACTCTGTTAGTGATACTCTCAATTGAGTTTTTAATTTGGTTTATCATTTCCTTGATTTCTAGAATTATTGTTTGATTTTTCTAATAATCTCTATCTCCTGATAAAGATGCTTAATTTCTCATTTTATCTGTTTATGTAATTCATTTTCAATGCGTTTTATCACTGTTTGTTTTTGCTGTCTCGTATCCTCTTTAAGGTTCCATTCCATCTGTCTAAGGTATTACTTGAGTTCTTTATATGACCATTTTTCTGATGACTCTAGGTGCTCTTGAATATTTAGGCTGTCCTTCATTGTTCGTAATCCTTTTCTTCTTTGTTTTTATATGCTGCTCATGTTACTTCTTCTTCTGTTTGACTACTGAGTTACTGCTTACTCTTATAAATTTATTTGATGCTTGGGAGGAAAGATATTAGAAGGGAAGGGAGAAGTCACTAAAGAGAATGAGAGTAGGCAGGTAGAATTCAAGGAAGGGGGAATAAGAAAAATGAAAAGAAATGAAAAGACAAAAGAAAAAAATAGAAAATAAAGAAAGAAAGTTTTAAGTAATGATGATGATTAAAAAATTGAAAATTAAAATTTAAAATAATAATAATAATAATAAAATAAAAAAATTAAAAAATAAAAACATTTAAAAAAGTTAAAGAACAACAATAACAAAAATGAAAATGAAAGAAAAAAAAACAAATAAAAATTAATAATAATACATGCAGTCCTAGAGTTCAAATAACTTCTCTTCCAGTAGGTGGAGCTGTGCGCACTGGGCCAAGCTTCTCCTCTCAAAAAGTGAGAACCAATCACTGTGCAGCAGCTCTTCCTCCCAGACTGGGCGGGTCTCCAATTCTGAGTGCCTAGGGCTTTCTCTTGTGCTTCCTCAAGCCAGGCCCCACTCACCTGTGATGCTTACCACAATACTGGTTACAAACCAGGCCTCTGCTCCTGGTAGCCCTGTTTCCATGAACGCCTGGGCACACTCTCCTTGTTTGCCTTCCTCAGACAATAAGTTTGTAGAGCTTGGGGCTGAGAACCTCCAGCGAATTTGCTTGCCCTTCAGGAGCCATGGCCCCGGTAGGTGGTGTAAGAGACCTCAATTGTCAGCACTGGTGGGAGCGGTAGCAGGGAATTCCACGCCACGAGTCCCGAGCCAATCTTGATTCCCTAGGTCTGGGTATCGCGCTCCTTGGAGAGCTGGGAGGGGCCATTACGGCAGAGGTGGGAAGGGCCCTTGAGGTTTCCCTGCGTTGTTGAGAGATATGGCAATGGGATTACACACTTGTCGCGCTGGTTTCAATGAAGTTATTTCCTCCGCCTGTGACGTCAGTTCTCTGCCATGGTGGTATCCCATTCAAATGGTGACCGTTCGTTCCCTTTGCTGGGTGACCAATGCAACAGGTGGGTCCTGACTATCTCTCCCAAGCCCCATTTCAATCCTGTGGCCACTGCCTATGAAGGCTCAGTTGGCTTTTAACTCTCAATTCAGAAAGCCCGACCAGTTATTTCAGCGGGAATGTTAGTGCTGAGTCACAAAAACCAGACGAATCTAAGCTTGAATGCAGCCAATCCGGGCTTTGTGTGTGTTCTGAGGGGCCCAGACTGTTCACCCCAGATTCACAACAGGTCAATATTGCCTAGTGATTCTGAGCAAACAGCATTTAGACAGTTTACGACTCCCTATGCCCGCGCAGCTGAAGAGATCAGAGACTTGATTTCTCCATGCCTGCCTTCATAATGGATCTCCTGTATTGCTACTTTTTAATATCTGTGCTTTTGCGTGTGTGTGTATATATATATGTATATGTATATGTATATATATATATATATATATATATATATATATATATATACTCTTTAGATTTTTCAAAATATGAAATATATGTGTCTTATTATGCACTCCCTAAATTCATTCATATTCATATCTGTGGATTTATAATCAACTTTCCACAAGATTATTTTCAGAAATAATCATCCACCTGAAATACATATTGTTTCCTAGTACTGAAAACTAAATTCAGTGAATGGTGCATACAAACCCTAATATTTCTACAGTTACTTAGCCAGTTTAAAATCAATGCAAGTTGATTTCTAGGGGACATGATGTGTATTTTGACTTTCATTTTTATTCAACACTTGTACGTTACTATGTCTTCAGTTTATGCAAATCATGGGATATATATTTCTGTCACAAATTAGAAAATTTATAGGCATTTGTTTCACGATCAATCACTTCCTGATTCAGAACACATGTATCCCTCCATGTTTCTTGACTGGTCTTTTGATGAGACTTCTTTCCAAACACATTATTTTTGTTTAACATCATCACGTATAAAGCAAAACTCAAACACCATTCTTCATAAACCATAATCCTAAAATTACCATTAGATATATAACTGGTTGGAATGAATGATTGTATATCAATATAAGATTTCTTATATATTTTCACATATCAATTCAATCCATTATTTAAAGTGGAATCAGTTAAGTTATTTATTCATAGTATGGTCTATTCATGCATTATCTCTATATTAATAGACACAGGGTACACCTCTTTGTACCCCTAATACTAATGTATACGTCTTCAAAATATTGCCCCCAAAAATGGTGAAAGAAATACTCATGTCACCTGATCTACATATACATTTTATCACAGTAATATTCTGAACAAAAAAAAACATAAAAATGTAACACTTATGATTGTACAAAAGCCTAAAAGGAAAGTGAACATGGATAACTAATAACATCCATGTCCAGGTTGCCTAATGCTCTCAAATGTCATTCCCATTCGTGACGACATATTTGTTTTTTCCTATGATTATGTATTCAAACTCAACCCTGTTGAAAATGTCTAATCCTATGACTCACTTTATACTTTGCCTGATTTCGTAATGTCTCTATTGACACCTGCTTTCCTACACATTTTCCCCAGTTCATCATTGTGACTAACTCTTCACATGTGCTGACATTTACATTCACTCTCCCAATGAAACCCTATTGCTAAAGAAGCTTTTTATTCCAAATCATATACTCACTCTTCTTCCTAAACCTACTGACTATCTTCCTAATCCTACTGACTATTCCTTTTTGACTGGATGTTCTCTTCTACATTCAATCATCCAAGGTACAAGGTCCTATGCCACTGTATTTCGATTTAACTGAGACAATTGTACAGAACATAATTCAACACTAAGTATCCAAATCAAGGGCTCAATGCCCTTCTGGGCTTCAAATCCTTCTTAGATTCCCGTTTTCATACATATATTTCACCTATATATTCTTATAAATATCGCAGGTTCCCAATCTCATTATTCATCCTGCAGAATGATTCCTAACCCAAATCGAACATATTATTAACCCTAACCATACACTAACTTTGCAGGAGAGCAGGAACAGTGTGTGTATTAAACTACAGGAATCTAGGGGATGTTCACCTGCTGAGAAACTCAAATGTTCATGCAGAAGTGATCCCTGGTGAAGATGAAGGCAGCTATGAATTACCTCAGAAAGCAAAAGTCATCTTCCATGGCAATCATCCTGGTCAGGATGAAGGGTTGTGTCTGAATCAATCTCTCTCTTCTTAATGTATAGAACATGGACCAAACCAGTCCTGTGTGGAAGCTGTTCCCGGGTGCTTACGGTTGATATAACATTCTAACTAGAGAAAGTGTCCCATGAAAATCAGGGCAGCCTCCACCTCATAGTATTTTGGAAGCAACTGTTAGGACAAAGTGGTTGCCAAGGCAGTGACATAATTCAGATCCTGAAGGAAGTGATCTCACCTCACTTCCTTGGTGATGGAACTCTCTGAACTTGAAATCCAGGAATCCAGGCACCCAGAGACAGTCTCTGTCCTAGTCCCAGTGGTCTGACATGTTTGGATTTACCAAGGACAGAGTCAGTCTTTCTTGGTACCTACAGATGTGAGGAAGGCCAAATGCCAGGAAACCTCTGAAGAGGGGCTTTTCCTGAGAATGCAGGTAGTGCCTCACCGCTGGCTCTTGAGAACTTCACAGAGTTGGCCAAGCAGACATGATCTGAGACAGGAGAGGTCATTTTGGAGGAACATAGTATGGCTCACTAGTCAGAGGATACTCCGGGGAGTCACAGACCTACTAGGTTGAAGGAGGTGCCTTTGTGGGTGTGGGTGTGAGTTTGTGGTTTTGTCTCATGTTCTGAGGATAGGTAGGAAAGGCGGTTTGTTTGGTATGGAGTGGAATATTTGTATTAAGTCCTTTGACAAGGCGAGTGTTCCTATGTGTGTGTGTATCCCACTGAGTCCATTGTTGTAGACATTAGAAAAGACAATGCATCAATGGATGTGTTCTGTCTAGTAGAAAGCTTCCCAGAATTCATCCTGCCCAATTCATGAGTGGACTCTGGCTTGCCTTATGGATGGGCAACACCTACAAGCTTCCTAATTTCCTGTTTTCTCTCTCAATTCTGGCGACTCTCCAGAATAGTATCATGGTTTTGTGTCCAAGATTTGTACCGCCTCCAAGATCTGTGACATTGTTATGTACTGGAAGCTGAAGGAAATGGCTACCATCTCAGAAATCTCAGATATCTGTTGACCAGGAAAGTCTCAGTGGAGAAACCCTGCTTTGGTCCTTCTGCTTACCTATTGTTCTGTTGAATGTCAGGAAGTTTTTTGCCTCAAGCCACCACTTTGTGAAGCCTGAAGAAAAGAGTTTTCAAATGGAAATGAAAGGGCATCACCTGTGGCTCTTTGCTTAATTGCTTAGGATTGGGATATGTCTGAATCAGCCTGTTGGCCCTGTGTGAGGCTGTGGCTTAGATTCTCAGCACCTGATGGATCTAAAGATAGATCCCATGCGTGCATCCAAAACCAAAATGGCAAAAAGATCAGATATTGTTGATGAACTCTCTTGCCTTCCTCTGGTAGGTTCCTGATATTCATCAAGTGAGAATAGGGATCCTTTGGGTCAAATGAGTTCTTCAAAGCCCTGCAGAGGCTAGGCCATAGGTGCTTGATTTTTATGACTCCAATTCACTTAAAGAATCTAAACCCCAAAGCTAGAAGGCCTCAAGTTGGAGAAGCCAAGCAATATTAAAGGCAGGCCTATTTGATCACTCCTGGTTCACAGGAAGAGAGTCCAGGCCACCCTGACTTTAGGCAAATGAGGGGCAGGGAGCTTATTTTAGACACTGTCGTGGGCTGCGTCCCTTATGGAAACCTCCAGCCAGAGGATATGATGAGTGTCTATATGGAAGAAGATGAGGGCCATGTGAGAGTGTTTGGTTTTAATTGTGGACATATGTCTGGCGGTTGGAAGAGATCACTGGGTCCACCTAGGCTTGCACTCTGGTGTGATTCCCCTTAGAGACTGAGTTCTTTTACTGATCTCAGAGAATTATTGCCAGGAATTGTGTTGGAATTTTAGATGGCCATGCATGAGAGTTGTCCTTGGAAAGTGACATCTAGGCCCAAGGTGACTTTCCACAGAGCACAGGGAATCTCAGCCAGGATATCACATGATATTATTCTTAAAGACTTGGCAGCCATATTTGAGAGTCAAAACCCACATGGAACATACATTGTAGACCTCAATGGGCCTGGCTTAATCTGACTTTTGGGCACTTTTGGAAGCCTTGCCTGTAAGAATTCTCCAGAGTTTTCATTGAAATGAGCTTCCTCACCATTTAATGGCTTCTGAGTGAATTGAAATCCACAGTGCCTCCAACTTCATCCTTGAAAATTGGCTAGATCAATACCATGAAATTTTTGAAATTCCCATGACCGGGTAGCTCTGGAGAACATTTGAATGTCCTGTTGCTGATCATGAGTATACAAGACAGTGCCTTGATTGACTGGGTTTTATGAAAATGGTGTTTAACAGAGATGCCAGTAAGTTGGATCCTGCTGAGTAGTTGTACTAGAGTAGTGGATGGCAGGTGTGTAATAAAACATCTGTGGTGGGGGCATGTGAATCTGCCATTGGCTTCCAAATGGATTGTGACTGACATTTTGCAGCCAGTAGACCCTTATATGTAAAAGCATATTGTTATATGGAGAGGTTTTAGGGCAATGTTCAGAATCAGGTTGCTATGGAAAATGGGGCAAGCAATGTGGGATAGAAGCCTGGTTGGTGCATTCTCCTGACGAACCTGACCCACCACACTTGACAGAACTCACTTCAGCACTGTGTCCCAGTAGAACTCCTTGTATTTCATGAAGCAAATACCAAACTCCCAGTGCAGCAGCAAGAAATACCACGAATAGTGGAGGATGACCAAATGGAATTACAGTCCACAAGGGGAGACATTTAGACCCCAGTGGCCACAGGTTACCTACAAATAGAAAATTCAGCACTGCTGCCTCATGTTCATTGGAAAATAAGAATCCATGTCATCCAGATCACATAGATGAAGACTCAGCTATGATGGTCTCACAACAAATGAAACTAATGCTCCTGACAACAGCATATATTTCATTGCCCAACCTCAGAGGCAGTTTCTCCAGATGTTAGGCTGGCAGAACTTCATGTTTGTGGAGTTTTTACCCTGTCCCTTACTTTTGGAAACTCCTCTACCACCTGCAAATTTGTGAACTCCTGAGCATTTTTCATTCTACATATGTATTCACAGATTTTCTAACTCTTCTCCTCTAATTGTGTCTTATGTGGGGCGAAGGTAATGTCAAGGCATTGTGCTGAATGAGAGTGGGAATTTTTTGTGTAGCACATATTTGCATACACATTGGATACATTTTCAAATTTTCCATTCAAAATACTGAATCCCTGACACTAACACATACCCTACTAGACTTTGACTTCTAATCCTAATATGGTGGAGAAAAATAACCCAAACAGAATAGAAATACAAGAGGTTCACAGGAGGCATGGTGTATAGTTGGACTTGCCTTTCGTATGATAAATGGTAGGTGTTATAAATCTAGCGAATTTTAATTGAAATAGTTCTCCATGTGTTTTAAAAGTTAACAAATATGTGAATAACTGTCTCCCTTTCTCTGTAGCCTATTCATCACATGTATTTTCATATGCACATTTAGAATTCTACCTGGTATCACTCGTACATTTTGTGAGGTGGCTGGCTTGGCAGCTGCAAATTGTGAGAAGAGATCACTCCTACTAAACGCTGTTGGAACTGAAAATACAACATATGAGTGAGCTTCTTAGTTGAACAACATAAATCCATGTTCATTAAAATGAATATTTTTGGATCTGTGGATGATATTCGATTGGCATACATAATGCTACTTTTTAATGTCTGTGAGTGTATATATATATATATATATATATATATATATATATATATATATATATATATTCACTCTCCAGATTTTTCAAAATATGAAGTATATTTTTCTTATTATACACTCCCTAAATTCATTCATATTCATGTATGTGCATTTATAATCATGTTTTCACAAGAATATTCTCAGAAATATTCATCCACCTGAAATACATATTTGTTTCTTAGTACTGAAAACTAACTTCGGGGGATCATATGATGGTGGTGAAGGGAGTGCATCACCCCCATGTACCGCGTCACTGTGCGGGAGAATGACGAGTTATAACGGCTAAAATATATCTTGTTAGAAATTTCCAGCAAAATTGGGGTGCTCCAAAACCTAGTGGACATATTTCCATCTCACGAGGATCAGCTACGCGAGCTCAAACACGAGTGATTTGTCCGCATGGAGCGTCATGCTGCTTATTCAGGAAATCGGTCTGTGGCTAGAGTCTGCGGCGCGCACTGGGAAACGAAGAGATAGCAATGCAAATATACAGCGGTGTGGATTCTGTGGGCTCCTGCCAGGTATGCAATCACTGTGCTAAGTGCTGAATTCTTTGTTTGAGATGGGTAAGGATGCGGTCCAATTCGGTTCTCCACACCGGTCAGACCACAGAGGAAGCCAGCGGCCACTATCTTGGAGAGCTGATGTCACCATCCCTGTTTTTGACTGATCGAAGCTCATTCAGCTATAGAACAGGTAATTTCAGGATGCCATTCACCTTTGTGTTGCAGACAAATTACTCAGGCTATTTCAGAAAATTGAAAAAGAGGGAGATCTTCCAAATTCATTCTACGAGGCCAATATCACCCTGATTCCTACACCAGATAGACACTTCAAAGAAAGAAGACTAAAGACCGATATCTCTAATGAACCTAAATGCAAAAATCTTAAATTAAATTCTGGCAAATCAGATACAAAAACATATCAAAAAAATGTGCACCATGATCAAGTAGGGTTCATCCCTGGGATGCAAGGAGGGTTCAATATACGAAAATCAATAAGTGTTATTCACCACATCAATAGACTTAAAAATAAAAAACATATTATCATCTAGATAGATGCAGAAAAAGCATTCGACAAAGTACAGCATCCCTTTATGTTCAAAACTCTCGAAAAACTAGGAATAACAGGAACATTCCTCAATATTGTAAAAACAATCTATGCTAAACCGCAGGCTAGCGTCATTCTGAATGGAGAAAAATTGAAGACATTCCCTCTAAAATCTGGAACAAGACAGGGATGCCTGCTCTCACCACTTTTGTTCAATATAGTTATCAAAAGACTGGCCAGAGCAATTAGACAGATGAAAGAAATTAAAGGCATATAAATAGGAAAAGAATAACTTAAATTATCACTATTGCAGATGACATGATTCTATACCTAGCAGACCCAAAAGGTTCTACAAAGAAACTAATAGAGCTAATAAATGAATTCAGCAAAGTGGCAGGATATAAAATCAACATGCATAAATCAAAGGCATTCCTGTATATCAGTGACAAATCCTCTGAAATGGAAATGAGGACAACCACTCCATTCACAATATCCTAAAAAAAAAAATGGGAATCAACCTAACAAAAGAGGTGAAAGTCTTATACAATGAAAACTACAGAACCCTAAAGAGAGAAATAGAGGATCTTAGAAGATGTAAAAATATACC